>NW_023270320.1:32899250-32945191 GCF_011800145.1 Mirounga leonina | reverse complement strand
TGCCTTCGGCTCAGGTCATGATCCTGGAGTCCCTGGATCGAGTCCCGCATCGGGCTCCCTGCTCGGCGGGGAGTCTGCTTCTCCCTCTGGCCCTCCCCCCTGTCATGCGCTCTCTCTCTCATTCTGTCTCTCAAATAAATAAATAAAATCTTGAAATTAAGACTGTCTCAGAAAATACAGGGTATACATGTTCACAAACAGCTCTTGTTATAATTTAAACCTGCTTTAGCGTTTCTGTTTTTCTTAGCTCAGTTTTTCATGAGACTAGATACCCACTTGAAATTTAGGGGATATGGTTTCAAATTCATTTTATTTTGTCCATGTTTAATTATATTAATAATATCCTCCATCAAAATAAAATCCTACAGAGTGAATATGGAACTTCCAGAAAACGTATAATCCAGTGTTTCATTTGGTAACATATGTAGACCTTTGTGCTAGTTGTTAAGCCATTTTTTCTGTTTCAACTCCTGCCTTCTGCACTCTGCTTGGTGATGCTGTGGTTGGCGCTCTGCAGACTGCATTTCCCTTGTGCCAGTAGGGGGTGGTAGAGAGACAGTGGTAGGCTGGAAAAGGGGGGAACTGTACTTTCCCGTTTGCCTTTTGTCCTGTCAGGGTCACCCAGCAATTCCTCTCTTCCCTGCCAGTGGCAAATTGACCATTGGTCCAACACTTTGAGAATCCTCCTCAACAGGCTCCCTAAGGCACATCAGCACCAGCCCTCCTCTTAGGTCTCTATCCCAGCTCCACGGGCCTCTTCTCTAAGCTTCTGAGGCACCAACACCAGCCCAGTGGGGTGACCACCTCAGAGATCTAAGTCTCAGCTCCTGCAGATTACTAAGCTTTCAATTTCTTCTCTCTTCTCTCCAGACCTAGCAACAGCTGCAGGTAATTCCTTCCTGAAGGTATTATCTCTGTGCTGCCCTACTGTTCCCTTTATTGCCATTTCTCTTCTTCAATATCCCCTTAATAATTCTTTATATTAAATTATCCCTAGCAAAATGAATAGTATACTTTCTGTTTCTTTATCCAGCACTGACATAATGCATTTTGTTCTCATATAGGATCAGTACCTGCACCATTTATTGAGGCGTAGATATTTTAACACCTACATAGAAAACATACATGAAATCTATATAACACCTACATATGACATCTAAGTGTCAGCAATCATTTTATGTATCTTAAGGGAATGAGTTTTTTGACAGAGGCTCTGAGACACATAATTTGGAAATTATTTATAGTGTATCTTTTAAGAGTATTAGTTAAAATTGAAAAGGGTATTGTTCTAATCAACTCATCAGTTGAATCTATTAGATATGTGTGTCATCAGAAATAAAAGTCACATTAAAATATACAGTGGAAAAACCTACAAATTATTCTGTTATATTTTGGTCATAAACACTGAGAAAGATTAGTGATTTATATAACATACTAATTCTTTTTTCTCCTTTCAGCAACCAAAGCATATAAACAAATATTAAGTTACAGTGATACAAAAATAACACTGAAATTAGGATGACTCTACCATCGAACTTAATTTTTGCAATCTTTTTCAAGAGCAGGCTACACAATAAGAAAAAAATCAATTAAAGTTAAAATTACATCATTTTCAGGGACACATTAACCCTTGGAAGTTTTAACCACACAGTATGTATAAAATTGAAGAAATACATTTGACTTAGTCCAATGTATGTTTAATTTGCAAGGCATGGACCCACCCCTCACCATGAACATGTTCTTTGTGTTTAGCCACCCCAAATCATGTAGTGTTGGTAATTCATCAACTATCTAGTCTCTGACCATTGCCACCAACTTCAGGCTCTGTAAATTAGAAACTCAACACTGTGAATAGAAACTCAACATACTTTACATAATCACTTCAGCCAGTGTACGTTATACAAGGTAGCATGAAGCGAGGCAGTAGAAAAAGCAACACGGAACCAGGGACAAAATGGGGATGTGTGGAAGGAGCTGGAGGTTGCCTTATCCTTACTAACAGAACCTACGGCGACCATGTTCCCAGTTGTAGGACTGTCAATTTCCCAGACACACCTGAAGCTGGTTTTAACAGTGTAACGAAGTTCAGTTAATGAAGTGTGATCAGAAGTGTTGTTGGTACTTTCAGGAGGTTTAACTGAAAGGCAGTAGCTGGAAGTTATACCTCTGGGTAGGATAGATTAGATAGCAATGGAACAGCAATTTTGCTGAAAATAACTATAGCATCTGGATAAAAGACAGAAGGAAAACGTTTAATGGCAGTCAAGAGACAACAAGAACTGGGGAAAGGGAGCTGAAGAAAAATTGTCAGGAGTCCAGCGGAGTGGGGAGAGAAGAAGGTGAGCTGTCAGGTATTGAATAGCTGATTATAGCAACAGGCCAAAATTGAGAGTTAAACCTTAGTCACTTACTGAGATGGTACAAGCAAGAGGCTAAAACCAGTGGAAAGCTGACTCCTTGATTCCATTTTCCTCCATGGGATGGTGCACCATTTGAAGGTCAGGTGGATCAGGGCAGGGGTGGGGGTTATCCCACAGTTGAAGGAGTCCTGAACGAAAGGCTCCCACAGTTTATGGACCATGAGGGTTGGGGTGAAATGAGAGGGAAGCACTAGGCGCAGGGAAGTACTGGGTACCGAGTCATAGCGGGGGAAAAGTGTCTTGATGTCCCACTCCTCCCCCCATAAGGAGAGTGTGGCAGAGATACCTGAAGAGGATCGTGGCCCAAGGCTTAAGATAAAGAGATCCAAAAATGAAGGCACTAGGTTAGGTATTTAAATATGTGAGGAGACAGCCGGCCAGAGGGGCCTAAGTCCTTGACAGCAATTCCCTTCAGAGACTTTGAATGCACGGGCTGTGCCCCAAATTTGGTGTGATGGGGGTAGCTTTCCTCTTTGAGGTCTGTCAGGGAAAGCCTTTGCAATTGCCTATGGTCAGGCCTGAAAAAGCACATGGAGGGTTCTAACTGGGAGCCAGACTCTTCAGAGGTGACATAATTTCTGCATCGGCTTTTACTCTGGGGTCAGTTGATGAGGCAAGTGCAGTGGGCTCAGAATCCAAGCTCTGAGCCATAGAGGATGCTGCTGGAGGATAGAGGAACCAACAGAGTTATGGTAGAATTTGGCAGCCCCATGCACATGGTTCATTTTCCCCTGAAAATATTTGCCAAATTCTGGGCTATATGGGACAGGAGATTTAAAAGCTTAGTGAAAAGCATGACAGAGCTATCAACAGATTTGAAAGACAATGATTAGAGTTTAGGACCTGAAACTGGAAGGGGGTCACAGAGGGTGCCCCGAGCTCTTGGTTGAGTCCAGGTTATACTAGAAGTATGATAAGCATTAATGGGGCTACAGTGCAGCCATGACTCACAACCGTTCCTATTAAGCCTCCATTGTTTTAGCATAGCAAGAGAAAGGTAAATAGTATCTGGAGGAATGAATCCTTGCCTTAAGCTAGCCTCTGCAATTTTTTACTACAGAATGGTTTTTAATAAAAATTGGTAGACTGCAAGACCAATGTCAAGACCAAAACAATAAAAAATAAATAAATAGAAACAAGCTCACAGATAATTGAGAAACCATTACCACCTGACAAGGACCTCAGAATAATTATGATTAGTATATTAAAATACTAGATACAGATGAAAAGATGGAGATTTTGGCAGAGAATTGCCATCTCTGAAGGGAAAGAAACAGACTCGTAGAAGTGAAGATAAATTATCAAAATGTTGTTTTGTTTTAAATAGTTTTTGAAGAACGAAGGTAGGGGGAGACAGGATTACTGAAATTGACTCATTAGTACAAAATTTAAAAGTGAAGTACAGAGAGAAAAAAAGAACATTAAAAATAGTACAGTTGTAGGAGATTTGTGAGACATGAAAAGGTCTAATACACATGTAACTGGAGTCCCTAAAGGAGAGAAGGAAAAAAAGGCAGAAGCAATATTTTTTTTTTAAGATTTTATTTATTTATTTGACAGAGAGAGACATACAGAGAGAGGGAACACAAGCAGGGGGAGTGGGAGAGGGAGAAGCAGGCTTCCCGCTGAGCAGAGAGCCTGGTGCGGGGCTTGATCCCAGGACCCTGGGATCATGACCTGAGCTGAAGGCAGACGCTTAACGACTGAGCCACCCAGCCACCCCCAGAAGCAATATTTTAAGAGAATTCTGCAAAACATCGAACAGCAGATTAAGGAAATTCTGCAACACAGGCAAGAAAAATACAAGAATACCCCAAATCCTAATAATAATAAAAAAGAAATTACAGAAGAGCAAAGATGGTAAAAAAGGTTAGGCAATCTGAAGAAACCTTACCGTCAAAGGAACAACAAGACACAGAGCTGGCTTCTCAAGAGGAACAATAGAAATCATAAGATAACAGAATTATATAAAGTACAAAAAGATAACTACCAATCCAGAACCCATTAATCAGCAAAAGGTCCTTCAAAAACAAAGTGAAATACATGTTTTCAGAAGATATACTGAGATCATTAAAAGAAACACTAAATAGTGTTCAGGTGGAAGAAAATGTTTTCTTGCAGGGAAAATAGTAATGCGGTAAAAATGAAATACATTTTGGGGTGCCTCGTGGCTCAGTTGGTTAAGCGTCTGCCTTGGCTCAGGTCATGATCCCGGGGTCCTAGGATAGAGCCCTCTGTCAGGCTTCCTGCCCAGCCAGGAGCCTGCTTCTCCCTCTCCCTCTGCAGCTCCCCCTGCTTGTGCTCTCTCTCTCTCTCTCTCATAAATACAAAAAATCTTAAAAAAGAAAAAAGAAAATACATCTTAAAAATATACGGGAGAACATAAATGAATATTGACTGTAAACAAAATAATAGTGGTGCTATCTTGTTGATTTAAGTAACAATTCAGTGTTAAAATGCTTGACACCTTTCTGAGCTACTCAGGGAGGGTCCATACAGCGTTGTTGTGCGTTGCTGTTGTAACTTAAAGGGAAACTTTCATAATGTCCGGAGCCCTTGATGTCCTGCAAGTGAAGCAGGAGGATGTCCTCAAATTCCTTACAGCAGGAACCTACTTAGGTGGCACCAACCTTGACATCCCGATGGAACAGTACATCTACAAAAGGAAAAGTGATGGCGTCTACATCGTAAATCTGAAAAGAACCTGCAAGCCTCTGCCGACAGCTGGTGCTATTGTTGCCCTTGAAAACCTGGCCGATGTCAGTGTCTTATCATCCAGGAATCCTGGCCAGTGAGCTGTGCTGAAGTTGCTGATGCTACTGGAAGCACTCCTATTGCTGGCCGCCTCAGTCCTGGAACCTTCACTAACCAGATCCAGGCCGCCTTCTGGGAGCCAGGTCTTCTAGTGGTTACCCATCGCAGGGCTGACCACCAGCCTCTCACAGAGGTGCATTATGTTAACCTCTGCCTACCATCACTCTGTAGACTCTCCTCTGCACTATGTGGACATTGCCATCCTTTGCAACAACAAGGGAGCTCACTCTGGGTCTGATGTGGTAGATGCTGGCCCGGGGTGTTCTGTGCATGCGTGGCACCATTTCCCATGAACACCCATGGGAAGTCATGCCTGATCTCTACTTCTACAGAGATCTTGAAGAGATTGAAAAGGAAGAACAAGGCTGTTGCTGCAAAGGCTGTGACCAATGAGGAATTTCAGGGTGAATGGACAGCTCTAGCTCCTGAATTCACTGCTATTCAACCTAAAGTCACAGACTGGTCTGAAGGCATGTAGGTGCCCTCTGTGTCTATTCAGCAGTTCTCTACTGAAGTGCTGGGGTCTGCAGCTCCCACTGCTCAGGCCACTGAATGGGTAGGAACAACCACTGAGTGGTCTTAAACTGCTCTTCCACAAAGGCAAACAAAATGGAAATAAAGGTTGATGGAAAATAAACACTTTCTAAAAAAATAACAATAAAATAAAGTGCATGACAATGATTTTACAAAAGTTGAGAGGGGGTCAATTGAATTAAAGTGTTCTAAGGTTCATGCGTAATTAGGAAAAGTGGTAAAAGCCACGATATTTTTTTTAGATTGTAATATGTCAAAATTGCATGTAATTATGGTTATTACTAAAAGAGTAGTAAAAGTAAGTTTAACAATTTAATGGAACAAAATGGAATAATGATAGAATACTTTATCTTGAAAGAGGCAAGAAAAGGGAACGTAAAATGGATTGATTAAAAACAGTGGTAGAGTAGATATGAATCAAATATGTCAGAGTCAGTAGTTATATTAAAAATCAATTAAATTCTCCAATTAAAAGACTAAGTTGCCAAGGAAATCAAAGCCATGTGTTGTATGCTGGGTCACTGAGTGAAGGACCCCATTTTTACAGCTTTGTTGATTACAGGGAGCCAAGTCACAGTCCTGTCTGTTTCCATGGGGGTTGAAAGAGACACCCAAATTCATTGGAGAAAATTTGGGCAAGATTCACAGTAGGGAAAGGAAGCAATGAGACCTTGTGGGTGAGGACTTCTGGGCTATTGAGTACTCTTGTTGCTTCTACATCTGCAGTCGATGTGCTGTATGGTGTGCTTCTCTGTTCTACACGTGTCAGCGGGGATTCTTTCGATGAGAGTGTTGCACGTACGTGTTAGTGAGACATTGCCTTGTCATTTACCACCAGCGGGAGTATCAGGGCACAATGACGGTGGCTGTACTCTTATTGTAAAGTCTTACATACACTGATGCTATCCTGCTGCTTGGCAAATCAGAAACCTCAGTCACAATAGCTCTGACTTTGGAGGTATCACACCTTTGCTTACAGGTATGGTTGGCAAACTCCAAAAAAGCTCACAAGCTTGCTCTATGAATAAAGTTTCTTGGGACTATGTGGGTGGGTTTGCAACACTCAATCCCTCTGGGAGTCAGGGAAATGCTGTTTTTGTTTTGTTTTTTCAGCCTTCCGCCACCAAAAGGAAAGCCTTAAAACTTATCAGACTCCGAGTATGGGTACAGTTTGTGTCCCGCTGGGACACTCCATGTGGTCATTTATGTTGGGTAACGGGAAAATTATCACCCTGTTAACAGGTCCCAAACCAACAGGCTTGGAAGCTATCCAGCTAGTTGAAGTTCTGTACCTTCGGGACATCACAGTTTTAATGATCCCTTTGAGCTATAAATCTTCATGATTAATGATTTTGCTGACTGTAACCTCTGGCAAAGAGGAGCAACTCCTTTGAGTTTAGAACTTGCGACCTCCGTGACACAGTTGTCAGGTACACTCCTCTGGAAAAGCAGCTATTAGTTTTTTACTTGGCTCTTGGCAAAAGTGAGTATCTGATCTAAGGAGGCTCTGTTACTCTTTTTCTGACATTTTGGGATGGGCCTTTGGGGTTTAAATCAACCATCTTGCTATTCATTTTCCACTTGTCCCATCTTTCTTGATTCCTTTCTTTTCTCTCTCTTCCTTCTTTTTTGTATAAATGAAGTATTCTTTATAATCCCATCATTTTTCCTTTGTTGGCTCACTTCCTATAGCACTATGTAATGTTATTTGCATGGTTGCTTTAGGGTTTATGTTGTACATCTTTAATTTATTATGGTCTACTTCCAGTAATATTATATTACTTTATACTGTAAGAACCTTAAAATACTTCCATTCCTTCTTTCCCAGCTTTGTCCTGTTGTTACACATTTTACTGCTGTATATGATATTTACCTCATTACGTTGTTATTTTTCTGGCCATAAATAGTCTATTATCTTTTAAAGAGATTTATAGGGTAAAACAAAACAAAACACCTCTTTTAACCCATGCTGTTCCTCTTTATTCCTTTGTGTAAATCCATGTCCCTATCTGGTATCATTTCTTTCCACTTGAAGGAAGGATTTCCTCTAACATTTCTTCTGGTGAAGAACTGTCCGTGATGAGTTCTTGAAACTCTCGTATTTTTATGACCATACAAAATGGTGGTGAGAATGTAGAGCCACTAAAATGCCCATATACTGCTGGAGGGAATGTGAAAAGGTAGAATCACGTTGGAAAACTGACAGTTTCCTGAAAAATTTAACAGACACCTCCCACGTGATCCACCCATTCCACTCTTAGTTATCTCCTCAAGAGAAACAAAACTTTATGTCCAAAGACTCGTATACAAATGTTCATAGTAGCTTTGTTTGTAATATCCCAAACTGGAGAAAACCCAAATATTTATCGACAGGGGAGTGGATAAAAAAAAAATCACAGCATATCCACCCCAAGAAATACTACTCAGCGATAAAAAGAAGTGATTATTGATATACATGACCCTATGGATACATTTCAAAATCATTATTCTGAGTGAAAGAAGTCAGAGTGTGTACAGTATTATGATTCCATGTATATAAAATTCTAGAAATTGCAAACTCCTCTATGTGGCAGGGGGCAGATCAATGATTGCCTGCGATTAGGAGTTGAGGGGGGGACAGGTTACAAAGAGGAAAAAGGAAACTTTCTAGTATAATTGAAAAGTTCAATATCTTGATTGTGGTGATGGTTTTATGGGTGTATATATGTCAAAAATGATCAAATGGTGCAACTTAAATATGTAGAGCTTATTGGACTTTTTCAGTATAAATTGAAATAAAATTACATCAGTATTCTTTTGCATAATCTATATTCGGTATTTTCCATACTGTGTTAAATTTCAAAATGAAAGTGTTAATATCTAATACAATTTTTCTAGACCTAATTTGATACTTACTACTTCTTTCCTTAAATTATGTAATTTTACATAGATGTTGGTAGGTTAAAGTTGCTTATGATTTAGGCACATTGGAATTTTTCGCTTTGTTTATCCTAATTTGTGGTTCTCATCCGAGACTGGAGTGTGACTTGCTTCTTTCTCCTCCAGGGGACATCGGCAACACCTGCAGACATTTTAGTTTGTCACGCCCTGGAGGGTGCTACTGGCCTCTAATGGGTAGAGGCCAAAATGCTACTAGATATCCTACAGTGCATAACCCAACCCCACAACAAAGATTTATCCAGCTCACATGTCCATAGGGCCAAAGTTGAGACAAGTGTAAATTATTAATTACTGACTATGTTGAATGGTAGAAAAGCAAGTAGAAGTGAACAAATATAGAGAAAAATCTATTTTAAATGCAAAAATATACAAAAAATAATAAGTTAATCTTGTTTCTTAGTGATAGAATAAAGTGAAAGTTTATAATTTGAGCTACTTTAAGAATTCCAGGGATGCCTGGGTGGCTCAGTTGGTTAAACATCTGCCTTCGGCTCAGGTCATGATCTCAAGGTCCTGGGATCCAGCCCCGCTTTGGGCTCCCTGCTCAGCAGGGAGCCTGCTTCTCCCTCTGCCTGCCATTCCCCCTGCTTGTGCTCTCTCTCTCTTTTTGACAAATAAACAAATAAAATCTTAAAAAAAAAATTCCACACATTTAGTGCATGACACCTTAAAAAAAAAAATGCTTTTTGTTCCAAATAACAGACTAACTTCTAAAGAGACTTAGAACAACTGAAAATATTGCCAATGAGCAGTTACATTTTTATAAAAAGTTAGGACTTGATTACATTTCATAGTAATTTAAATAGCGGTAATGTCCTAAAATATCTAAAATGATGGAAATAATGTGAAATGTTTCTTCTGGCTCCCTAGCCCTTCTCTCAACAAATACATCTTTCATACCCTATTGATTTCACTGTTAGTCTCGCAGCAGATCTTTTCGTGAAAGAACAAATCAAAGCTAAGGAAAATTATAGCATAATAAATAAGAATTTACAATACATTATGTAATATTATGGTATTTGTCTATTATTTAAAAACTATGTTGCTAGCACAAAAAAAACAGCATTTCACGGGATCAACTTAGTAAATATTTTTATGAAGATGTTGAATCCAGTTATCCTGGTTAAATTCTGACCTATTTCTCATCGTACATTTTTTTTTTTTAATTTGTATTCTTAAGACAATTCGAACCTTCAGAAGTGTCCTGTATTTCGCTCTCTGACCTTCAGAGTATAAGTTATTTGCCTTTTCACGACTTTGCTATCAATCTGGAATAGTCATTTAGGGGAGTGTCGTAGCATGAGCTCTGTTGATGTATTCTAAACCCACTCTAAAGTGGAGACATAAACATGGTAGCACAAGACTAATTTAAGATTAGATATGGGGTATCTTTCTAAATGTTGTTTTAGTTTGCCCGGTGGGAAAAGAGTAACTCTGCAGCTTAATCCTGTTAATTAGCTTTTGGCAAACACAGCTACAAACAGTTTAAAAATCCTATCTCACTCTGATGTATGGAGGTTTAATAAAACACGCTGATAGCCACGGCTTGCCCTTACTGTTCTCATTTCAGTCACCCTTCCAACTCATTATTGCCGTGGCTTCCATTCTAGAAAGCAGACAATTAGAGGGAAGGAGGGGCTAGAGGCTATTTTTTAAAGTCTAACCTAAAATGCATCTCAAAAGGGCTAACCAAATCATATTAGCTCTAAACACTTTAAATCAATTTATGATTTCCATATATTGCGGAATCTGAAGTGGCTTCATGAAAATAATTTCCAGCGCTGACTTCCCAGTCATGGCTCCAGGAAGGGGCGGGAAGCTTTTACAGATCTAATCAGGAGAGAAAATGAATGCACCAGACAACGAGGCAGGCGTTGCTTAAATTGAACCTGGTTCTTAACAGTCCTCTGCAAGGAGCATTGTCCCTCAGTGTGTTTCACCCGGAGGAATAGCTGACAGAAAACACCACAAAGGAAGAAACACAGGAAGAGACAAGCCCAGGAGTCTATTGTAGTTGTAAAAAGAACATCAGGGAGTCCAGTTCCCATGGGCTTTGTCTGTGTTCCGTAATTATTTTTAGGCAGCAAAGAAAAGATTTTGCTTTGGGGATTTGGATGAATATCTTTAAAGGAAGAGAATATATACACGTTGTAAATAAAAGCAGTAGGCCTCTGATAATAGGGTCAATGGCCTCAAAATAATAGGACAATCGCCAATGTGTTGTGGGCAGCAAATTTTCCATTACAGTTTTTCCTTATTTATATTTTTGTACCATTAAAGTAGATTAGAAATAACCTTGCACATGCATTTCTGTAGCCAACCATACCCCCAGTGTTTCAGTCTTCCTCTTTTCTCTTCCTGTTTTCTGTTCTAATTGTTTCCCAGTTTATTTTGGGGTCTTCTGGATTCTAACATTAATTGAGAACTTCCTATCCACTAGGCATTGTGTTAAGCACTTAAAAAATGTTTTTATCCTTTCATTCCAAACAATCTCATGTGACGTTGCTATTACACACCACATAGTTGTGAAAAATGAAGTTCCCAAGCTTAAATAATTACTCAGATGTTCAGCCAGTAAGTGACAGAGTTAGGGTGCAGATCTGCCTGTCTCCAGGACCCAAACTCTCAGCCCGGTGGCTTCCCTATTACTTGCTCCTTACATAGTACTCTCTCTCCATCCTGCCTTTCCTTTGAATGAAGGCAAGCAATATTGCCTGAGTCACAGGGCTCATACGTGCATTTGTGAGCTCCCACGCTGAACTTGATCTTTGAACCTCCTGAATTTCTTTTATGTCAAAAGCAACCTGAAGAGGAAAGTGGACAATTTAATTATGTGTGCCTATCTTGCAAAACATGATAAAATGTTACCACTATTTTTGTTATAAACATGATTTAAATTTTGTATAGCTTAAATTGCCTAAGTTTTAAATTTAAAAACAGTGACTGACATTGTGACATCAAGGGGAAACTGAGATTGCCTCGGAGGTATTCTAAATTCTACTTCATAGTGGCTTCCAGATCCAAGAGAAATGCCACCCCGGGAACCAATGCAGATACCAGCTGAGAGGGAGGAGGGGTCATTTGTGCTCAGCATATCAAACATCGGTCAAATTCAGGGGTGATACAGTCACTGGGATCTGATATTGCCCTATAATAATAACTGAGGATGGGCGCCTGGGTGGCTCAGTTGGTTAAGCGACTGCCTTCGGCTCAGGTCATGATCCTGGAGTCCCGGGATCGAGTCCCACATCGGGCTCCCTGCTCGGCGGAGAGTCTGCTTCTCCCTCTCCCACTCCCTGTTTGTGTTCCCTCTCTCGCTGTGTCTTTCTCTGTCAAATAAATAAATAAAATCTTTAAAAAAAAAAAAAATAACTGAGGATGGTGCAGGCTAATAAGTTAGAGACAGATGTGTGGACGTCTGGGGGAAATAAATATGTGTGGTTCAGTACACAACCTGAATGGCAAATATGCTACTTGTTCTTTGTCTAGGGAATTTTACCATCTATTGTAACTTACAAATAAATCATAGTGTGAGTCTGTGAATGATCTTTATATCTTTTAATTATATATTTTATAATTATATATCACCATGTGTTGTTATACATACTGCGATAACATGATATATTCAGCTATTGATTATCACTTCTTGCCTTTTTGTAACACAGTCTCGTGGTAATGACCACTCTAACTCTACACAGAATGGACTAAGCTTCTTGGAGAAAGGAATCCTAACTATGCAAGGCCTAGTAGTTTTGTTCCAGAACTTTATCTCTGAACTTTTATTAATGGTTAAAATATCTTCAGATTTAGATAACCCAGAAACCTGGGATGTAACCAGGAAGTGCTATCTTAGCACATTGTTTGCTAATGTCTGCTGTTAACTCTGTATTTTAAAAGAATGCTATAATGGGTAAATAAAAGTCGAGATAAATCCTGTTACTCATTTCTGTATCACACATTGAAAAAAGGTTTCAATACTGCAGAAAGCGGCTGCATGTGACAGTCACATATAGGATTAAATAGTCTAAGTGATGGTCGAGTAATCTGAGATAGTTTAGGTAAAGAGGGATTGTTTGGAGGATAAGATCATTTAATGTTGTTGAAAGGAAGGCCGACTTACAGCTGGACCTCAGAAACTATGGGAGCAAAGAGTTTTTTCTTTCTCTCGACATCTCTTACGTTGATAGACATCACTCACTGATACACCATGTGCCAGGTACAGTTCTAAGTAATATACATATAGGATAATGGACGTAATCTCACAACCCTCTAAGGTGGGCCTTGTTGTCGTTATACTCATTTTGCAAATGAGAAAACTGAAGCCTAGAGAGTTTAAGTAACGTGCTCAAAGTTTGAGTAACTTGTACAACTAAGTGGTACAGCAGAATTCCAAACGCAGGCAATTTCTGAGTTTTGGTCCCATTTGAAAGTGAATGGAGGTGGGGGCATTTGAGATCCTTCAGTAAACTGTAGTCTTCTCCTCTTTTATCGTGACACTGGTGGGGTGGTTCTTTCCTAGCTCCTCATTTTACCGAATGCTGCCTTTTAGAGTCCTGGCTTTCTTTAGCGCTTAGTCAGACTCCCAAACCTGTGCTGACCGTAGGTTTTGTCTCCTGTCATCAGCGCTTATCCAATTAAACTCAAAATGTCCAAGCTCCTAAAGATAGGCAGATGTCCTCGGGGCAGTTACTGGCTTCAGAGCCTGGAAGCTTTTGTGAAATAGACATTTTGTGTGTGTGTGTGAATTATACTTTCTTACCATTTTTAATCTCATTTCCAGTCCAGATGTACATTTAAATAGATTTTACGATAGTCTATTCAGCATAAAAGTTGGCCTTTATCAGGACTAATTGCCAGAAAAATGAACTCCTATTATAAAATAGATATGTAAATAACAGTTTTTGAGACGCCTGGGTTGGGTGGCTGCCTTCGGCTCAGGTCATGATCCCAGGGTCCTGGGATCGAGTCCTGCATCAGGCTCCTTGCTCAGCGGGGAGCCTGCTTCTCCCTCTTCCTCTGCTCCCCTCCCCCCCACTTGTGCTTGCTCTCTCTCTCTCTGACAAATAAATCTTTAAAAAAAATAATAACAGTTTTTGTTCACTGAGGGTGAACACTTAGTAAAAGTTGATGAACCTATTGTGTTATGTAATGATAAGCATAGGCAATACCTCATTCCTAGCAGAAATGGTAACTTGAAAATAATCAATAGCTATAAAAACTCCATAATGCTAGTATTCATCAATTTGTAGATTTGCAAACTATTTAGTGTTTATAAATGTCCTCTAAGGAGTTTTCTAAGGAATTTAAATACAGAGGTGGCATATATATATTTTTTTTACCCTAGGATAGCATTCATCTATATTCTAAAATTTGCCAGGGCATACCAATATATATTTTTGAATTTAGAATTTGTCCAAATGTATTGACGGTAGGTAGTTTGCATCCGATTTTTTTGAAGATGAGTAAATTGGGAGATGAAGAGGATGGAGGGATAAAGCATTCTTTTAATAAGTTGGAAATACATAAAAATGGGAGTTATTTGAGAAACTCTAAAAGTCAATTTATGATGGGTACATTATAAATAAATAGAAACAATTGTCTGTCAGTCATGGACTGGCTCATAGTTCCTTTGGCTATAATGCAACTGATATTAATTTCTGAGAAAAGTATGTTCTCTGCCATTTTCAGAAACATGGTGGAATATATTGATAGACTAATGTTTCTGGAAAACAACTATATCTTTTATATATAATATGAAAAATATCTTCTGAATGTATCTGTATGTTGGCAAGAAAACAAGGAGTACTAAGGCCAGGGCCTGAGTGAAAGTGGAAACACAGGGAGGTTTTGAAATTATTTTTTTCTGAACTGAGTGAGCTTAAACACAAGTTTTCATATACTTTGTAGAGTTTTATGATAGAAGTCATTAGACTCTCCTCCCTCAATAATTCTCACACTCCAAAAGGGCCATAGCCCAAAGATGAGGGAAAACTAGAAATAACCCCATTCTGCCCCAAAGAACTTCAAGGAAAGTGCCTTCATTGTCGTATTTCTCCTGAGCAGAAGGAAGAAAAATATTCCCTTGAGGACATGTAATGATAAACCTGTCTTCTCAGAGGATGACAGCCTGAATTCGTACTACCCGAGTGACATACACACAAACTAAAGCTATAAATTTGGCTTAGTGAGCCTGGACTGTACCTACAGAACCAAATGCCAACCTTTTCTGGAGAAAAACATCCCAGGCTTCAAAGTATTTCCACATACAACGTTCAAAGTGTACTGTGAGAGAACCTCATAGTGAAATAAAATCACAAAAACATATAAAGAAACAAGGCACCATTAACAACACCAGAAGGAATCCCCAGCAGCAAAATCTGTGCTGCAAATACACCATCCATGGGAATTATGAGCATTCTGTACAAGTAGTAAGAACTTTAAAATAATCACCAAGAGCAAGAAGATTAGGGGGAGAATCAAAGGAATTCCTAGAAATAGGAATGGAATTTTAGTAAGTCACATTAAAAACTGAAGAAAATATGCAGAATTCAGCCCAGACTAATAAAAAGATAGAAAGTATGATGGAAAGATTAAAGACATAAAAAGTTTAAGACTTAAGAGTTTCAGATGGATAAGTTGGGTAGAGTGGGGTGCAGGTATTATCTAACGGTATAAAGGCTGAGATTATCCCAGAATTTGCAAGATGCCAAATCCGGATTCAAGAAGCCCAATGATTTTTAAATAAAAAAATTATGATACAAATGTAAATAACTAAAATGACAAATAAATGAAATCTACACAAAAGCACAGAATAGTAAAATTTAAAAACACCAAAGGCAAAAGCCAAACATTTAAAGCCACCACAGAGAATTTCCAGTTATTGACAAAGGAGCAATAATTAGACTCACATAAGACTTCTTCACAGAAAAAACAAAACCTTATACACACTGGAATAATGTTTTTAATGTGCTAAGTGATGGTAACTATCAGCCTAAAATTCTGTAGCCAATATTGTCTTTTTCAAAAACGAAAGAGGGGCACCTGGGTGGCTCAGTTGGTTAAGCAGCTGCTTTCAGCTCAGGTCATGATCCCAGGGTCCTGGGATCCAGCCCCGCGTCGGGCTCCCTGCTTCGCGGGGAGCCTGTTTCTCCTCCCTCTGCCTGCCTCTCTGCCTACTTGTGCTCTCTCTATCTCTCTGTCAAATAAATAAAATATTTTAAAAAATGAAATAAAGAATTTTGGATAATCAAAAAGAGGTTCCACCAATAAATCCACATTAAAGGAATTTTAGACAGAAAAAAATAATGTTTCCAGATAGATGGGCTTAGGCATTAGATGTTACAAAGCTGAGGAATCTGTGAATTTGTTGGGACACCTAAGGAAGCATTTATAGGCAGAAGCTCTAAAGAGGGATTATAAGCTTGGACTCTGAAGTCAACAGTCTGCCCTGAACACCTAACTTTGCATTTAATTTGTGTGATCATGGAAAAATTAATTCTTTTCTCCCTTATAAAATGGTGATGATAATACTCTTTCCCCAAGGGTTATTGCAAGTATGATATGACAGAATATAGTAAGGTCTGGAAAGTATTTGGAGCATGTTAGGTGTGTTACAGTTACTATTACTCCTGTATGAAACAATAATGGCAATGTTGTGTGAGGTTAAACATATCTTAAATTACATAAAAGTAATAACCTGAAAGCCTGAAGTAGTGAATATAATCATACTGCTTGGAAAAGGGTAAAAAATATTAATTTTAGAATTTGGTAAGTATGCATTAATTTTAGAATTTGATGAGTATGCATGTTGGAGTTTCTAGAGAAGCCACCAAAAGAATAGAGTGAATATCTTCCAAAAAAAAAATAAAGAAAAAAATGGAATGAGAATCCATTCGAAAGCTGACTTGGGGGTGGGTTCAGCCAATAAGCATTGCCAGGAGATTGGCAGGTGAGAGGAAGAGAGAACTCAGGGTATTTCTCCCCTTTCCTTTCTACCTGGAATGTTCTCTCAGGTAATGGTTGCTCTTCCAAGACAACAGCTTCCCCACTGGATAGACTCATTGTGGTTCCAGTTTTTGTCCAGCTGTCCCAGTAGACTCTATACATCTGCCTACTCCTTTTGCCTGTCTTTAGCCTGGGGAAGGTAATGACCTCCCACTGCAGTAAAACTGTCTCCTTGTTAGTCATTCTTTTTCCAGTACCTGTGGGACCATGCATTAGATCATACCTGTTCAACTGTCAGTGGTTTCTGTTAGCCTTGTTGGCCCCTCCTTAATACTATGTGATAGATGAATCAAGGTACGATGTAAAAGAGAGTAAATATTTAATAATCCCTTAATTCCCCTTGGTCAGATTCTCTGCTCAGTGAGCAACTTTCTGACCATAATGAGATTTGTTCCAAATGGCTTCCCTGAGAAAGTGTACTAATTATGCCTGAACACATAACTTCATTCTTTTGGACAGTTACATTCTTCGGTTCCTGTAAGCTTTGAAAACAGACCTCCACTCTAGAAAGGCAATCTGCCATTATTACTGATATTTAGATGTCTGATCTAAATATTAAAGTCTAGACCCAGAAGAAATGTTCATTCCATAAGTTAGGTCTTGTACCCGATAGCCACTTGGTCTCTCCCACTGAGCCAGCAACCAATACCATTTATTTGGATGTCTTTATGTAGATAATATTTTTATTTTAAAGAGTACTACTTTCTACAGATATTTTGAGTACAATAATTTTGGTGGTAGAAAATTCAAGGAACACTCATTTTTTTGATGCCAATAGAAGGATGGCTCTTGAAGATCATAAATATTTTTTCTGTCTCTGTATAGATTTTTTCGGAAAAACAAAATAATTTTAAAAGTCTTAAATGAAAGACTTTTTACTATTTTAGGATGATCAAGTCTTTTTTTTTTAAAGCCCTTATCTTTTTATTAGGCAATCTAAAAATTTCCAACTCTAGCTGTTTTATTTATATAAACAGATGGAAAAGGCGATTTCACAATTGTAACTGAATTTTGTGAAGACATTTGCAAATGTCTTAATTGGTGTGAAAAACATGGATGGCAATACTTTCCTTTGCTCAATATATTCTCAATGCCTTGTAGACTACAGTTGCTTATCGATGGCAGATAAGAAGTACTTGAGAGGCAACTGTAAAGGAAAGAGGTCGTTAAAGGAAAATCTTCATGAGCTTCTTAAATGACATATTTCTACCTCTGTGGCCAAGAATTTTTACACAAGATTCATGACACAAACAACTATTTCTAGTAAAAGATTAAAAACGTTTGTCTTTGAGTTCAAAACTGCATGATATTGTTTTTTTTTACACACCTTGTGGAATGCCAGTTCCTGTTTAGAAAAGGATATTAGAAATCTACATATCTGATAAAAATGTTCAAACTTTTATATTCTTATTGTAGAAAAGTGGATGGAGTAGAGAAAATTAGAATATAAAAATAGAAATATCAAAAGACAATTTGTACAAAATACATGAATTATTTGAAGAGGAAGAAGTTTATATAATCACCTAATAATTATTTAAATGGTGGGATACATTGGGGAAGCAGAGAAGCCATTAATTTAGAAAGTAAGATGGATTATCATCTCTTCTGTCTCTTTTGCTATTTAAAAGAACCCAGTTAGAACTGATTTAAATACATTTTGAATGAGAAAATAAATGTTGGAGAAAGGAGAAAATACATGAATATAAACTCATAAGAGGATCAAAGTGTTACAGCTGCAAGGACCATTAGAGAAGGGTTTATTTTATTTATCACATTCTTCCACTTATGATAGATGAAATCCAGGGAGATGAAGTAACTATTTCAGTGGCTAGTGGCAGAGCCTACTTGGGAGCTTGCTATCTCTTTGCTACTCAGACTAAGGTGCAGGAGTCAGCAGCATCCAGGACCACCTGAGAACTTGCTAGACATGTGGAAGTGCAGATTCCATCCCGGATCTACTCAACATGACTCTGCATTTTAACAAGATTCCAAGGTGAGTCTAATCACATTAAAACCTGAGAAGCATTGCTTGATAGCGTCTCATGTTGCTCTTTGGTTGTTTTCCACAGCTGTCTTGCCTGAGAATGCATTGTCCCCAAGGGCAGGAATTTGTTCTCTGCTGATTTGTGTATGTCCTGCCAAGAAGTTACAATAGGATCAGGACAACATCTTTTATTCTTTTGTCATCTATTTTTAGTGTGCAATAGAATACTTAGTAAAATATATATATATATACACACATACACACATATATATATACACACATATATATATAGTCCTCAACAAATATTAGTTCATTTGTGAGCAAGATTATTTTCTTAACTTAACAACCAGACCACATTTGACATATACTACATCCCTGGAGAGCAAAGCCCTTCAAAAGAAATGGAACCACCAATAAACTTACTTGATTGTATGGGTTGTGTAAGATCATGATGAATTTTGCTTCTGGGTGGCTCATTTGGTTGAGTGTCTGACTCTTGATTTCAGCTCAGGTCATGATCTTGGGGTCGTGGGATCAATCCTGCCTTGAGCTCCATGCTTGGCATAGAGTCTGCCTGGGATTCTCTCTCTCCTTTACCTTTGCCCCTCTCTTGCTTGCTTTTTCTCTCTCTCTTAAATAAACCAACAAACAAATAAATAAAATCTTTTTTTTTTTTAAAAGATTTTATTTATTTATTTGAGACAGAGAGAATGAGAGAGAGAGAGCACATGAGAGGGGGGGAGGGTCAGAGGGAGAAGCAGGCTCCCTGCCGAGCAGGGAGCCCGACGCGGGACTCGATCCAGGGACTCCAGGATCATGACCTGAGCCGAAGGCAGTCGCTTAACCAACTGAGCCACCCAGGCGCCCCCAAATAAATAAAATCTTAAAGCTTCTTTAAAAAAAAAAAAAGCCATCTTGAGAAAGTCACTTCAAATACTTTTTTGGACATAGGCAAGACATACATAGATCACTTAAAAACAAACTTCATGGCTCTGGCCCAAAACATACACTTATTAAGTATTTGTTGAATAAATAAAATTATCAAGCATGTTGTTACTGAACATATGTCTCTATAACATCAAAATATTAGCTAAAAGTTAGGGGAAATGAACCCACTGATTGAATTTTTTATGCCTCTTGATCTTCTGCCCATGCAGTCTGCCTATCTTTCCAGACAGACCAAAGGATTTTAGTTTTCTTAGGGAAGCAAAGCTTATGTGAATGATTTTCTCTCATTTCAGTACACCGGTGGGTTCATAGATGATGCTGATTGTCCCCTACAACAAACACCATGAAGAAAACATGGCTGTGTGATTGTGTTTATGGGATTTAGTCAGAAATGTGCCAGTTTCAGGAACCAAGAGTAAGAAGTAACCCATTTCTAGCACTCAGATAGGAATACCTGCAAGCTTGTTTCTAAAGAATTTTCTCCATCCTATTTTCTACCTGCCCTTGAGCTTAGAAACCCCTCTTCCTTGAGCTGATTGAGTGTAATCTATAATTAATCATGCATAACATTTTTTTTCTTTTTTTTTTAAATTTTATTCTTATGTTAATCCCCATACATTACATCATTAGTTTTAGATGAAGTGTTCCATGATTCATTGTTTGTGCATAACGCCCAGTGCTCCATGCAGAATGTGCCCTCCTCAATACCCACCACCAGGCTAACCCATCCTCCCACCCCCCTCCCCTCTAGAACCCTGTTTGTTTTTCAGAGTCCATTGTCTCTCATGGTTCGTCTACCCCTCCGATTTCCCCCGCTTCATTCTTCCCCTCCCGCTACCTTCTTCTTCTTCTTCTTTTTTTTTTCTTAACATATATTGCATTATTTGTTTCAGAGGTACAGATCTGAGATTCAACAGTCTTGCGCAATTCACAGCGCTTACCAGAGCACATACCCTCCCCAGTGTCCATCACCCAGTCACCCCATTTCTCTGTTTGACTTATTTCGCTCAACATAATACCCTCCAGTTCCATCCACGTCGTTGCAAATGGCAAGATCTCATTCCTTTTGATGGCTTCATGCATAACATTTTAAGTTTTTATTTTCTCCTATCTAAAGTGTCTTGGGGAGGAGGAACACAGGGAATGCTAATGTCTCACAACCTCACAATCAAAGATGGTTATTAAGATGTTTTCCTCAAAAACAGTTGTTCTCTTCCAAAGAGAAAATTTTCTCCACCAATTTAAGGAAAATAAATCACAATATATTTATAAATGCGTTCAAATTGTGAGGGCTAAGTTTGTGCTTGCTACAGTAACTACTAGTACTGTATGACAATCAGAAGCATAATACACAAACTCTAAAACAAGGAAATGAAACTATATTTAACTGAACAATATATGTGCGTGATATCCTACCCTTAAAATCTAACAATGGTACAGCAGAGATAAGTAAGTTAACTGGGTAACAGGAGAAAAAAATGTAATGCAGAATGGAGTAGTAAGTGAAGCTGAAAAAGGAGAACTTGCGTTCAGCATTTGAACACGTGAGGGGGGGTATAAGATATTGTACGTGGGGGTTAACATCATGAAGAAAGATAAGGAGGAATAAATTATCATGTCTGGTTGTGGAATAATTCATGGACTTACAGTGTTTTCTACGGTGACCATATTTTCAATAAGAAGCACAGGATATATAAATTTTATATTCAGATCTATGAATGTCAGAGATATGCTTTGAAAATTTTAGATATTTAAAAAGTCCCTTCTTTGATCTCACTCACCACTTTATAAATTGAACTTAGAGTATTTCGCTTACATTCTATCTACCATAAATTTTCCCTGATGTGTGAAAACAGAAATGTGTAATACTGCACAACTTCCCATGTTCTACTGCTGTGGACATTGAACAGTCTCTCATACTAAAGCCAGATTTAGCACAACTCTCTGTCTTACATATTATCTCATACTCTTCATTCCCAAGTATATTTCCATGTATATTATTTTAATTGATCTTAAACTAACTTGAGATGAGTGGACAAATAAAGGCAAGAACAAAGATACCCTCAAGAGGGAACATTTACCATAGCCTATGAATGTTATTAAAATGTCACTTCTCTCTCAAATAAATAAATCTTTAAAAAGGGGAGGGGGGTTTTCTGGGTGGCTCAGTCAGTTGAGCAGCCAACTCGATTTTGGCCCAGGTCATGATCTCATTAGTCATGGGATTGAGCTCTGCATCAGGCTCTATGCTCAGCGGGGAGTGTGCTTGAAGATTCTCGCCCTCTGCCCCCCCCCCCACTTGTGCATACACATGCTCTCTTTCTCTCTGTCTCTAAAATAAATAAATAAATCTTAAAAATGTCACTTGTGTGCCAAGTGTACTGTGGTATCCATTGAAGGCTGAGCATTCTATTGAAGAAATGATGGAAAACAAATATTTTGACAGATCCTAAATATTAGAATTAGAATCCAAGATATCTTTACTCTACCATAGATATATATAAGAAAAATCCTAAGATTGAATAAGACTGTTCCTAAAGAAAGGTTTGTCTTCCATTAAATATTTTGCTTACCTAATACAAAAGAATCTGAAGTGGTGCTAGTTTTAGATAAAAGCTTAAAGCTTTGATGACAAGAATGGAACGAATTCTGACAATCACTGGTTTAGTATTTTTAGTAATAATGGAAATGAAAAAGAAAAGTTAAAGTAAAAGCATACCTTTAAACAGGAAAAATTAAAAATAAATTCTATAAAATTAATTTAGCATAAGATTCCAAACTTGTGTTAACTTTTAAATTCATCCCTACTGCAATGACACACGTTTATAAGGCAAGCACTCAGAAACTCTCTAAAGTCAATACGGTCTATGGGGAATGATCTAGTGAAAATGGATTTTTTAAGATGTGTCTTTAAAGTGTGCCTGTGAATAATCACTTTTTAAAAACTTTCCAGGATTTTAGAGGGAAGGAAATTTTTACTATTGGAAAATTATATTTCTGAGAGTTTTACTAAAAACAGTAATAAGTATTATTCAATCCATTTTCTAAGGAACTTTGGCAAAATTCTACAGATACATTATGTGATTTAATAATATACTCAGCTGAAATATTTTTCTTTTATTTCAATGCTTATTGTTATTAAAATTCATTAAAAGTCCCAAATAAGTTTTCATACCAGAAACAAAATTTAGTGTTCAAGCTTTACAGATATTTGAGTTGTATCTATCAAAGGACAATGTCAATGAAAAGGTAAAGATTCTACTAAAATGTGTTTTAGCATTTCTTTATCTTTACCAGGCCATACGAATTGAATGAATCATTCTTAAGCTTTTTTTGTCTGTTTCACATGATTAATTCCTAGTATTTATATGAGGACATTCAGCAACAAAGTTCCACTGACATGTGGAGATTGCATTGTTACCAATTTGAGGGTCCTTCATGAAGAGGGACACACATTCTGGTGTAACTTTGTATGCAGAGGGTGTGTGAGTTGAGACACAGGGAAGATTAGCAAAATACTTGGAAATGAGGATATTCAAGCTGCAATGCCATCAGATCAACTTTTCCAGCTGACCCAACTTGGCAACCATGTGAGTGTCTCTGTTTTGCCAAAATATGACTAAAAATTAAACATGAAATTTTCTGGAGCTAGATCTTGGGCAGACCAAAGTGATCTTAGATCTTGGGGGCAGGGTGGGGACACAATATATTTCTAATTGCTGTATATTCATTGTTCGTTAGGATGTTTCCACAGCTTTATAAAAACAATTGACTTACAAGGCTGTTGCTAAGGGATTTATAAATTCAACAATATCTATAATCATAAGCAAATATCTTGTTTATAGTAAAATAATGTCAGACAATAGATTCCCCCCATGTGGTCATACTGTTGGCACATCATCGATGAGGAGATGACTTTATTAATTATTTCAGACAGAGTGATGCATATCAAAAAGCCTGTTAGCGTGAGACCATATTTATAATCCACATGCTGAAAGAAAAGCTTTCAGCTCTGTTATATTTAGACAATATATTAGAATTGATAGGCTCTCAATTTCTTTTTTTTTTTTAAGATTTTTTTTATTTATTTGACAGAGAGAGTGAGAGACACAGCGAGAGAGGGAACACAAGCAGGGGGAGTGAGAGAGGGAGAAGCAGGCTCTCCGCCGAGCAGGGAGCCTGATGTGGAGCTCGATCCCAGGACCCTGGGATCATGACCTGAGCCAAAGGCAGACATTTAACGACTGAGCCACCCAGGCGCCCGATAGGCTCTCAATTTCTAATCAAGTTATCCTTTAAACTCTTTTGCCTGGGTTGATTAATACAAAGAGTAATGATATTGGAAGGTATTGATGGTCTTGAGAAGAGTGCTATAGCCATAAATTCTGCATAAACCCAGTATAAATTTCAGGAATTTAAATATCTGTAAAAGTTAAAACTTCCTTGCCTACACTTCCATTTGGTGGCCATGTAGATTAAATGTAAACCTGCAAATATAATGACCTAAATAACTAGCAGAGAATTTCTTCCTTGCTTAAATACGTTTTAAGCTTCCTTTACACATGAGTTACCTGGCCCTCAATAAACCGAGCAATTATGGTCTCTAAAAAATAAAAAATAAAAACACTAATCGTGTTTAAAATGAACAAACTTAAAGGGAGAAGGAAGTATCTCTGACCTATTTTCTGCCTCTATCCATAAAAGCAAAAGACTTCCAGTGCATCATTCATAGCCTATTACTTATTCCCCCAACACAGTAGGGCTACTGATCTGAATCATCAGAACTTGAGTTTTTAAGCACAATTCGTTAGTACTCAGAATAAATTTATATATGCAAGAAAACCGCCATAAGATTATCAGAGGATTTCTCAGCAGAAACCTTGCAAAGAAGAAGAGAGGGATAATATATTCAAAGTATTGAAAGAGAAAAAACTGTCAACCAAGAATACTGTATATAGCAAACTGTCCCTTAAAAATAAAGGAAAAATTAAGGCTTTCTCAGATAAAGAAAAGCTTAGGGAGCTCATCACCGTTAAATCTGCGCTAAAGAAATGCTAAAGTGGGTCCATCAAATTAAAATGAAAGGATGGTAAACAGAAACATGAAACCATACATAAATACAAGGTTCTCCAGTGTAGGTAAATACACGGACAATGGGGCACCTGGGTGGCTCAGTTGGTTAAGTGACTGCCTTCGGCTCAGGTCATGATCCTGGAGTCCCGGGATCAAGTCCCACGTCGGGCTCCTTGCTCAGCAGGGAGTCTGCCTCTCTCTCTGACCCTCCCCTCTCTCATGCTCTCTATCTCATTCTCTCTCTCAAATAAATAAATAAAATCTTAAAAAAAAAAACCTTAGAATTTGTGGTAGCAGTGATATAAACTGTAGGAGTGGTGGAGCTATAAATGAATATAGTTTTTGTATGTGATTGAAGTTAACAATATGAAATAAAATGTTGTCACTTTAAGGTGTTTTATGTAATTGCAATAGTAACCACAAGGAGATTATCTATAAAATATACAATAAGGAAATGAGAAAGGAACAAAACATGTCACTGCAAAAAAAAAAAAAATCAGTGAAACACAAAACAAGTCTATAATAAGGGTAGTAGTTACTTTAAATGTGAACAGATTAACTCTCCAGTCAGAAGACATAGATTGAATGAATTAAAAAAAACAATTAAACTCTATGCTATGTATAAGAGACTCACTTTAGATATAAAGATCCACATAGGTTGAAAATAGAAGGATGGAAAAAGATATTCCATGAGAATGGTAACAAAAGGAGAGGAGGGCAGCTATGCTAATATGGACAAATTAGACTTTAAATCAAAAGTTTTTATAAGAAACAAAGAAAGACATTATATAATGATAAATGTGTCATTTCACCAATAAGATAACAATTGTAAATATTTATGCACCAAACCTCAGAGCTCCTAAGCAAACTTTGATAAAACTGAAGAGAGAAATAAACAGGAACATAGTAATAGTAGCAGACTTCAGTAATGGGTAACACAGCCAGATAGAAAATCAATAAGGAAATGGAGGCCTTGAACAACACTATATACTGTCTAGACTTCACTGAACACTCCACCCGACAACAGTAGAATATACATTCTTCTCAAGTGCAGATGGCATATTCTCCATGATAGACCACATGTTAAGACACCAAACAAGTTTTAACAAATTGAAGAAAATTGAAATCATACAGAGCATCTTTTTTGGATAACTGTGGAATAAAACAAGATATCAATAGCATAAGGAAAGCTAGAAAAGTTACAAATATGTGGAAATTAAACAATACACTCTTAAACAACCAACAAGTCAAAGAGGAGGTCAGATGAGAAATTAGAAAATACCTGTGACAAGCGTAAATGAAAACAAAAAATACCAAAACTTATGTGATTCTCTGAAAGCAGTGCGAAAAGGGAAGTTTATAGTTATAAATGCATACATTTAAAAAGAAGATCTCAAAGCAACAACCTACTTTTACAAGAAGACCAGAAGAAAGAAATTAACCTCAAAGTTAGGAACAGGGAAGAAATAATGAAGACTAGAGCACAGAGATAACTGAAGTAGAGAATAGAAAAACAATAGAAAGCAATCAACAAAACCAAGAGTTAATTTTTTGAAAAGATAAACAAAATTGACAAACCCTTAGCTAGACTTAGAAAAAGAGAAGATTCAAAATAACTAAAATCAGAAATGAAAGACAGGACATTTACAACTGATGCCACAGAAATAAAAAGGATTATGAGACTACAGTGAATAATTGTACTCCAACAAATTAGATAAACTGGAAGAAATGGGCAAATTCCTAGAAACACACAATCTACTAAGACTGAATCATGAAGAAATAGAAAATCTGAACAGATCAATCACAAGTAGGGAGATTGATTCAATAATCTAAAATCTCCCCACAAAGAAAAGTCTTGGATCAGATGGCCTCACTGGAGAATTCTACCAAACATTTAAAGAAGAATTAGTTCCAATCCAGAAACACCTGAAACACCAATCCAAAAAACAAAAGAAGGAATACTTAACAAGCTCATTTATTCTATGAGGCCAACATTACCCTGATACCAAAACCACCAAAGATACTCTAAAAAAAAAAAAAAAAAAGCCTACAGATCAGTATTTCTGATGAATATTAATATAAAATTCTCACTAAAATGCTAACAAGGAGAATTCAATAACACATGAATTAGATACCCGACAAAATGGAATTTATTCTAGGAATGCAAGGATGGTTTGACATATGAAAATCAATCTGTGTGATGTACCATATTAACAGAATGAAAGCTAAAAATCATATGATCCTCTGAATTGACAGAGTAAAAAGCATTTAACAAGATTCAACACCCTTTTATGATAAAAACACAAACTAGGAACAAAAGGAAACCACTTCAACATAATAAAGACCATTTTTGAAAAGCCCACAGCTAACATGATACTGACTGGTGAAATACTGAAAGCATTTCCTCAAAAATCAAGGCAAAGATGCCCATTCTTAACACTTCTAGTCAATATGATATTGGAAGTCCTAGCCAGAGCAGTTAGGCAAGAAAAAGAAATAAAAGGTATCCAAAGTGGAAAGGAAGAAGTAAAATTATTTCTGTTCTCAGATGACATGATCTTTTTTTTTTTTTTTTTAGATTTTTTTATTTATTTGACAGAGAAAGACACAGCAAGAGAGGGAACACAAACGGGGAGTGGGAGAGGGAGAAGCAGACTCCCCGCCGAGCAGGGAGCCCGATGCGGGACTCGATCCAGGGACTCCAGGATCATGACCTGAGCCGAAGGCAGTCGCTTAACCAACTGAGCCACCCAGGCGCCCCTCAGATGACATGATCTTATATACAGAAAACCCTGAAGATTACACACACACAAACAACTGTTAGAACTAATTAACAAATTCAGCAAAGTTGCAGGATAAAAAATCAACATACAAAATCAGTTGTGTTATACACTAACAACAATCTGTCTTATAAGGAAATTAAGAAAATAATCCCATTTACAATAGCATTAATAACAATAAAATACTCAAGAATATCATTAACCAAGGAGGTGCAAGGCTAGTACACTGAAAACTACAAACATTACTGAAAGAAATTTAAAAAGGCACAATAAATGGAAAGATCCTATTTATGGATTGAAAGACTTAATATTGTTAAAATGTCCATACTACCCAAAGCAATCTATAGAT
Organism: Mirounga leonina; assembly: GCF_011800145.1. Taxonomy (NCBI): domain Eukaryota; kingdom Metazoa; phylum Chordata; class Mammalia; order Carnivora; family Phocidae; genus Mirounga; species Mirounga leonina. Next base: position 32,917,345 of record NW_023270320.1, on the reverse strand, counting down.
TTTTTAGAAGATTTTATTTATTTATTTGAGAGAGGGAGAGAGAGAGAGAGGATGAGCAGAGGGTGGAGAGAGAGAGAGGGCGAGCACTGAGTGGGGAGCCTGATGCAGGGCTTAATCCCAGGACTCTGGGATCATGACCTAAGCCAAAGGCAGACGATTAACTGACTGAGCCACACAGGTGCCCCAATCTATAGATTTAACGTAATCCCTATCAAAATCCCCCAGTGGCATACTTTGCAGAAATAGAAAAATTCATCCTAAAATTTATATGAAATATCAAGGGATCCCAAATAGCCAAAACAAGTTTGGTAAAGAGAAATAAAGTTGGAGGACTTACACTTCTTGATTTCAACACATATTACAAAGCTATAGTAAACAAAATAGTGTTGTACTAAAGACAGATCAATGGAATAGAATAGAGAGCAATGAAATTAGTCTTTGTGTATATGATCAATGATCTTTGACATTAGTGCTAAGATCCCTCAATGGGGAAAGTCTCCTCAAAAGATTGTGTTGGAAAAATTGGATATCTGCATGCAAAAGAATGAAATTGGACCATTATCTTATGCTGTAAACAACAACAAAAAAATATCTCAAAATGAACTAAAGACCAAAATATAAGACCTAAAACTCTAAAATGTCTGGAAGAAAAAATAGGGGGAAAACTTCTTGACATTGAACTTAGCAATGATATCTTTGACAGCAAAACCACAGGTGACAAAAGCAAAACTAGAGTAGTGGGACTACATCAAACTTAAGAACTTCTGTACATTTAAAGGAAACAATCAATAGAATTGAAGTCAGCCTACAGAATGGGAGAAAATATTTGCAAATTATATATCTGATAAGAGGTTAATATTTAGAATATATAAAGACCTACAACTCAACAACAAAAAATAAAATAAGCCAATTAAAAAATAGGCAAAGACATTTCTCCAAAGACGATATATAAACGGCCAACAAGTATATGGAAAGATACCCAGCATCACTGATCATCAGATAGATACAATGAAAACCACAGGAGATTTCACCTCAAATCCATTAGGATGGCTGTTGTAAAACAAAACAAAAATAAAACAAAAACAGGAAATAATTTTTGGTGAGGATGTGGAGAAATTGGAATCCTTGTGCTCTGATGGTGGGATTTTAAAATGGTCCAACTGCGATGGTGAACAATATGAAGGCCCTCAAAAAACTAATAATAGAACTACCGTATGATCCAACAATCCCACTTCTGTCTATATATCCCAAAGAATTGAAAACAGGGTTTCAAAGAGGTATCTGCATCTGCACACCTGTGTTCATAGCAGCACTGTTTACAATAGCCAAGAGGGGAGAACAACCCAAATATCCATTGATGGATGAATGCATAAACGAAATGTGGAATATACATACAATGGAGTATAATTCAGCCTTAAGAAGGAAGGAAATCCTATAACATGGTACCACATGAATAAATCTTCAACACATTAGTCTAAGTAAGGTTATCAGTCAAAAAAAACACAAGTACTGGGGGATTCCACTTATATGAGCTTTCTAAAGTAGTCGAATTTATAAAAACAGTAGTATGGCAGTTCCCTGGGAGTGAGGGGAGTGGGTGGGGGTAAGGACAGTTTTTGTTTAATGGATGTAGCATTTCAAATTTGCAGGATATCAAAGTTCTGGAGATCTGTTTCACAATGATGTGAATAATCCTAACACTACTATTAACATTAATGAAGTATACATTTAAAAATGGTTAAGATGGGGCGCCTGGGTGGCTCAGTCGTTAAGCGTCTGCCTTCGGCTCAGGTCATGATCCCAGGGTCCTGGGATCGAGTCCCACATCGGGCTCCCTGCTCAGCGGGAAGCCTGCTTCTCCCTCTCCCACTCCCCCTGCTTGTGTTCCTGCTCTCGCTATGTCTCTCTCTGTCAAATAAATAAATAAAAAATCTTTAAAAAAAAAAATGGTTAAGATGACAAATTTTATGTTGTGTTTTTTACCAGACTTTTAAAAAAAAGTAATTAAAAAAAACCTAGAAGCTAGAAATAGAGGGTGAGGAAAATGAAAATAAGCATTTAATGTGCTGAAAACTATTTTTTGTTACATGATTTCTTTTAGTACTTTAAACAATATTTTGATTTGAGTATTTTTATTGGTCTATTATTATATGATTCATAGGTGTGGCAATGGGGATTTAGATCCAGATCACCTGCCTCCAGGTCTGTGTTCCCTCTCCTCTGCTCTGCTGCTGGAAAATGACTTCAGGAAATACTTTCCAAAGATGTCAGATAAATTTATTATATATTATTCTGAGTATAATCTAGCTGCATTTGTCTATCGCCATTCATCTTAAATGCAAATTCAGTTAATTTTCATTCCTTAATCACTTTCATTGGGATTATAAAATTTCAAACAGCCTGCTTATGGGTATTTGATATTTTTTTTCCAAAGATGAGATCTAAAATAATTGATACTAGAAAACAAACATTTGGGAAACAAAGTTTGGGGTCCACTTTTTTAGCAAAATGGCCATAAGAAACAGTAAATAATTCGTCATGTCCATAAGCTTTAATTTATAAATATTCAAACAAAAAGACTTCTGTCTATGGATTTTTTTTTTCTGTCAAATTCCTTCTGTCAAAATACAGTAAGAAATGGAGACCAGACTTGAAAATTTCTCAAGCAGACAAAACCAGTTGAGCCACATAAGCAAAACTTAATCTAACTTAGTTCATGAATGTAAGTGAGATCTAATTTAGGTTATTTCTTGCAAATGCCTCTAATAATCGTAAAGGAAACTTAAGTTGTCTCCCGAAAATGGTACAAGATAATCACTTTTAACCAATCTCCTGCTGTCTGGAAACTCCTATTGTAATAAGTGCTAATCATTGTAAAGGTTTGATAACTTCCTCATTGTCACTTTGTAAGCTTGCCTGTGAAGACATGCCTGAGCTTCATACCACTTTGGTGTGGAAGTCTCCCCATTGGAGAACGGTTTTTCTCACTCAATAAAGTATTCGTATCGATTAAATCTCTTTGAATTTTCTTTTGATAGTGAGATAGTCGTTTAAAACATTTATGTTATGCCGGCTCTTTTTCTTTTGCAGCTTTTTTTGAGAGCTTTTTAAAATAAAATTAGAGTATGCTATGACATAAATGTAAAACTAAATGGTGCAGATAGAAAAATGAAGTAGTAAAAATTGGAATGAGGAACAGAGCACAATTATTGAAAACATGTAATGCTTTGTGGATATATGTGCCTTGGAACACTGAGGAAAAATTAATGTTATTTGTTTTATTGCTTAGAGAAGGGCATGGAACAACAAATGTAGCTTTCCTAGTGCTATATATCAATTCTAAGATCATGCTGCACTTGCAAAAAGGGAAAAAATCTTTTGATCATTGCTCCTGTGGACTCTTTGTTGTTTGTCCCATCATTTCCTAACATTACGGTAATGATTGTTTTAAGACATATACTAAGGTAATGATTGTTTTAAGACATCTACTGTGTAATTCTCTTTACTATAATATCTGAAAATTGCCCTACATGCTTTGGACAAAGTCAAATAAAAATTATTTTTTTAATTACTTAAACTTAAAAAAAATAAATAAAAGGCCATTCCCTCCTCTCCTGCTCTGGATCTCTCTCAACTTTTCAAAGATTTTGCTACTCATCTCTTTGCTTCTCTATCAGCATTAGTTCCTCCCTATGTATTCTGAAATCATTCTCATTCAAACTTATCCCATCTTAAAAAACCACAAAAAGAATCATCCTTTTTTCTCACATACCAACTGTCCTCGTTTCTTTCCTCACTTTTATAAATAATTTACCAAAAGCATTACTTGCAAATGATATTTCTACTTCCTTTTCCCTAGTCCCTCTTTAAATTACTTCAGTCTGGTTTGGTCAAAATATGCAACAGAAACTAATGTTGTCAAAATTACCAGCAAAATCCAGTGAATACCGTCCATTCTCATCAAATTCAAACCACCTGCAACTGTTGACCTATTCTAACATTCTTCTTTTTTTTTTTACTACTAAAACATAGTATTATGTTTATTTCTTTTTTTCTTTTTCTTTTTTATTCTGTTATGTTAATCCCCATACATTACATCATTAGTTTTAGATGTAGTGTTCCATGATTCATTGTTTGTGCATAACACCCAGTGCTCCATGCAGAACGTGCCCTCCTCAATACCCATCACCAGGCTAACCCAACCCCCAACCTCCTCCCCTCTGAAACCTCAGTTTGTTTCCCGGAGTCCATAGTCTCTCACAGTTCATCTCCCCCTCTGATTTCCCCCTCTTCATTTTTCCTTTCCTTCTCCTAATGTGTTCCATGCTATTCCTTATGTTCCACAAATAAGTGAAACCATATGATAATTGACTTTCTCCACTTGACTTATTTCACTTAACATAATCTCCTCCAGTTCCATCCATGTTGATGCAAAAGTTGGGTATTCATCCTTTTTGATGGCTGAGTAATATTCCATTGTACTGCTGGGAATTTAACATTCTTTTTTTTTTTAAAGATTTTATTTATTTATTTGAGAGAGAGAATGAGATAGAGCATGAGAGGGGGGAGGGTCAGAGGGAGAAGCAGACTCCCTGCCAAGCAGGGAGCCCGATGCGGGACTCGATCCCAGGACTCCAGGATCACAACCTGAGCCTAAGGCAGTTGCTCAACCAACTGAGCCACCCAGGCGCCCTACTCTAACATTCTTTTAACATTCTTCTTTTGGGCTTTCATGATAACCTTTCTCATGATACCTCACTGGCTACTCCTTATTCTCAGTTGCTGTCATCATCTTTTCTCCTTGACCCAGCAATCAGATCTCAGACTTCTCTCTAACTGCAATCAGTCATGAGGCTTCAGATACCACTGATGAGGTAAAGAATTCAAAACTTATGGTCCTGACCTCCCCTGAAATCCCAGGTTATTTAACTACTACTTGATGTTTCCACATAGATATCTCACCAGTCCCTTAAACTGACATTTTCTTGCTCTTTTCCTATCCTCCAAACTTGTTTCCACTTCCAGTTTTCCCTTAGAAGCAAGTCTATTACCATTGACTCACTTGTTTCAGCTGGAATCATCCAGTCAAATGGAATCATCCTGTGGGCGCCTGGGTGGCTCAGTTGGTTAAGCGACTGCCTTCGGCTCAGGTCATGATCCTGGAGTCCCTGGATCGAGTCCTGCATCGGGCTCACAGCTCGGCAGGGAGTCTGCTTCTCCCTCTGACCCTCCCCCCTCTCATGTGCTCTCTCTCATTCTCTCTCTCAAATAAATAAATAAAATCTTAAAAAAAAAAAATGGAATCATCCTGGATTTGTCCTCCCTTTTCTGACGTCTCACTTCATGTCTTTCAACAAATCCTATGATTCTAACTCCAAAATGCATTCAATCTAACTCTGTCTGTCTTCAGAACCTCTCCCTCAGACCATGCCATCGTTATCTCTTGCCTGAAATACTGTAATAGCCTGGGGATGTAGGTTCCTGGATAGAAATGTGGGACATTCGAGCTTTCTAATTGAAGCAAGGGATTGAAGTAAGGGGATTATTTGCAAAGCTATGGCAGGGTTTATACACAGATAACAAGAGACAGTACAGTACCCCAAGACTAGTAACAAGGGGACAAGTGTTGAGAAAGAGTTACTGGAACCTGGACAGGGAGTTGAGTGATGAGGGCCATAGGGCAGGTACATTGGCCTCCAATAGAGGGCCACAGCCAGATGTGGCAACCTAGTAGAGAATAAGCCAGGGGCATAAATGCCTTGATCTTACTCTTTTCCCCCTCTCTCATTTCCTGTGCACAATCCCCATTGGCCAAGTAGAACTGGAAGCCATAAGGAAGGGGATGCTTCTGGGTGTTGCAAATCTGTGTAATCAGTCCCCTAGGGCCTGGGAGAGTGTGAAGAATGGTGGAGAGAGGATCTGTGGGGGTTAATAAGTATACATCAACCAGTTTCCTATGACTTCTGATTTCTACTCTTAGTACTTATCCTTTTAGCACATAAAGTCTACTTAAAAGTCCATCAGTTTTCTTATTGAACTTAAAATCTAAAACTCTCTTTGTGGTCTGCTAGACTGTAGATAATTTGGCTCATGCTCCCCTCTCCAACCTCATTTCAATTCATTTCCTTTTATGCTCAACCCATGGAAGTCACCTTGTTCCCCTTTCAGTTTCTCTAACACAGCAGGCTCTTTTTTCTTGTCTGGAACACACTTCCCTACAATATCCTGCTCTGCCTGTAGCTGAGTCCTTCACATCCTTGAAGTTTCAACTTAAACCTAGACTCCCCAGAAAGGACTTCTCAGGTATTCTGTCTTATGTAGGTCCAGGTATCCTTCGTCATTATCCTCCATCGTATCATTTTATGTTTACTAAATTATTTCTGGGTCAGCTGCCCATTATTTTGTTTGTATGCACATTTGCTTCTATCTCCCTCATTATAAATCCCATGTAGTTGGGGGTGCCTGGGTGGCTCAGTCTGTTAAGTGACTGACTCTTGATTTTGGTTTGGGTCATGATCTCAGTATTGTGAGTTCGAGCTCCCTCTTGGGCTGCTCGCTCAGCGTGGAGTCAGCTTGATATTCTCTCTCTCCCTCTACCCCTGCCCTGCCCACTGCTCGCGCACTCTCTTTCTTTCTCTCTCCCAAAATAAAATAAATACATAAATAAATACATAAACAAACAAACAAACAAACAAATAAATCCCATGTAGTTGGGATCATGGTTACCACCATCACTATTACACTATCATGGCCATACATAATGGGAGACAGATAATGGGTAACCACAAATATAGTTAAACTACTAAGTAAATGAAAAGTCGCACTTTTTTTAAATTTAAATTCAAAAGTCGCACTTTTTAACAAAGTTTCTAGCGACAAATAACGAAGTGCCAAATGACTGGCTCAGGTGAGTCCAAATTTGTAGACTTGACCTCATTAGCACCACCCCCAAGTAATTGATGGGGATTCACAGTTTGGAGTTCCTATAAAAGAAATACTCTGGTACCTTAGCTATAAAAACTTCCTCCTCCTCCTTGCTGTCGGAGTAAAAGAAGGGTGGAATAAGACAGTGATGAAGTCTCAAACTCCTCAGAGCTGTAAAAGATGCCATGATAAGTCTTATGTGCTGATAGTTCATTTACTCATCATCATCTCCTCACCCTGAAAAAAAAAAAAAAAGAGAGAGAGAGAAAAGGATTTGAAGTCTTTCCAGCTGACAAACCATCTCCTCCTCCTTCAGACTGTCTGCTCCAAAGAGCACCACTTTTCTTGTAGGTTTATACATCTTCTTCAGGCTGTGGAAGAAACGGCAATTCATAAGACTCTAGAGAGTTTAAAGCCAATGCAATATTTTATTCAATATTTGAACATTTCTCCATGACCCACAGCCTTCTAGGGATTATCAAGGATGTAAAAGAAAAAGTTTAATTTCAAGCTTCCTAAAGGGTAACAGCTTATTCTATGATTGACAAATAGAACAGTGATGGGATCAGTAATATACATCTGCAGTAGTGAGGTCCCAGGACCCCACATTTCCAGGGGAAAAAATCAATCTTCTCTAGCAAGTAAAGCACCTGTGATAGTGACCAAGTGTCTGTTAAGGGATAGAAGCCTGTCATGATTGTAGAAGGTGATAATGCTTGCTTTCCAGAAAGTGTAATCCCGACCCCAATCTCTGTCGCTGTGTCTCCCCACTCTTTCTCTCTCTCTCTTTTTCAGAATACTATCTTCCAAAACATAAAACAAAACCAGTAAACAAAAAACAAACCTGTGTGACTTCACAGGCTATGGTCTATATCATATAACATACACTGAGCTATTAGGATGTTTCTCAACTTAGTTGAAAAGGGGAAGTGTTTTTATGTTTTTCTTGTCCTTAAAAACTTCCCCAGACCATTATATTTTAGAGTTGTGAGGGGGCTCAGTAATGAGCAATTCAGAAGGCAAAACAAAGCAAACCAAAAGAAAATGACTGGTTATTTAATGCTATAGGTATTGCAGAGCAGGCACTGAAAGCAATTCCCCAGCTTTTTAGCACCATTAATTGGTTCCAGAGAAGGACTAACTACATATATACACCATCAGCTGACCACATTGTTCCAGACTCAGTACAGTAAATAGGTCCAAAGTGATTATGTCTACAGTCATCAACTTCATGACAATCTATTTCTGACTTAGGATTTTTATTTTTTAATTTTTTAAAAAGATTTATTTATTTATTTGAGAGAGAGTGGGGAGGGGCAGAGGGAGAGGGAGAGAGAGAAGCAGGCTCCTCACTGAGTGCGGAGCTACGTGGGGCTCCATCTCAGAAACCTGAGGTCACGACCTGAGCTGAAATCAAGAGCCAGACACTTAGCCAACTGAGCCACCCAGGTGCCCTGACATAAGATTTTTTTAAAATTTATATGTAGAATAAAAGTGTTTACATCTACAGAGATCAGTTCATGACTAAACTGATTGAACTCAACCATTGAGTAGAATATGTACTTAAAATCACAGTTTGTAGCATATTTGTTCTCACTTTCATTAATGTCCTGAGACAACTTTCCTATAGTAAGATCTGAAGAAAGTTAATAATATTTTTGTAAGGAGTCGGACAGAGCATTTAGTAAAGAAAATCAAGAATATTTTGTTTCTCTAATTAACCAACAAGGTCAGTTCTGAAAAGATACATCTTTTTCCACCCCCAAATTTTGGCAACTAAAGATAAATGAGCAAAAAACATTCTTTCATTCTTCTTCTTGTTGTTGATTAAAGATGAGAGAAGTGGGGGCACCTGGGTGGCTCAGTCGTTAAGCATCTGCCTTCGGCTCAGGTCATGATCCCAGGGTCCTGGGATCGAGTCCCACATTGGGCTCCCTCCTCGGCGGGAAGCCTGCTCTCCTTCTCCCACTCCCGCTGCTTGTGTTCCTGTTCTCGCTATCTCTGTCTCTGTCAAATAAATAAATAAAATCTTAAAAAAAAAAAAAAGATGAGAGAAGTGACTGAAGCTAAATACCAAGTGACTTAAGAAGATAATACTTTGTTAAGGTTTTGAAGGTTACGAAAGTATGCATTTTAATTTTTAAAAATAAATCATACATCTAGAAATTGATGTAGAAAAGTCATCTCATTACATATTTTATATAAATCAATGAGGAAAAACACATTAGTTAGTTTTTACCAAAACCTCCTTTTTATAAGCTAGGAAACACCTACATGAATCAATTGGTGTTTATAAGTTAATCAATGTCAAGGACTTTGAAGGATGTGATTTTAAGCTATAACTAATCTATTATTCTGCCACAGTTTCATTGATGCTGCAGAATTCGTGAGATTCTTGGACTTGAGACAAGTTATTTTACAGAAGGCAGCGTGAGTGTAGTGCATTTGTCTTGGTAATCGTAGTTCCCCAAATTACAGGGGGGTGAAGCAGATCAGTCTGTGTGGATGCTACACATGTAATGGGTTTGTGCCTACACATTATAGTGGGCAAAAGGAAACCTGTCCTTTGTTCTGGAAGAAAGGATTATCTTTATTTCACTGAACAGAAAGAAAATCTGCCCTTTGCTCTAAATGGAGACGCTCAGTTTTTCAAGGCTGATTACTGTACACACATCTTTGAAAAGATAGAGACAAAAGGGCAGTTAGTGCCTTGCTTGTAAAATGTGCAGAGACACAAGAGGCTAATGGAAAATTTTTCCCTGGGCAATCAGGAACGGGCTAATCCTAGAAGTAGCTATTTAGGTAACTCATAAATTGTTTTGAATGTAATTTCTTAGATTTTACTGAGACATCTTACCCTGTTTTAAATCATATATTTAGTGAATGATAAAGAAGCAACCTCATTCTATAACTAGGCCAGTAATAAAAATAGAATTGTACATTTCTTATGAATTCATTATATGTTATATTTAATTTTTATTTCATTCTAGTCAGTGAGTAAGTAAGTAGTTGCTGTGATTAATTTGGGGTTTACTGGGACAGTCTCCAGAATCTTGTAATAGTCCTCTTATTTGAAGACCTTTGATGCCAGTGTGTTGAGCTAAGAGATGCCTAATTTACAGTCTCCTAGAATAATTTTTTAATAGGCCCTCCTGTATAATCTCTATTTTAAAGTCAAATGATTGGGAAGTGCCCGAGTGGCTCAGTTGGTTAAGTGTCCAACTCTTGGTTTTGGCTCAGGCTGTGATCTCAGGGTCCTGGGATCAAGCCTCTTGTCTAGCCCAGGTCTTAGCAGGGAGTCTGCTTGAAGATTCTCTCCCTCAGCCCCCCAAACCCTTCCCCCCACCCCTGCTCATGCACATGCCCTCTCTTCCTCTCTCTCTCTCTCTCATATAATAAATAAATCTTTAGAAAAATAAGGTCAACTGATTGGGAACCTTAATGACATCTGTAAAATCCCTTCACAGCAATACCTGGATTTGTGTGTATATAATTAGAAGAAGGCATTTAGAGGAGCTGGCATTTAGAGGGGCTACCTTAGAATTTTGCCTTCCACACCAGCCATCTGCTATTTTCTGAAAGTGTCTACCTATCCTATTATGCACCACTTATTCATATACTCATAGTTACATATTTATTTTCTTTTCTACTCATAAATTGTTTTCCCTTGTAGGAAGGGGAATGGTTTTTTCTAGCTCCAGAGATAAGGGAGCCTGTAGCTGTTGTGGGATCTGCCTCCTGTGCCCTACATCCCAGTTACCTTATCAAATTTGGAACACTGCTATCAATGTATATTTACAAACAAAGAATACTGCCATCTAAGCCTTATGACTGGCATTTGCAGTAACAATCCTAGGGACTATCCAATTCTAAGAACTATGCCGATAGACCAATAGGCCAGGAAAAGTGGTTTCATTTAATGAAGCACTGTTAGATGAGTACACCTAATAGAAACTGCAAACACTGAGTCCCACAAAAATCTCCCACCATCTATCCCTTGGAGATAGTCATGGCAGGGTCCCCTAGAGTTGACAAAGGACAAAGGCTTTATTTTGGAGGGGGCAGGAACCAAACATGTGAATGGTGTTGTTAATTGACCTAAGCCAGTTTTTTACATATTACGGATCAAGTGGTAGGGTGATTTTTGTTTAGGTGAGGGTCAGCGACTCCCACACAGACTTGATAAAGCATTATAAGCAAGTCTCAGATGAAGTCTGCCACACATACACACCCATATTAACTTTTCTAGACAAGAAAAAATAGGTCATACAACCTGTTCTGTAATTTTAATGAAGTGCCAGCTCTCTATCCATGTAAGTGGTCCAGTCTCATCTTGCATAAAATATTACTGAGACGGACTCCAGTATTCTAGAGGAAGGATCCATTGCCCCAATAGTCAGAATTCTCCAACTCAGTGGCTTAATACAAAACAATTTAGTAATCATGCCTTGAGTTCCCTTCCCATGTTTACAGACTGTAAGACTTGAATTAATCTCAGATCCTCCTCATTCAGGGTAAGATATTTTCTAGAATATTTTAGAATCCACATATTTTTTTTAAAGATTTTATTTATTTATTTATTTATTTGACAGAGAGATAGAGAACAAGCAGAGAGGCAGGCAGTGGGAGAGGGAGAAGCAGGCTCCCCGCCGAGCAGGGAGCCCGACGCAGGGCTCGATCCCAGGACCCTGGGATCATGACCTGAGCCGAAGGCAGCTGCTTAACCGACTGAGCCACCTAGGCGCCCTAGAATCCACATATTTTGAATGCCCGTTTTACCAAAAGAGAACCCAGCTATAATTATGCTGATTAATAGAACTCTAATTTTACCAGTGGAAATCCATTTTAAACAATTCATTAAGATAGTTATTAAGGCCTCTGGTGTTTTTCAAAGATAAAAATGATGGAAACACTTACAGTTACCTTGGCTGGAACTTGGCTTCCTAATAGAATTCTAGCAGCCTTGCATTCTAACAGGATTACTGACCTATGCACTCCTGGATGGAGTAATTAACTGCATCTAGGGCCTACCTCTAACATGATCATGCTTATTATACTGGCTGGACAGAAGTATTTTAAAATAATTTGCAGCTATCTTATAACTGGTGTTGGTCATAACTTTCAGTCAGGTGATTGATTTTAGCTACTTCTGTACCTCTCTCGAGGCCCCTGAATCTCTGGAATGGCCAAAGGCCTATTGCCGAGGGTCCAGGTCTCCTGGATACAGCACATAGTCCTCTTCAACCACTTCTCCATCTCCCTTTTTCTGTCTATCACAGATCTATAGGTGAGACATGCTCACTTCAGACCTCTTCATGTTTGGGAGAAATCATTTGTTCTTCTCTTCACCTGTTTTCAAGGCTTTCTTCTCTCTATGCCTCAGGGAGACTTATTTACACAGAGTGGAAGAACAGTGGCCTGAGTGACTTCTGCAAATGCTTCTGAGCAAGGGAATGAAAAGATTCAAAATACTTTAATGGAATAGACAAATAAAATACAACTAATAAAATAAAAATATATCAAATTATCTTGTCAAAAAATACTTTTATTTTGCCAAATTTCTTTTAGTTTTGGTAAAACTAAAAATGAACTAAACCATGGTCCAGGAAGAAGAAATAACAGTCTGGACTAGGACTTGACCTTTGAGCATCTGTATCATGACAGAGCCCTATAGGAATTGCAGCAGAGACAAAAGGATGGAGAAATAAGAAATTTTTAATATATTTTTTTAAAATGAATTTTACAAAGTAACGATATTTTCTTTTTTTTTCCAAGTTAAAAAAAATAACAATATTTTGAGTATAACGGATTTTTAGAAAGAGGAGCTTCATACCAGCTTTGGTATAGTTCTCATAAGGAATCTTAGGAGGAGCCTCTGTGTTTACCTAACAGAGTTATAATATCGGCATGTATCTTCTCTGTGGGCTAATCTGTGCTGTGTAGAAAGGACTGTGTGCTCAAATAAAGTTGGGAAGTGTTTGGTTTAGAAAAGCTAATTGTTAATTTATGGCAGGACTTCTAGGGAAAGACAAAGTCGCTTACTCTTGCCTGTCAGCAAATTCTAATTGCCTGTTTAAATCTCAACAAATTATTGATTCCTCATAAGCCTTTTTCCAACTTGTTAGCCTGCAGCCTGGGTTACCACTGTATCTTATACACCTCAGAACGGAAGCTACCAAAGTGTCTTAGAGTCAACTGTTAGCTCATCTGTTGTCCAGCCCAGTGGCCTTCATCTTTGTATTCATAACCTCGAATTCAATGTCTTGCACATGATATGCACTGGAAATGTTTGTTTAACTAAAAATTGCTGGATTGAAGGACAAGGTCCATGACTGGATGGGAGGAGATGAGAACACAGGCAGATAAACCCTCCCTTTGGGGGTAGAAGGAGCAACACCTTTGCTTCTAAAACTGGAAATAAGAAACTAAGACTGTAAAGCAGACGTGAATAAAATTGTAGATATGGAAAGCTAAAGCAATTCATACCTGTTGGGCTCTGTTTCTCTTATTGCAAAACAGGAAGCCCAAGTGATGGAGATGTGTGCTCGCGATGGATAGAAAGCTTTAGAACTATGATATAGGTTTAATACAGTTCTTGTGGGGTTTGGATGAAAGACACAGCCAGAAACACCGAAAATAATCTCTCCAGGACACTGAGAACCTAACTGCAGCCGGGTAACAGTAATTTTTTAAATGCCAGTGCAATAGTACTCAAACTGCCCAGAACAAGGGTAAAGATACTGGCCACTCAGTGAAATGAGCACCATCCCAAGTGGGTCAGAAGCTATAGCATACAAGCTTGTAGATGTTCTCATCAGATGACTTCCCAACATGATCTGGTCACAGTCCACAGACAGCTTACAAGAAGAGAAGCAATTCATCTTTAAGAGCTTCTCCACTAGCAAATGTCTCGCACTCAACCAGCTGCCAGACTTTTAGAAAAATACACAAGGCTGAGGAAATTAGGGTGACACAGTTCTAGTAGTGAAAGAGGAGAGTCTGTAGTGATGAGCAGGGTCTAACTCCTAGAGAAACTTTCTTAGGTTATGTAAAATTGCTTTTGGTCTAATAGTGTGACATTGAGTTAAAATTGTATGCCATACACCAGATTTGGGTCATGATTTATTCCACTGTCAAAATAATACATACAGTACAAGAGTCATGAATAGTTATCACATTTATTTTTCATAAAATTAGATAAATATATTATTTTGCATTACTTTGGAATAGTACTTTACCTTAGAAATGTAATCTTTTTTATCAAGATAAAAGTATTTTCCATGCCTCTTCATGCTTGAAAAATGTGATTGATAGGAGTTACTAAATACTTCTGTTTCCCTTTTTTACTTAAGGGGGAAGTAACTAAGGAGATTCATTTTTAAAATTGCAAACAGCGGGATAATCAACACAAAGTTCTTATCTCTTGCGTAGGTTGCAAGCTGAAAAATGAAATCTTGTTGTCTTGTTTGTACATCCCTATAAGATGGCCTGAAAGTGATTCATAGTTTCCTCACTAGATATTTATGAAAATGGATTAAATTCTACTGGAGACTTACAAAGATATTAGCAACTTTCAAAGTAAAACAAGTTCTTCCTTCCATTCCTATGTTCCAGGAAATTTAAAAATATGCTACAATCCACATATTTTTTTTTCTGGTACATTCCTAATTGAAGAGGGAATCATTGAATGAATTTAAATTATTTTCCATGACCTGTCCTCTAACCATTTTACTTTTAGCCTCATATTATCTACTATTGAGCTCCATTTACAATATATGCATAGAGGCCTTATCATTCTGGTAGCTACGTAATATGTTTTAGTTTGCTAAGAAAGATATTATGTGGGAAAAAAAAGATTAAACTTCCTTTGTTAGTCATTACAAATGTGTTTCTCTATTTACTATGTTTTACCGTGGCCAAGGACTTAATGGAAGGTGAAGTCCAAATCCGTGTTTCTGTTTATCATAGAAAGTGTTTTCCTGGCCTCTTATCTTAATTGGTACAAGGTTAAAAAAAAAAAAAGAGTCTTCACTGTATATTTCTACTTCATGCTCTGACTTTGGGGGTTTGGTACATTTTTATCCTCACTGAAGCTTCTAATCCATCCATACAATATAATTATATGAAGGAAATATGGGAAATTACTTCAGTCAAATCCTAGTAAAAGAAGTGTTGGGTACTCACCCAACCAGTCCAGAATAAATATCCTCCCAAATCAGAAGGCATTTCAATGTACAATTAACAGTAGGTGGTACATTTCTTTTTTTTTTTTTTAAGATTTTATTTATTTATTTGACAGAGAGAGAGACAGCGAGAGAGGGAACACAAGCAGGGGGAGTGGGAGAGGGAGAAGCAGGCTTCCCGCAGAGCAGGGAGCCCGATGTGGGACTCGATCCCAGGACCCTGGGATCATGACCTGAGCTGAAGGCGGATGCTTAACGACTGAGCCACCCAGGCGCCCCAGGTGGTACATTTCTATCATCAGCAGTGGCACTCCTCAATTATTCACATTCAGGCTCTCACACTTGCATATGAAAAGCACCTCTTTCGCTCCCAAATGTCACCCACAATAAATCCATCTTTTCCCTGTATCTCTATTCTACCCTTCCCTAGCCTGTGCCAGAGTAATTCCACCTCTCACAGAGTAAGTGCTCAGAGCCTCAAACTGATGCAAAACCAGAGAGCTCTTCCATGCCCATGGTTAGCTACCTCCAAAAATCAAAACTCTGAGACTATGTCTCCAATTACGCCAAAGAGGACTATGTGAGGGTTCAGCCTGCCAACTTGCAGAAACCAAGTATACGTTTAATCCTATAGGACTTAAAATGTGCTGTCATGTCTTTTTACCCCTCTAATGGTAGTTTGTTCAGTTTACCAGTGTAAATACAGCTATTTAACAAGTGAACTTTGGTATTTCTGAATACCACAATGAATAGCAAGCTGGTAATCTGTCAGGCCAGAAGACCAAAATCATAGGCAATTGGGTACTTTATATCAAAAGAAATGACTCTCCTGATGGGAAATGATAGTTTATTCCCAAGTAACTATATATACTTGAAGTCAGAGAGCACAGTAGTCATAGAGAGAATCTAGACAGGGCCATGGTGATAATTATAACAGCTGCCAACATTTATCAGTGGTCTTCTGTGTATTAGATAATGTGCTAGACCCTTTATAGCCATAATTCCCAGTCAATAACTTGACCAAGGTCAGTAGTCTAGTAAGTGGCCTGAGCCAAGATATAAAACGATGTCTCTATGATTCTAAAAGCTATGTGCTCATTCCACTCACTAGAAGTCTTGTAAGTGTCAGGTTCCCAGTACACCTTTAAAAATTACTGGAACATAAGGAATAGCATGGAGAACATTAGGAGAAGGAAGGGAAAATGAAGGGGGGGAATTGGAGGGAGAGATGAACCATGAGAGACTATGGACTCTGAGAAACAAACTGAGGGTTCTAGAGGGGAGGGGGGTGGAGGGATGGGTTAGCCCGGTAATGAGTATTAAGGAGGGCACGTACTGCATGGAGCACTGGGTGTAATATGAAAACAATGGATCGTGGATCACCACATCAAAAACCAGTGATGCATTGTATGGTGACTAACATAACAAAATAAAATTTAAAAAAAAATTTACTGAGAATCCCAAAGAGCTTACGTTTATGTGGGGTACATCTATTAATGTTTATTATGTTAAGAATTAAAGATGAGAAATTTAAAAATATTTTATGTGTTAAATCATTTCAAAATAAGAAAATTAAATGTACTACATGTTAACATGAATGAAAATTTTGTAAAAATGTCTTTATTTTCCAAAACAAAGAATAGTGAGAAAAATAACATTGTTTTACATTTTTACAAATGTCTGGCTTAATGGAAGACAGATATGCCCAGATGTCCTTCTGGATCCAATCTGTTGTTTTTCTTCCTTTTTTTTTTTTTTCTTTTTGGTTGAGGTATACAAAGAAAGTATGGCTTCACACAGATATGTAATAAGAAAAGGGAAGAGTTTTTTTAACATTCCCAGATAATTATAAATATTCTTCTTGGATACTAGATCATACTCTACAAATGGCACATTACTGTAGTTGCACTGTGATCTCTGAAATTACATCAGTAAGCTCGATGTACCCTATTACACCAAAATCCATTGGTCTAGTTTTCACTTTGATGAATCTTTCAACCATAAATGCTTTTAAAAATATCATTCAGTGGTCATTTGGAAAATATTAGTTCAATGAATTATTCAGATAGATCTTCCAAATGTTGGAATGTGTCTTTATATAATATTTAAAAATCACATTTTAAAATATTATTACAAATGACATTAGAAAAGTCTGCAAATGTTAAGAAGCTGTCAAGCTCATGATGATGGTTTTCAATTTTCTTTAAAATTCTAATTTTCACTTGAAAGCTCAATTTTCTATATTGACATATGCTATCTATTGTTTTCCGTCACTGGCAAGAAAATACGTGTCCCTCCCAATTCTGACAAGCATGTCTCTCAGCCATTTTTTACTTCAAGTAAAAGTGATATTCCATGAAAATAGTGAATAACTTAGCTAATAATCCAAATAATCATACGAGGGCTTTTCTAGAGAAAAGTATCATACTTCAACATGTAGGAGAAGTGTTTATATATAGTTCTATTTTGTCACATAGAATATTAAAAAGATATGTATCATGAGTTAAGATTTAATACTATTTTGTACTAAAGCACCAGCGGTTTTACCCACTCTTTCTTTCACACCCAGTGTCAACACAGTGAAAAACCTTTGGCCCCCTTCTCTTCCTCCTCATCTTCTTTTTCCTCTTCCTCTTCTTCTCCTTCCTCTGATTTATTATTACTATTACTATTATTATTATTAACGCTTGGACTTTGAAGACCCCTTGAAAAGATCTTGGGGACTCTGAGAGTTCTGTCAGCCATACTTTGAGTATCACTGCAAAATCTCATAATGATGTATTTTAGGTCTTCCTTCCTTCCCCCAACCTTCTCCCTCTCTTCCTTCCTTCCTTCCTTCCCTCCCTCCTCCCCCTTCCCTGCTTGCTTTCTTTCTTTCTTTCTTTCTTTCTTTCTTTCTTTCTTTCTTTCTTTCTTTCTTTCTTTCTTTCTTTCTTTCTTTCTTTTTCTTTCTTTCTTTCTTTCTTTCTTTCTTTCTTTCTTTCTTTC
>NW_023270320.1:32881227-32899150 GCF_011800145.1 Mirounga leonina | reverse complement strand
TTTCTTTCTTTCTTTCTTTCTTTCTTTCTTTCTTTCTTTTCTTTCTTTCTTTCTTTCTTTCTTTCTTTCTTTCTTTCTTTCTTTCTTTCTTTCTTTCTTTCTTTCCTTTCTTTCTTTCCTTTCTTTCGTCTCTCTCTCTTTCTTTCACTTCCCTACCCAAATTCTTTTCATTTGAGTTAGACATAGTAAAATACTTGAATTCCTGGTGGTGTTAAGTGACAGGTCTCAGCTATTTGTTGGCTGTGTGGTCTCAGAATAATAAAATTGGTAAGAATGGGTGAAGAGTTTATGCTCTATTTTCTGATGCATCAAGATGCACTGGCCTCCCAATTCCCAGGTTTACTGAAAGGCTCCACTTTTAGATTTACATTGTCCAACATGGTAGTCACGAGGCATGTTTGAAATGAACTCTTGAGCACTTGAAATATGCCTAGTTTGAATTCTATGTGCTGTAAGTATACAATACCCATCAGATTTTGAACACACACACAGAAAGTATGTAAAATATCTCATTAACTTTTTTATGTTTATTTTATGTGGAAGATACCATAGTTTGAAAATATTGGGCAAAATAAGATATATTATTAATTTAATCTTACCTAGTTTTTAAATTTTTTAATGTGGCTACTAAAATTTAAAGTTTCATACATGGCTTGCGTTATATTTCTATTGCATAGTGTCGCTATAGCCATTGGCAAGATGAGACTAAATCAACCACAGTATAAGCTAGGGATCATAATTAATTCACTCTTTTTATTTACTCAGACAAAAACTCTGTCAGTTAATTTTCTATGGGATACTGTTGTCATTTTATCTCAACTTTAAACACTGTATTTAAAATACTTTCAATAGGGGCGCCTGGGTGGCTCCGTCATTAAGCATCTGCCTTTGGCTCAGGTCGTGGTCCCAGGGTCCTGGGATCGAGCCCCACATCGGGCTCTCTGCTCGGCGGGGAGCTTGCTTCTCCCTCTCCCGCTCCCCCTGCTTGTGTTCCCTCTCTCGCTGTGTCTCTCTCTGTCAAATAAATAAATAAAATCTTAAAAAAAAATACTCTCAATATACACTGGTAGATGTAAATAGGTTTGGGATTGTGGCTAAATTTCTCATTAATATGATTTATTTTTCTTAAGAAATACATAAGCACACAGGCCTATAGACACTCACTCATCCTCCCAAAAAATTAAAGTAGAAAGAGAGGAAAAGGAACACTGATAATGTAACAACCAATGTCAGAAATTTCTGGTGAATGTTATTTCCTTCTTAATTTAAGTAATTCCCATTGGTCATAGCATATTGGTTTTACTTTACCAAGAGATTTAATTCTGATCTGAGTTTATTTTATAACAAATATTAGTAGAAATGATATATTTGGAATATATCTTTCCTTCATGATATATTTTTCAGTTTAAAATAAGCTGTTTGAATCAGACACAGATTTACAATGTTTACTGTTTTATACACAGTGAACATTTAAAACAGAATAATAAAAAAATTAAAAATAAAACAATAAAAACCTTAAGTCATAAGTAGGGGAAAAAAAGATACTGAGAAATATCTGTGTAATCTATATTTATATTAATATCTACATTAGAAATTATATGTATTAGAAATTAATAAGGTGTGGGTATCTTGACAAGTTGAAAACATCCAAAATGTTTTCAATTTGTAGCAATCAGATTGAAGTAGGTATATCCCCAGTAGCCCCATTTCCAGCATAGCACTTCTTTTGCAGGGGAAGTGGTAACATGGGAGGGGAGAGAAGCACAACCCCAACACTGATCCTGTCACTTACTAGCAAGTTATTGCACATACTTAAGTCTCGGTTTGCTCACTTCAAAAAGGTATATAATGTATCTACTTCACAAGGTTTTTTGAGACTCTGGATAAGATGGGATCATCTACTTAAAGCATCTAGCCTAGTGCTGAAGTGCCAAGAGGCATAGAAGCGTTTGGTTCCTTTCCCCACTTTACTTTTCCCAAAGTGATAAAACAGATGTCTTTTCCTGACAATGTTTTTCATTTCTACATTTATCCATATCTGTTTTTCCAACCTCAGTAACTTCCCTTCAATTCTCTTTCACTCTGCTTTTTTTCTGATGAAAGTTTTTCCCCCACCCTCCCACACTGATGTGTAAGCATACATTTTGTTCTTTGTGATAAATGGTCCCTTTTAATTCTGGTTCTCAGCTCAGAGTTCACTGTACCTATTCTCTGATGTGAATTGTCCCTAGTATATTAGAGGGACCAAGGATATTTGTTAAATTAGCTTTCCAGAAGAAACATAAAAATCAAAGACAATCTAGGAATTTTGTTTTATTATGTTTTGTAATGGCTAGAAAATGTTGCTTGGATGGCTGCAAATAGCGTGATAAACTTTTGTTGTTTTTTGTTTTCAATAAACATCCATCAAGCCTCAGAAATTTGTCATTTTTGAACAGGATGTAAATTACATCAACCACATTAGCAAATGACCATATGGTCAGGGCTTCAGAAAGATCAGACAGGAGCCAGAGACCTCCAGGCAAAGTACAGATAAAGGAAATCAGATGGAAAGTCTCAGAACAATTTGATAACTTCTGTATCTTATTTATATTGTAAATTTGGTAGGTTTGACAAGACACACTGACTTTCCTACATATTTAAGAATTTAATCCAGGCAGATAGATGCATGTGTTCAGAGAAATGCCCACGGTGTGATCATCTTGAACAGATTAGGATTGGCAGAGGAAATTTGGGTAGGACCAACACAAAGATAGAGTTGGTGAAAGTATTTATGGGAGCTGAAAATATTTTTGTTAATTGTTAGGGACTACATTATATAATGTGGCACCTTAAATTTTACTGTTTGGGGCTTTTAAATTTTCTCAGAACCTGTATATATTTCATATGTTCAAATTAGAAATTGTGTGTGTGTATGTGTGTGTATTCCAGATCACACAGTTCCCAGCTTCCTATTCTAATCCTAGTTAGTGCTCAAAATAGTGCCAACCTGACATGTTACTCTTTTCCACAACCCTATACCATAAATATACACATTCTTATCTGCTCTGTGCTATAGGAATTTCCTATGAGGACTCTACGCTGTGAAGTTTCTCAAAGCATACCACTGATGAGAAAATGTCTGTGTCAGTATTAGAAGCATATATTGCAATCTAATTAATATTTACCAAATGCTCACAGGATGCCTGCCTTTGTATGAAAATGTATAGCAAATACCTCTGCTCTGCTGTGTATCATGTGTCTTTAAGAGGCTTCAGGCTCTGTGTGCTAGATTGGTTATCTTAGAGATGTTTCTTTATTAATTAGTAGAAAAAACCATTAAAGCACTTTTGTGCTCCCTTGTTCCTTAGGACTTGATTCTTACAACAGCATGCCTTAAATTGAGAATAATTTTTTTATATGATAAACCCTTGAGTTTGCTCTAGGCTCTTTTCCGATATCTTTTAATGTGCTCCAGATTATATTCGTTTATTTTTTATTGAGCATTTCCGTTTCTAAAATAATTTTTGTTAGCATGTAATTTCAAGCATAATACAGTAAACAAAGAACTGTAATGATGTCAAGCCCCAAAATGCAATGAGTAACTTTGCCAGGACAATTAAATCATTCTTTCAAGTATCTGCAAATTACATTCTTGGTGTGTCTTCATCTCATTTATATTCTGGAAATATCTTCATTTTAGTTATGTAGAAAACAAAATGCTTTCTTTTATCTGATTTCATTAGGAATGCCTGTGACATTTGAGTTGGTAGTTAGGATAGAACATTTCCCTGTAAGTAATCCTTGCAGACAAGCTGGGGAAATTATTCAGCAATGAGATTTTACTTGGCCTACAGAGATTTGTCTTAGATATGTTTTACTTTGACCACTTAACAGTTTTTCTTCCCAGGCATCACTCTTCCTACTGCCCTTTCTTCCAAGAAGAACAGACAGCAGTGACCCCTAGCACTTCCCTCAGTTTGTCGTCCATCAACACATATACTCGGAGAAAACAACCAGAAACTTATCTGGAAGGAGTGTTAGAATGTATTTCATCCCTCACGTCTTTGCTGTTGGGTTGTCACGGTACTGCTAGATACAGCATGTTCATCTCGGGGAAAGTTTTGTTGTTGCTGTTGTAATCTTTTATTTCTTTAGCTTTAGAGGAATCTCTCATGAATTAATAAAAGCCTCTGGGAAAGTTTTAACTTTAGCTTCTAATCACTTAGAGGGATCATTGTGCAATTGGAAATATTTTGACCAAATGTTTTGATTATATTCTGCTGTATAACAAACTATCACCAAGTTCAGTAACCTAAATCAAGAAACATAATTTGTTTTGCTCAGGAATGTGCATTTGGGGCAGGGCTCCTGGGTGACTGTATGTCTTTGTTCCACACAGCATTACCTGAAGAGGCTTCTGGGCAGGAGGAATCCCCTTCAAAGATCTCTCTGCCACATGGCTATCAAGTTGGTGCAGGCTGCTGGTTGGGTCCTCAGTCAGGACTGCTTGAAAAGGCATCATTTCTTTCCTGTGGAGTTCCCCTATCAGCTTTCTCACAACATGGCAGGTAGATTTTGGAAATGAGTGTTTCAAGTGTCCTGAGTAGAAGCCACAAGTCATCTCAGGATCTGGTTTCACATCCACTGCATTCTATTGGTCAAACAAGTGACTAAAGCCAGTATGGATCCCAGGAGAAGGGAATTTGACTCTCTGTCTTAATGAAAGAAGTAGTGAAGAATTTGTAGCCATATGAAGTCTACTTATCAACTATTCTGATGCCATTGCTTACCTTTACCTCACAACTGAAATCAAAGGCATTTTTGGATATGGTAGTCCTTGGATTCTGTGGTATTTTCTGCTCTTTCCAGGTTGACTCTTCAGTCTCTAAGTGCTGTCTGGCTTTTCAGGTGGGGAGAAGTTCAGCTCCTGAATAAGCTGAAGAGTAACGAAGGTATAATACACAGACATGGAGTTTTATTTAAGCTAGTTATAATCTGTATCACCCTCTCCTACCATTCCTCTGCTTAGTAAGTGAAAGGAGTGATGCCATCCCAAGGAGTCAGTATCAAGATAGGCTCATGAAGAAAATTTGGGAATATGGTAGAGAAGGCTGGCAAGGCACTGTCCATAGCCACCAGTCTTTAGGATGCCTCCAACTAGTCTGAAAGGGAGACAGATTCAGTGAGAGTATTCATCACACAGCAAAGCTAAACACCCTAGAGCTGAGCTTCCTCCAAATCCTTCCTGACAAGCATCCTGTCTTATGGCCTGGGGGTCTAGGCAGGTCCTATCAGAGACTGCCCTGGCACAGGGCCTTAGAGTTTTATCAATGACAGGTGCTCCTGGAAGAATTGTTTCTATCCACTCGACCAGGTGACTTAGTGTACCTCTTATCCTTAACAAGGAGACCTCCCAAATGGTGTCAATCATAGGAATTTCCCCATTACATCCAGAATTCAGGTTTTGTTACACTAAAAAAAAATTCTAAATTTGTTTTATACAACTATTACTGAAATCTGTCTCAGAGCAATGTTGGAAGTTTCCATCCTATGAGGAGATGTGGACAACTCTGAGACTATGGTAGGATTTTCCCCACAAACTACATAAAAGCATATAGCCTCCTTTTCTTCCATTCAGCCCCTTAAGGATGAGAAGTTTTCAAGATTCGGACTTTAGTCTTCTTTTCTAACACTACATGCTTTCACCAAATGGTCCCATTTATTCTAGCAACTTCAACTATCACCTCTACATCAATGGCTTGAAAATGTGTATCTCAAGTTCCATCCTTCCTCTCATATCTTCCAGAACCATTATTTTCTTTTAAATTCTCCTTATGTAACATCTGCTAGCTTCTCAAAGCCAGCAGGTCCAAAACTGAACCCATCATTCCTTATTTCCCTCTGGTGAAAACTATTTTTGCTGTTGTAATTTTCCTAACAAGATTATTGGCATACCTATATCCACTTGGGATTCCAAGTAAAAGAGAGAGTGACTGGCTCCTTCTCTAGGCAGGACATTCACCTGTTCCCCAAGTCCAGTGATTTATGTCAGAAATTATCTCAGGCTCAGTGGGTCCAAATTCTCCTATAATTTCTAGTGAGCACCAATCCTCATGCCTTATATTTGGCCCTTATACTTGGCTTCTGCTATCTCCTACCTTTCTAATCCATCCTCAACACCAAAAGTAGCATTATCTACAAAGTACACACCTGATTATATCAGCCCACTTTCTTAAAATTCTATATAAGTCCAACTACCCTAGTGTATTTATATGCTCCGCCCCTGATCTGGCCCCACACACCTTTTACTTTCATTGTCATCTTCTTGCTCTTCCCTCCTCCAGAACTCTGGCCAAAACAGACAACTCCCAGTTCTCTTAAAGAAATAAACTTTCTTAAAGCCATAAACTTTCACTATTTGGTCTTCACACATTCTATCTCCCCTTTCAGACAGAATTCATCATCTTCTGTTCTTGTTCCCGTGGCACTAAATAGCTCCACTGTGGCACTAAGTAATAGTTTCCATGTAACATTTCCCCACTAGATTAGACAAAGATGGTGTTTTATTAATTTTCAGATTCTTATTTTATTATACAAGACCTGACATATAGTATAGGCTAAATGTTCATTAAATGTTAATTGAATTAAGAGTCTGGATTAAATGATGGCCAAAAAATAGATTTCTATCACATATTTCTGAAACAATTGTGAATTGGTAGACCTTTTTAAGGGATCAACAGCATTTACTACATTCATACTTATTTTTTGCACATTTAGAAATCCATCCTAAGGAAATCATCCTAAATATGGAACAGGCTTTACAGCAACAGAAGACAGCAAACTCTCTGAAATAAATTTTTGTTTCTTATTAGTCTTCATATATACAAAGGACTTTTGTACAATGTTTAACATAAATTATTTATTAAATCAACCAATTAAACAATATTGCACAAAATTGTTTATTATAACTTAAGTAACCTAAATGTACAGATCTTTGGAGAAATGATTAACTTTCATATATACACTTTATGGTATATTATACAATTATAGTATATTATACGAACTGTTCACTCTTATAGTGGCCTTTAAAGAATGCTGGGTTCCCCATGAATCATTCTCCAATGTAGAGCTCATGGAAAGATTAAAGCCCAAACCTCATTTTTACTCAGCCTAACCTGCAGCTTACCTTCTTAAAACAGCTCTTGGATTTTTATGTTGTTCCCCATAGCTATTCAAATCATATTGCTTTTGATAACAATTTTTCTAACTAACTGAAAGTAAATATCCTATTATTGGTACCAACACCATTATGATAGATAAAGAGCGTTGGGTGCTTTCTATATGCCAGGTCTTATGTAGGTATTTTAAACAAATCATCTGGATTTGTAATGGAAATTTTTGTGAAGGATATTTAATCAGATTTGAGATAAAACCCTACTTAAGGAATGGAAGACTAGAATTATGCCTTTCTTGACAAATATTTATCTATCTTCCATTATTCTCCAGGATTAGGGACTCTTATAAACCTATCATCTAATTTATAATAACTCACAGCCCTTTTATCTGACATTTTGCCTTCATTATTTGCTTCTTTGATAGGTAGGGTTTATGTAGTTTTGATATTTTCAGGTCTAATGATGTTGGATATGAGTGGGACCCAATGCTAAGTGCCAGGAGGTTAAGAGTTCATTCACTAAACATGTGTAAACTCTGTAGGACTCTGGATGGCTCACCAGAAGATTGGTTTAGGGTGTTACCATATGCTGAGAACTCACCAAAAGAAGATGATTATCACCACATAAGTGCAGTTTGCACAGACCTTTCCAAATTTGGGACAACAATTGCATTAGGTTGTTTATTTCTTTTTCATTTATTTGCTTCCTGACACTGTGCTCACTGCTTGTGTTGAAATTTGCTACAGAGTTAGAGTTGAGAAGGACTTAGCAGTGAAACAGAATGTTGAATATTGCAGTTTTTTAAAAAAAATTTATATTTTATTTATATTTTCTTTTTCATTGTTTTTCGTTTTTCCTCTGTTATTTATATTTCCATTTAATTGAAGTGTTTGGTTCTCATTCCGCCATATGCCACATATCTCAGCACCAAGAGGTGAGCCGAGAAACAGGTATACTTAGCATTCCCCTCTTGGCCCCATGCAGCTTTTTGACCATTATCAATTTTTTTTTCAGATTAAGAACAAGCATATTAACAACTTCCCAGCTCCCCTCCCCCAAATCTGCTCTTTGGCGAACGTCCTATCTGTCTATTATATTGTTCCCTCATCTTACTATTTCCACTCACTGTCTATAGGGGAAACCAAATCCTTTGGGTCAGCCAGGTTTGACTTGGTGCCAAGAGTGGACAGTGTGCTCAGTTATGATTGTAAGGATGTCACGGAGTTTTTGTTTTGTTTTGTTTTGTTTTGTTTTTACCATTGGATTCCTTAGGGCTCTAATGGGCAAAGGGGAATCTGGGATAAAATGCAGTAGAAGAAATCTATGTCAAGGGAAAGCACATTGCAGTACAGAGATGGAAATAAAGGGAACCACAAGGACTTGCATTTTGGTATGAAAAAGAGACATATTGAATATCTTGTTATCTTAAGTACAGTGTAATTAACTGTCTTCAGGGCTTCTTTTACTCAGAATACATGGTTTGAATGGCCTGTGTTTCCAAGAGTTATCATGGATGAGATATAACAGCAGCCCCTAGTGGATGAGAGGTGGTGAGAAAGGAAAGCAGAGAGCTCTCCAGAGCTCGACAGTTGGAATCTAAATAAATTATGCTTTAAGACAGCTGTTGAGAATTAGAGAAGGGATTCAAACCCATCCCAGTTGCAAGCCATGTTATTTCCTTTATGTTTCTCTGCCTTGTCCTTTTTTAATTTTGCAGATAAGAAATGTATCTACAACCACCCTATCTTAGTATAGGAGAAAAAAATAATAACCTTGGTAGAGAGCAACAAGAAACTGGAGATGTACAAATAATAACAATCATAGAAAGGTCTGGCCTGGCAATAGAGGTTGGTAACTTAATTATGGGAAACTGAGGCACAGAAGGAGAAAAACCTGACTCACAAGATGTCCTTTGGAAGATATATTGAGTCCCAAAGAATATAAAGTAAACATCATTAATTTGACTTAGACTGTGACCTTAAGGTTAGAGGAATGTTGGGGCAGGGGACCAGCCTTTAGTTATGATGGAAAGAATATTCTACCTGGTGTCTAAAGTTAGTGTTTCAGCTTCCAGCTTTTCTTGCCACTAACTAAGTGATTCTGGTTGAGTGATCTGTCTTTCAAGTTTCTCTGAGCAGTAGTTTCCTTAACTAAAGATAAAGGTAGTATCTGTTGCCTACATGTGTCATGAAAATAAATTTTTCTCAGGGTGCCCGGATGGCTCAGTCAGTTAAGTGTCTGACTCTTGGTTTTGGCTCAGGTCATGGTCTCAGGGTTGTGAGATTGAGCCCTGTGTGGGCTCCATGCTCAGAGGGGAGTCTGCTTGGGATTCTCTCTCTCCCTCTCCCTCTGCCTCTTCCTCCACTCATGCATGCACTCTCTGTCTCTCAAATAAAAAATAAATCTTAAAAAAAAAAGAAAAAATTTTTTCTCATTGCAAAGATCAAATTGGTAAAATCTGACAAACTGAAGTCTCTGTTATACAATGATGTTTTTATCATCCCATACATAGTGACTAGGTTGATCTCTAGTTTGAATATACCCCTACCCTGATTCATTCCATCCAAACTAAAGTATTTTTTAGGAGCCTCTGAACTAGTTAGAACCTGTCTTTCTAGCATAAATTCCTACTGTTTGTCAACATAAGTACTCTGTTCCCGCTAAGTTGGGTATCTGCTCTCAGTTAAGCACACCTTAACTTTCATCTCTCATCCTTTTTCTCACGTAATTATTTTGTAACAGGTACAGATCTTTGTCTACAAACTCAGCTTTCAGGAATTTTAACTTGATTACACCCAGCTTTAAGTTTGTTAAGAAATTTTATTCAGGCAAAGAATTAGAAACTTAATCTCAGTCAAATTATCTTTCCTTTTCCTCCCTAAACAGGCAAAATTGTTCCTCCTCTCCATCCCCACAAAAAACTCATTTTTTTTAACCCAGCATTTCATCTACTTTCCAAGGGAATTCATCCAGTTTAGGTAATCATCCATGCAAGCTAGAATTTTCTCACCTCTCGGTTGTCATCCAGCGCGAGACCTGCGTGATCTCTACTATTTCATGACACTGAACATCAGAGCTTCAGTCTCACTGGAACACTGGGGATTCTAGGCAGCTCTCTCAAGGCTCAGCAGCCTAAACATTCCAACCCTTTTTACCCCAGGGGATTTTGTTGTTTTCCCAGGAATTCCAATGAATGTAAGCCCAAGATCTCCATTTTCAGGTACCCTAACCTTAAAAAGATTAATGAGAAGGACACTCCCTCCCCCCAAAAAATGTCACTGACTTTTTGATTCTCTCCTATATCCTTCACATGTCCCAATTTAGAAAAGCTTAATCAGTGCTAAAGGTGGACAGTCGGGCTATGTTGAATTACTCTTACCTATTTTCTCACACCTCCATTGTACTAGATACAAACTCTACATGTTCCTTGTAGGGGTATGGTTTTAAAACACCTTCTCTTTTTTACTTTATCCCTTCCCCAAGAAAATCCTTTAAAATGGCTATGGGTGAAGTCAGAAATGGGGCATTAGTGTTGTGAGATCTTCCATGTAACAAGCCCTGATGTGAGGATTTTCCCTTCTTAAACACGTAGGTGGAAGGGAGTGGGATTCTAGAACTTTTTGTGGGGGAAAATAATAAGCAGTTCACCAATGAACTGGTCCATTGGATCCAGAGCCAGGATCATGTGCTTGAGCTATAGCATTAAGAGAATTGATTTAAAAATCTGAGAATTTTGGAGTGTTGGCTACTTCTTTTGACTCCCACTAAAAAGACTGAAGAAAAAAAGAGGATTAATCTAAAACAGGCCAATTCAAAGGCACAGAGGGGAAAAAGTACATAGTTCTGCTAAAACAAGCATTCTCTGCTTGCAAACAATAATCTTAGTGCCAAAAATATTTGTAATTTGAAATCTGGCAGAGTTGTAAAGTCAAATACTTTACCCCAAGTGAGAGCAAGGGGCAGAGAGGTGGGATTCTTACAAAAAAAGAAAATACAGGGATGAAAGACAACCCTGATATCCCAGAAGTCTCTGAGGTATCTTTATTAAGCATTGTTTGACTGATAAAATTGGAACTCGGTCTTATCTTGAAGATGTGCCTGGGATACAGCATGGAGGCAAGTGGTGCATTACCTGCCCTTCTCCACAAGAGGCTATTTTTCCATTTGTTTCAAGCCAAATGTCAGGATGAAGTTAAAGTCTATTGAACGCACGGCCAAGGAGAATTGGCTATACACAGGTGTCTCTTACAACAGAGCATCAGTATGGAAGAGAGAAATTCACAGGCACATGGAGTGGAACCAAACTCAATCTGTGCCTCTGAAAACTAGGTTGTGGAATTTATCAGAAGCAATTAAACCAAAGCTAACTACATTTTAAAATGAGTGAGATTACCAAAGAAACCTCAAATTTGGCTGAAACCAGCAGGTGATTCCTTCATCCCCACCTAACCAGTCTTCCAAAACTAGAAATCAAAACTGTTAAAGTGGTGCATTGCTTGGAAAGGGAATTATCCCCTGATGTGTTTATGTAGGACAATGGACAAGGAAGATTTTCCCATATAGCAGCCTCCTGAGCAGTGTTTGTTGCTGGTCAAAGGACTGACTCCATTTCAAAAAAAGGGGAATCTTAGCTGTTTCTGGACAGCAACATGCATTTTGTGCTGTGGAATATTGACAATTATATGTTATTTGTCATTCTCTCCTTTTTCAAATGATTTTTTCATTGACATTACCCTACTATTTGCCCATGATTATATATTTGAAAAATTGGGGATGGATAAAATATCTATTTGCAATAGATTACTGGACCATATAGAGTTTCAACCAGTTCAATTAAGAGGATAGCGTGGCACCAGGAGATCTTGCATATGGACCTGAATTCAGCCTATAAAATTTCTCATGTTACCCTTTGGGAGGGGTTGAGTGTTTTCCTATAGTTGTAGAGATTTTGAAAAATGTGTATAAATTTGTGTGTGGGGGGGGCTAGAATTGAAGAAACAGAAGACATTGTGAAGGTTATTGCTTGCACATCCTTTTTTTTTTATTCTTATGTTAATCCCCATACATTACATCATTAGTTCTAGATGAAGTGTTCCATGATTCATTGTTTGTGCATAACACCCAGTGCTCCATGCAGAACGTGCCCTCCTCAATACCCACCACCAGGCCAACCCATCCTCCCACCCCCCTCCCCTCTAGAATCCTCAGTTTGTTTTTCAGAGTCCATCGTCTCTCATGGTTCGTCCACCCCTCCGATTTCCCCCGCTTCATTCTTCCCCTCCCGCTACCTTCTTCTTCTTCTTTTTTTTTTCTTAACATATGTTGCATTATTTGTTTCAGAGGTACAGATCTGAGATTCAACAATCTTGCACTGCACATCCTTTCCATTGCATATCCCTATGCGGTTTAGGGACAGAGTGAGACACAGTAATATGGTGTGCTCCTTGCTCAAGGCTGATTTCAACCCCCTTGCCACAGAGAAAATTCAGGAAGTTCATGATGAAATCAGTCAGTGCATATTACTCTGGGCAAAGTGACGGGTTCAGAAGAATGTTCCTCATTCTTCTGGATGAGCCAGTAAAAGCCATTGCTCTTTCTCCTTTTCACTGATATGTTATACAAATGAGACCTCTGGCACTACTGCAGCCCTTTTGCCACCATGAGGGAAGACCAGCTTAGGATGAAACTGACACCATGGAAGGTGGAACACAGAGAAGGAAAGAGAACTTGTCTTTCATTCTATTATTGTAGATAATGGTAGCATTGAAGCCTTGCAGTCTTCCAGTTATGTAATACAATCAATTCTATTGTTTAAACTACATTGAGCTAGTTTCTGTATTACTTGTTACAGGAAAATTTGCAATTGTTATAATTGCTTATATTGTTATAAAACTTACAACCTTATTTAGCTTCTTTTTTACCCAACTAAAGTATACATTGCTTGAGAGCAGAAGCTATGTCTTATGTTTCTATTTCTAGCATAAAAAAATACCTAACACATAATAGTAGCTTATGAGAAATAGTAGCTTATTTGTTAACTGGATCACCAAAGGGTCAGACATGACTAGATAAGTTTGACCACCAATATAGTCTATTATGAAAATGTTTTTAGGTGTTTCTGAATTCTTCTAAAAATAATAAATTTGAAAACGATCCTTTATTTCAGTCATAAAGTGGTTTTTGCTTGATGCTAAAACTGGTGGTTTTCACACTACATGGTTTCCTGGCCAGTTCTTTAAGATGATTTACTTCTTTCTAGAAACTGTCTTTAGAGAGCTTCCTCAAGTTCTTGACTCACCACCTTGCTGACTGTCTAAGATGAAAAGAACTCAAAGTATTAATTTATTGACAATGAACACACTATGAAATCTATGCAATAAAAATCAGTCTTTTAAGATAAAGATTGTTTTTAATTTGATATGTTTCTTTAAAAGTATCTGAGGATTCATACATTTTCCTTCTAGAATTGCAGAATATAAAAAATGCATTGTGTGGTCCAATTAACCATTGCAAAAACCCCAAATATTTAGGAAATTTTTTCTGTGTGTAAATATTGATCTGAAACTTGTTTTGCTTCCTCCAGTGAAGCAAGAGCTTATAAGGTCATGACCCAATGACAGACCATTTGATTTTCTCAGCTCAACCTCCTAACTGCTCACCAGAAATCCCTAAAGTAAAATTTATCATTATTTGCTTAAAGTTGTTTGAAAAGTAAATGGTAAATGAAATAGTTTCATCATATCTTGCAGTTTGTATGTTTTTTTGCCCTAAAATACAAATACTATAGCATAGATCCAGCCAAATATCTCATATAAAGTTTTAAAATAATGTGTTCAATGAGGTAACCAAATCTTTTGTAAATAAACTCACATTGAATTAAAATATAAGTGATTTTTCTTAAAATTATGGAGTCTGAAGATCGTAGTTTTCCTTAAATTCTTTCAAGGTTACTTTGTCTTTCCTATTTTTAGTCTCCAATTTCATGGGGAGTTAGCATCTGTTATAATTTAATGCTGGATCATTATAGAGGTTATTCATATCAGTTGTTTTCTGCTGTTTTTCATAAATCCCTTGTCAATTTTCAAGACAGCCAACTCCTCAATCTATAAACTTACTTTATCACCCCTGTATCTGAAGGGCACCAAAAGGATGAACCTGAATGAGCTCCAGCTTTTAGTTTTTCTGTTTCTTTTGTGTCTGTTTATTTTTAGTGTCTGAATATTAGTGCCTTTCTACAAAAAGTTCATAAATGGCCACAGTTTGCTGACATCATAACAAAAGGACTTTAAAACAAAATATGTTTACAAATTCCTCTCTGGAACTTATGATCCAAGGATTTTAAACCATGAGTAAGTATGTTTGTTTATTAGAGGGTTTTTTTTTTTTAATTTAAGTGCTTTTTTTCTATAGTCATATTCTACTGTAGAGGTATGATCGATAATTAAATACTGATTTTTCCAAAGACATGATCTCTTTGAACATATTTTTTTCTCTCCTTTTACCTTTGTCCTTTTCTTTCTACCCTGTCTTGTTTTCTACTTAGAGAAACAAATGAAAATCTACCCCAGAATTCTGTGGTAAAATAAAATGGCATAATATTATATAATGTACTTTGAAAAGTTGAAAACAGCTCACTTGAGAAAGGAATCAAGGAAGCCAGAGTGACACAGTGAGTAGAGGTGAGCTGGGAGTCCAGAGGACTAGATTATTGATCTTCCAGGATTGGCTGTGATATTAAACAAGTGTGTGCTGTCCATCCATTCTTTCTAATTTTACTAAATGCTGTAATTAATATGTGCCATGCTCTGCACTAAGAGCTGTGACTACAGGCAAGGTGGACTAGACAGACAGGTGATGTCTGTGGTCACATGGGTTACATTCTTGTGGGAGAACCTTCAAACACATACCAGTGAATGTGGTCAGTGCTTTGTATAGGGAGACCCAGGACCTGTGGGAAACTGTGGTAAGGGCGCTTGACCCATATAAGGGGTTAGGAAGAGACATCCTACTTGGAAATTGAATAATAAGGCGGTATTTCAGTGGGTCAACTTAGGCAGAGAAAGAGTACTCCAAAAGCAAGAGGGCAGAAGACCTCAAGTTGGGGACTGAGTAGGTTGAATATGGATGTTTCATAGATCAGGTGTTTAGCATGAGGTCAGAGGAGCAAGGGGGCAATGTGGTAGGCATTGGATAGGGAAGATAAGGGTGAGGAAACAGGCAAGAAGGCTGTTAGGAAGAAGGGCAAAGGAAACTGAGTAGGGAAACACAGAAGGACTCTTGATCAGTGCCAAGGGAATAGTTAGGTGAGAATATGAAGGTGATGGGCATTCATGATATTCTTGATATTATTCTTGATAATTTGGATAGGTAAAAGGATCACATCCAAGAAAGCACATGACACTCTTCTGTGTCTCTAACTTTATCTATTTCTGTTTGATTTCACAAGCATAGGAAAGAATCTGAAACAATCATTAAAAAAACAGCAACAAAGAAAGTACAAGTGCCTTGTGACTAATAACTCAACTTTGCCAGTTTTGTCCTTGAATTTTGGTACCAAATTTTCACTATCTGCAAAAACATTGAGATTTCTGAAAACCACCAGTAATTTAGTGGTTCTTGGAATTATAGAATGATAGAATTGAAAAGATCATAAACAAAAAGTTGAAATTGGGTATTTTTAGGTGCCTATTCTTTCACAATATTAAGGCAGTCATAGATCAATGTGTTAATAGATTTTGGTAATTATAAAGATGGGGAAGAAAGGAAAAAAATATGTACCTTCTTGTGCTATCATTTTGGAGTATCCTTCTGGAATATGTCTTTGATAAAATAGATGCATTTGTGTTTATATGCAAACTTCTGAGTTTATTACTCTTAATATCATACTTAGATTTCCACGCTATTACAAATTCTTTATAATATCTTAATGACTGTATAATGTACCATAAAGTATATAAATGAAAATCAACCATTTCCCTAAAGATCTGTCCATTTAAGTTATGATAAACAATTTTGGTTAATACTATTTAACTGGTTGATTGATATAAGTAATTTATATTAAGCATTGTGCTAAGTGCTGTGTATACAATGATTGATAAGAAACAGAAATTTTATCAAGGACTTTGTTGTCTTCTTGTCATAAAACCTCTCTGTTACTAGGATGATTCTTTTTATTTTTTTAAGATTTTATTTATTTATTTGACAGAGAGAGAGAGTGCGCACACAAGCAGGGGGAGGGGGAGAGGGAGAAGCAGGCTCCCTGGAGCGAGGAGCCTGATTCAGGACTCAATCCCAGGGCCCTGGGATCATGACCTGAGCTGAAGGCAGATGCTTAACTGACTGAGCCACCCAGGCGCCCAAGGATGATTCTTAAGATAGATTTCCAAATGTGAAAGAAAAAAATATGAAGATAATAATTCAAAGGGTTCTACCAATTCACAATCCTTTCAGATTCTTTTAGTTATGACATAAAACTAACTGAAACTAGGATATGTTTTAAAAAAAAACAATGTGGCGGTGGGGAGATGGGGACATTGATAGAGGCTCAAATGACTGAATAATGATCAGACGGTGTTGGCTCTGGGTGTTGAGAGACTTTGTGGTTCAAACAGGGGCATCAGGGCTCAGTATCGTTCTATTGCACAGCTAGGATTCTTTCTGTTACGGCTTCACTCAGGCAGGCTCTGTCCTCTGAGGAATACAGGTATTCCAGGTTTTATCCTCCTCATTTCAAGCGTAGCAACAAGAGAGCTAATTTCCCATTTCAGTAGTTTTAGCAAATATCCCACAACTGAATTTCCTTGGAGTGGCTTGGTCCTTATTAATCTTGGAACAGATCACTGTGCCATGTGATGATATATGATGATCAGCAAGGCCTGGATATCATGCCTCACTCAAAAGACATGACGGAGCATCTGAAAGAAGCTGTTTCATGATGGAAATAAGGCTGCTCTCATCTGAAGAAGAGGGGATGGGTACTGGGAGCGCACACATGATATCCACTGAAATTGGCAATATCATGTGTTAAGCAGATGAGAAAATGGAAACAGGAAGAGGTGAAGTAACTCAATGTCAACCTGCTAATTAGGCACAGAGCTGAGAATCAGACCCAAATCCATGTACTCATACTTCAAAGCTATTTGAGTTCAACCATATTTCTTCTTTTCATGATCAACACATAATCAAGTACCTATCACACATGAGTTTATGCTCTTTAAAGTAGCTTAAACTTTAGTTGGAAGACGCAATTAACTACATGCTAACTGATTAAAAATACATAAATAGAAGGAAATGAGTCAGTGGGCCCAGAGAAGTGTAGGAAACCCCCCACAAATGAGGTGGCAGAATGGGTCAAACTAAAAATTATACTATCTTTGCTGTAATGAGCAAAATCTTTTGAGGGGAGAGGGCTCTGTTATGCCCCCAAATTCCCTTTCTCTGAGAAGGTCTCAGTGCCCTTCTGACACCATGCTGAGTGTGGGGCTCAAGCAGACATGTGTGCACCATGTCACTTTGAACTTCATGCTCAGGCTATGCTCTAGACTCAGTGTTTTTTGTCCCCCCAAAATGCGTATGTTGAGGCTTAATCCCCAGTGTGATGCTATTTGGAGGTGGGGCTTTTGGGAGGTAATTAGTCATGAGAGTGGAGCACATAACAAGTGTTCTAGATTTCAAGGTATATTACAAAGTAGAAATACTCAAGATTATTGCCTGTGTTCCAGGATTTTTATGATCTCAGGTCTCATATTTAGGTCTTTAATCTATTT
>NW_023270320.1:32624178-32876227 GCF_011800145.1 Mirounga leonina | reverse complement strand
TCTTCTTTATCCATTCATCTGTCGATGGACATCTTGGCTCTTTCCACAGTTTGGCTATTGTGGACATTGCTGCTATAAACATCGGGGTGCATGTACCCTTTCGGATCCCTACTTTTGTATCTTTGGGGTAAATACCCAGTAGTGCAATTGCTGGATCGAATGGTAGCTCTATTTTCAACTTTTTGAAGAACCTCCATACTGTTTTCAGAGTGGCTGTACCAGCTTGCATTCCCACCAACAGTGTAGGAGGGTTCCCCTTTCTCCACATCCCCGCCAACATCTGTCGTTTCCTGACTTGTTAATTTTAGCCATTCTGGCTGGTGTGAGGTGGTATCTCATTGCTTAATGTATCTTTTTTTTATTGATGAGTCTGGCTAAGGGTTTATCAATTTTATTTATCTTTCAAAGAACCAGCTCTTGGTTTCATTGATTTTTGTTTTGTCTCTATGTTATTTATTTCTGCTCTGATCTCTATCATTTCCTTCCTTTTACTCATCTAGATTTTGTCTTTCTTTTTCTAATTCCTATCAGTATAAGGTTAGATTGTTTATTTGAGTTTTTTCTTGTTTCTTGAGGTAAGCGTGTATCACTGTGTATTTCCCTCTTAGATCTCTTTTTGTTGCTACCCAGAGATTTTGGACCATTGTGTTTTCATTTTTATTTGCTTGCATCTGTTTTTTGATTTCTTCCTTGGTTGGTTTGCTGAACCATTAGTTATTTAGTATCATGCAATTTAGCCTCCATGTGTTTGTGTGTTTTTCAGTTTTTTCCCTTTGATTTATTTTTAGTTTTATATTATTGTGGTCAGAAAAGATGCATGGTGTGATTTCAGTCTCATATTTATTGAGGCTTGTTTTGTGGCGTAATGTATTTTCTTTTGTTTGTGGATGGAATATTCTTATACTTCTATTATGTCCCTCTGGTCTAATGTGTCATTCAAAGATACTGTTTCCTTATTGATTTTCTGCCTGGATGATCTATCCATTGATGTAAGTGGGGTGTTAAAGTTCCCTACTATTATTGTATTATCGTCAGTTTCTCTATTTTCATTAATATTTGCTTTATGTATTTAGGTGCTCCAGTGTTAGATGTGTAGCTATTTATAATTGTTTTAACCTTTTGATGCAATGATCTCTTTATTCTTATATAAACTCTTTTTGTCTCTCATTATAGTCTTTGTTTTAAAGTATATTTTGTCTGATATGTGCATTGCTGTGCCAGCTTTTTTTTTTCTTCCATTTGTATGGTGACTACTTTTCCATCCCTTCACTTTCACTGTGTATGTGTCCTAAGGTCTGAGGTGAGGTTCCTATTGGCAGCACACAGATGGGTCTTGTTTATCTATCTATTCTGCCACCCTGTGTCTGCTGATTGGAGCATTTAGGGCATTTACATTTAAAGTAATTATTGGTAGGTATGTACTTATTGCCATTTTGTTTTTTGTTTTCTGGTTGTTCTTGCAGTTCTTTTCTGTTCCTTTCTTCTCTTGCTTTCTTGCTTTCTTTGTGATTGATGAGTTTCTGTACTATTATGTTTGGCTTTTTTTCCTCTTTGTTTTCTGTGGCTCTTTTATAGGTTTTGGGTTTGTGGTTATCATAATGTTCTTACATAACATCCTAAGTATATAGTTGATGGTCATTTAAGTTCTGTATTAAGTTGATGGTCATTTAAATTCAAACACATTTTTAAAGGAATTTCCTTCTTTTCTTTCTTTCTTTCTCTCTCTCTCCTCCCTCTTACGGGTTTTATGTATATCCTGTCATATTTTACATCTTTTTATTCATAATTTTTTATGTCTAAATATGGCCATTTCTTTTCCTCTTAAAGAAGTTCCTTTAACATTTCTTGTAAGGTTGTTTTAGTGGTGATAAACTCCTTTGAGTTTTGTTTGTCTGGGACACTCTTTTTTTTTTTTTTATGTTCATCACCATACATTACATCATTAGTTTTTGATGTAGTGTTCCATGATTCATTATTTGCGTATAACACCCAGTGCTCCATGCAGAACGTGCCTTCTTTAATACCCATCACCAGGCTAACCCATCCCCCCAACCCCCTCCCCTCTAGAACCCTCAGTTTGTTTCTCAGAGTCCATAGTCTCTCATGGTTCGTCTCCCCCTCCGATTCCCCCCTTCATTTTTCCCTTCCTGCTATCTTCTTTTTTTTTTTAAACATATAATGTATTATTTGTTTCAGAGGTATAGGTCTGTGATTCAACCGTCTTACATGATTCACAGCGCTCACCATAGCACATAACCTCCCCAATGTCTATCACCCAGCCACCCCATCCCTCCCGCCCCCCACCACTCCAGCAACCCTCAGTTTGTTTCCTGAGATTAAGAATTCTTCATATCAGTGAGGTCATATGATACACGTCTTTCTCTGATTGACTTATTTTGCTCAGCATAATATCCTCCAGTTCCATCCACATCATTGCAAATGGCAAGATTTCATTCCTTTTAATGGCTGCATAATATTCCATTATATATATATATACACCACATCTTCTTTATCCATTCATCTGTTGATGGACATCTTGGCTTTTTCCGTAGTTTGGCTATTGTGGACATTGACAGAATGGGAGAAGATAT
Source organism: Mirounga leonina (assembly GCF_011800145.1). NCBI lineage: Eukaryota > Metazoa > Chordata > Mammalia > Carnivora > Phocidae > Mirounga > Mirounga leonina. The sequence continues at coordinate 32,873,636 of NW_023270320.1, read as the reverse complement.
TTGCAAATGACATATCAGATAAAGGGCTAGTATCCAAAATCTATAAAGGACTTCTTAAACTCAACACCCAAAGAACAAATGATCCAATCAAGAAACGGGCAGAAGACATGAACAGACATTTTTCCAAAGAAGACATCCAAATGGCCAACAGATACATGAAGAAGTGTTCAACATCGCTCGGCATCCGGGAAATCCAAATCAAAACCTCAATGAGATATCACCTCAAACCAGTCAGAATGGCTAAAATGAACAAGTCAGGAAATGACAGATTTTGGCGGGGATGCAGAGAAAGGGGAACCTTCCTACACTGTTGGTGGGAATGCAGGCTGGTGCAGCCACTCTGGAAGAGAGTACGGAGATTCCTCAAAAAGTTGAAAATAGAGCTACCATACGACCCAACAATTGCACTACTGGGTATTTACCCCAAAGATACAAATGTAGGGATCCGAAGAGGTAGCACCCTGATGTTTATGTCTGGGACACTCTTTATCGCTCTTTCAAATCTGAATGATAATCTTGCCAGGTAGAGTATTTTTGGTTGTAAGTTTTTCCCTTTCAGCACTTTGAATATATCATTCACTGCCTTCTGGCTTGCAAAGTTTCTGCTGAAAATTATAGATTTTCCCTTATAGCTAACTTTTTCCTTCTCTCACTGTTTTTTAAAATTCTCTCTTTAGGGGCGCCTGGGTGGCTCAGTCGTTAAGCGTCTGTCTTCAGCTCGGGTCATGATCCCAGGATCCTGGGATCGAGCCCCGCATCAGGCTCCCTGCTCCGCGGGAAGCCTGCTTCTCCCTCTCTCACTCCCCCTGCTTGTGTTCCCTCTCTCGCTGTGTCTCTCTCTGTCAAATAAATAAATAAAATCTTTAAAAAATAAATAAATAAAATTCTCTCTTTATCTTTAAATTTGAGATTGTAATTATTATGTGTCTTGGCATGGATCTCCTTGGGTCATCTTGTTTGGAACTCTCTGTGTTTCTTGGACCTGGATGTCTATTTCCTTCTCTGGGTTAGGAAAGTTTTCAGGTATTATCTATTTAAATAAATTTTTTGCCCCTTTCTCTTTTCTTCTCATGGGACCCCTATAATGCACATGTTTGTTCATTTGATGTTGTTCAGGAGATCCTTCAGTCTATCCTCTTTAATTTTTTTTTTCTCTTTTTGCTGTTGAACTTGGGTGTTTTCCATTTTCCCATTTTCCAGATAACTGATACATTCTTCTGCATCCACTAGTCAGTCTACTCTTGATTCCCTGTGGTGTGATTTTTATTTCAGTTATTATATTCTTCAACTCTGATTGGATCTGTTTTATATTTTTTATTCTTCATTGAAGGTCTCACAGAGTTCTTCTATTCTTCTCTCCAGCCCAGTGAGCATTTTTATGATCATTACTTTAAATTCTTTATCTGGCATATTGCTTACCTCCATTTCATTCAGTTCTTTTACTGAGGTTTTGTCTTGTTCTTTCTTTTGGAGCATTTTCCTCTGTCTCCACATTTTGTTTGACTTTCTGTCTGTTTCTATGGATTAGGCAGAACAGCTGCTTCTCCTAAACTTGAAGGACTGGCCTGTGTATACTGTGTGTGGTTGATGACTTTTGCTGGTTGGCTGTAGCTGTGGTTGGCATGGGTTGGGGGTCCTAGGGCTCTCCACTCAGTGGGTATCCTGTCAGGGCAGCTAAAGTTAAAGTGGATGCAGACCAGGGTATCCTATGGTTCTATGTGTTGACGGTACCCTGGCAGGATAGTTGAAGCTGATATGGGTGTAAGCTAGGGTGCTCCAGGATGCTTTGTGCAGGAGTGCCCTGGAAGGGAAGCTGGTGCTGAGGTGGTGTGGAGCTAGGAGGTCCCTAGGCTTTCTGTGTGTCCTGGCAGGACAGTTGAAACTAAAATGTGTAAACCTGGGGTAGGTGGGGGAGCACCAGGACTCACAGACAGTGGGCACCTTGGCAAGATAGTTGAAGCTGAAGTGGATGTAAACCGGGGTATTCCAGGACTCTGCACAGAGGGTGCTCTGAGGGGGTGACTGGAGGCAAGGTGGGGTACAGACTGGGAGGTCCTGGGGTGTTCTATGCAGGTGGTGCCCTAGAAGGACAGCTGAAGCTGAATTGGGTCCAAGCCAGGGTGTGCCAAGGTGCTCAGTGAATGCGGTGCCCCAGCCGGGCTAATGGTTCTGAGGCTGGTATGGGCAGCTGTGTTCCAGAGCACTTTGCCTAGGAAGTTACCCGGTGTTGTAGCTGAAACATGCAAGCATGGGCTGGGGGTTTCCAAGGCACACCCTGGCAGGGTGGCTGGGTCTGAAGCAAACTTCAACTGGGAGGTTCTGGAGTGTGGAGCATTCTGCATCAGGGTGCCCTGGCAAGCCATCTGCAGCCAAAGGGGTGTGGGCCTGGGGTGGTTTGCACCAGTGTGACCTTGGCACGAAGGCTGGAGTGGTAGTGAGTGCTAACCAGGGGTGTCCTGCTGTGCCCTGCTTTGTGATCATCTTGGTGGGATGGTTGGGGCTGGTGTAGGCCAGTGGCCCCGGGCTCACCCATGCAGCAGGGTGGCTAGGGCACCCGGACGGTACACTGGTCTGTGCTTTCAAAGTGGGGGGATTGGGGCATAGACCACGGAGGGGAGTGTAGACTGTGTCTGTAAGCCCTTCCCACCCAGAGAGTGTTCTGGCAGCTCCCACAGCCATTTGGTGGAGTTCTAGCGCTGGCTCTTTTATATTTGTGAGTTGCTCTTTTAAGCGCTGGCTTTCTAAAGAAAAGAGAAGGGGGGCGGGGGAGGAGGGAAGAAGAAAAAAAAATAAAAAGGAAAAGAAAGAAGCAAAAAAACCCACCTTCGCTTTTCGCAGGGCTCGCTGAGGTGGCAGGCCAGTTATGGTGACCAGACCAGACTCTGCTCTGCTGTCTGTGCTTTTAAAGTGGCAAGGCCAGGGAGCCTTAAACTTGTCATGATCTGGCGGGAGTCACCCCAGCTCCTCTGGTGTTCCCCAGGGTGCTGGTGTTGTCTCTTTTATAAGCTAGTTGCTCTTTTAAACCATGGGTTTTCTTGTGTGCCCAAGGCAAAGGGATCTGCCCCTCAGTACTGTCCCTCCTCACTGCCCTTGGCAGCGTCGGGGTGGGTTTCCCTTTGTAACCATGTCTCTGTCTCTTTTCTGTTCTCTTGCCGTTCTCTCTGTCCTTTGTTGTTCAGTAGCTGTTCACTCGGCCCTTAGTTTTCCTTCAGAGGAATTGTTCTATTAATAGGTACAATTTGGTGTGTTCCGTGGAGGAGGTGAGTTTTAGGCTGCCATTTTGGACCAGAACCCTAAATTATAGTCTTTTTAAAGAGAAGAAATAAGTTTCAGATAGATTGTTCATGTCCTAAAAGAAGGAATCTCTTTTTCAAGGTTTGTAAAGTTTTGCTTAAGTTCCTAAACGAAGGTGCAGTCCATTGCTCATAAATAATAATGCACAGTTGTGTCTTGAAGGAATTTTGCGTAAGTATTTTACACAAACAGGTCTTCCAACAACATAAATTTCTATAATTACTTAGGTATTCATCTTCTTATATATCAAACAACCACATACAACCACAGCAGTATTGCTGTTTCCCAGGGAAAATCCCAGAACAGTGAGGAATTGTAATCAGAGGCAGATCATTAGTCCCCCCCCCCCTTTTCTCTTTTCTTTAAAAAGCCACAGGTTAAAAGAGCAGCTCACATATATAAAAGAGCCAGCACTAGAACTCCACCCAATGGCTGTGGGAGCTGCCAGAACACTCTCTGGGTGGAAAGGGCTTACAGACACAGTCTACACTCCAACCCCCCCACCTTAAAATTAGCTGGAAGCGCTGTATCTGTATGTGGGGTACATGCAGTCTAGGAAAAATCACATCCAGTGTGCCCATGTTCTTTCCACCAAACTTTGTTTAAGAGTCAGATTGTTTTAAATAAGTATCAAGGACAGCATTGAACAGAAAATGCCAGGAAGAAAGCCAGGAGGATGTAAGTGATGGGGGAGGAAGCATCAGTAAGTCTTCGCTTTGGCGGAGAAAGTAAAGGGGCTCGTGAGGCTATTGCATGATGGATAAATCGAGTCACCTCTTCTCCCAGTGCCCACCTACCACTACTCCCCCAACTTTCCCCAAAGGGAGTGAAAAGGACAATGGAAAATGTCTATTTGTTTACCTGTTCACGAAGCAAATATTTATTGCTAGTCACAGCACTGGGCAAGTGGGATTGCAGTTGTGAAAAATGCTTCCCTGGTTTCGCAAATCTTTCTGGTGGAGGAAGATGCAGATGCTCACACAGGGAATAATGATGTGGTGGTGTGAGTGCAGGAGAAGGGGAAGGTATAACCCAGGAAGCAGAGAAGTTTTCCTGCAGGAAGTCACATCTCTTCAGGGACAATTCATGGGAGAAAAGTGGAGAGGGATGAAGAATGGCCCAAGCAGAAGGAAGCATGTGCCCAAAGGTCAGAGGCCAGAGAAATCTAGGCAGGCGGTGAGTCTGAATGTTTACCCACTATGGCCAGAGCTAAAGTGCAAGGTGAGCAGTCCCGAGAAATGGGGCTGTCGGGAAAAGCCAGAACCAAGTAATAAAGGGTAGTGAGGAGTGTTGTCTGCTATACTAACAAGATTCACTTTATAGGAGGGAATGAGGGAGGGCAGTGACATAATCAGTATGCATTTTAGAAAGTTAGCTCACATAGGAGTACACAGAAGGCACTGAAATGAGAAAAACTCCAAGCAGAGAGGCTGGAAACCAGGTAAGAGCTTATAGATATTAATCCAGGCTGAAGTCTATAGCGGGAGAGCAGAGTGGATGGAACTGGCTCCAAGATTGTGGAAGCACTTTCCGCACCCGAAATGCAAGCCCTCTGAGCAATCAGCCTCCAGGCGATTCATGTTTCTTTCAGCACCCCAAACGGGAAAGGATGCCACCAGGTCTTAGCAGAGTCGCGTTTTCTTTCTCCCTTCTTCCTCCCTGGAAGAGCCATGATTTGTTCAGGGAGGCCCAGTGCCCAAAAAGCTGCTTCTGGTAGGTTTCCTTGAAGTCAGTGTGGGTGTGATGGAGGTATATTCCAGCCGAGTCTACTGGGGGTAGGGAAAGTGAGAAAAAGAAGCCCATCCCACTGCCAGCTGCTTGCCGCCTTCGCTCCGGCCCCTCCGTGGTGTCTGTAGAGCACATTCAGGGCCTCAAGGTGGAGCAGTCACCTTACGTCCATGGAGGCAAAAACCAAATCCCTCCCCATAATGATAGTGCGGAAAGAAGAAAAGGGAAACCGAGTCACTGATAACTTCATGGATCTGCCTCGAGAGCCCGGTCTCCCTCCAGGGCTCCTCTTGTGTGAGAAAAATCAACTTTGTCTGATGAAACCCCTGCAGTTCTTCCCTCCCCATTCCGCTGAAAGCCGTCGTAAGGAAACCAGAGGCTTCCCCTGCCAGTTGACAGAGCCCTCTGGTATTCCTTTTTATTTTCCTTCTTTATGGAGGTAGTAAAATGAGCACTCTTTAAAGGGACAAATAAGCTACCACCTCAATTTTCCAAGCTGATTTTTCTAGGCAGACCTTTGTGAGATAAACATTCAGGGTGATACCCTCAAGGTCATCCATGGAGCTGGGATAATATATCTCTAAACAATTTATAGACATATCTGGTTCCCTTTCAGAGCTTGGGTCATTTACAATTTCAAAGCCACGAAGGGAGAATTACACAGAATTTGATTTATTCAGGTTAATAGACTAGTTTCTACAGAATAATAGGGAAGCAAAAGGGAAGATAAGACATAACTCGTCAATTAAACTTGACCTGTTCTTCAATCACCTAGACAGGCTGTCTGTGTCGGAGACCTTGTCTTATCTTTGTTGTATTACAGACCTTGCATGAAGCCTCTGGCCCCTCATCTACCTAATCCCAGCATAAAACGGGGGGCCCATTCCCTCACTCATTTATTTATGCTTTCAGTAAACATTTAGTAAGTGCCTGTACTGATTGCCAGCATTGTACTGGCTGCTAGAAATCAAAGACAAGCAAAACTCCCATCCTTGATTTCAAGAAAGGGACAGCAGGGCAGGTGGGGGGACATTTAACAAGCAACCTGTGATAGAGGCCTCTCTGTAGTGGGGCAGGGGGTGGGGACGGGGAGTTCTAACTGGAGATTAATCAAGTGTCCACAGAGGATGTAGCCCCGAGGGAGCCTTGAGTCTCCACCGGTCTTCGCCAGGGGAACAGGGGAGAGAAAGCCGGGTGACCACAGGCATGCAGCAGGAAATGGCACATGAGGTTGCAAGCAGTTACCAAAAGGGAATCTCAGGAAGGGAGGCTGCTTGGACAGGCATGAGGAACTGTGGACACACTGGAAACAGATTATCAAATCCAAATCTGGGCTTTAGAAAGAGCATTCTAGAAATGTTGACATGGATAGAGTCATGAGGTCTCTCGCTGGACAAAGAGAAAAGATTTCTTTTGCCATCCAAGTTTGAGATAATGAGGCCTTAAACTTCCTAGGGTAGAAGTCATGTGCCTGAAGATGAGAGAGCAAATTTTTTAAAATATGAAGAGTATAAAGGAAGAAAATGCAGCTACAGATAGAAAGCAGGAAAGAAGAAAGAGGCTGTTCTAAGGAAAATCCCCAGATTTCCCCCTTGAATGATGAGGCTAATTGTGATTACACTTTCTGAAATAGGAAATGGAAAGGAATGGGTTTGGGGAAGAAAGGTGTTCAGTCTGGTTTTAGACTGAGCATCGATGGGGTCTAGTGGAAGGATAGGTTTTGGAGGACGACAGAGTTGAAGAGTTGAAGAGTTGAATATCAGCCCCAGCTCTGCCATTGGCCTTGCATCTGCCTATCACCTCTCTGAGCCATGATCCCACCTATAGGATGGGCATCATAATTCCTTGCAGAGCCACTTTGTCCAACACTATATGTAGGATGCGTAGCAGCGTCTCACTCCCTTGTGACTGTTACCACCACTGGCTTGACGGTGAAGTCCCAGTGGGACATCCTGGGGACATTCCTCAGTGGTTGCTCAAGCTGCACATCAGTATATACATGTTTGTGTGTAGTCGGTACCGAATGAGCATTTGCGAAATTTAAGTGAATCTAACAACAAGAGAGATGTGGTGAAGGGCAGGAAAGGATGGATGTGTTCAGCAGGGATGAGAGGAAAGAAAACGACTATGTGTAAATTTCTTTGCGTTGGGCCACTTTAGGTGCATTAGCTCATTTCAATCTCATTTGAACCTAGTAAAGTATGTGCTTCTGTCTCCGATTTAACTAATAAGGAAATTGAAACTGAGGAATATTAAGCAGTGCTCCCAAGGCCAGAAAGTCAGTAGATTCTTCTTAGGAATAGAGTCCATACTGGCAGCCACACCAAGCCCATGTCATACTCTATTGTCTCGTTTGCCCACCCTCGCCTCTCTGCCCCGCAGGCCACTAGGCGCCACTAGGCGCTCTGACCGGGACAGCTACACAAAACAACCATTTGCCCTGTACAGGGCATGTATATAGTCAGGAGGCCGAACTCCCAGAAGGGTAGGTCCTCCCATCGCTCTTGCGAGGGCAACCATAATTTCTAGAAGGCCGACGAAGGTCATATTGTTTTTTGGGAAAATAAATCAAGACTTTAAAACAGCTGGTGTCTTCTTCATACCATATAATAAATATCCTGCAGGTGCTGCGTGTGTCTGTCCTGCTGAGGGACGTCAATCTCGGGTCCTTCTATTCTCGTGCTGCAGCAGGAACAGTGAGTGATGCGCGCTGCCCACTACTCCCTGAGCCGCGTTTTTCAAAGGAGCTCTGGTTTTTCTCACACCTTGCGTAATTACTGAATTTTTACATTTTTACCTGTATGACCTCACAGACTGGTAAATGGCAGCAACCGTTAACCTTCCTTGAAAAAAGACAGAGAAACCAGGCAGTCACTGTCAGAGGACATGCAAATATTCCATTATCTGACCTCACTGTGAGGGTCTCTGTAAAAGGGCAATTTGCAGTGACTCGAGAGCACATGATTCACGTGGGAAATTTGTACCAAAGGAGCCCATTCCCAATGACTCTGATCTGGTTAGTCTTGGGCGAAGACCATGAATTTACCTTTTTAACGTATATCCACACATTCCGAGGCAGGTCTCCCACAGGCCATGTGTTGAAAAAACACTGATCTACAATTCTCTCATATCTCCGTTAAGTTTTATAGAAAGCTGACTTTCTGGGAACTTTAGTTTTTAATTTTTCTCTCTGTCTGTGTAACCATAACCAATATAGTCAGCCTCCTTAGCCTCTGTCTCTTTGTCTGTAAACGCTAAGCATTGCCCACACAAAATCTGGCTCTTCCTTACTCCTCAGGGTTTATGAGCAAAAACATGTAGCACTTGTGCGTTGCATTCAGTTTATTGTGCATTTCTCAAATGCAGTATTATTTTCAAGCACAACCAGAAATAAGCAAACTGTCAAACAGGTCCTCTTTTCCCAGCACACATAGGAAAGTGGGTCTTACAGTCTTAGGAAGAGCTGGTAAGGGCAAGACCTCACTTAAACCTGGATATTCTGACTTCAAATCCAATTCTCAGTTTGCTGCATGCTCTGTCACCAGAAGCTTTTCTCAAAATTCTTACCCCATATGTTTTTAACTAAGAAGCAAAGGCATGCGGAGTTCTCCCAGTGCCCCAGGAAGCTTTGGCCAAACTCAAGGGAACACTCTGGAATGTTTTCTGTCTTCTTCATAGTAAACCACCTAACTTCTACAGAATGTTCTGGAGACATTGTCAGGTTTATTGTTTGGGCATCTGGGGACCCACACTTAGGTCAAAGTATAACTGTTGCTCTAATTCCAATCAATCTCTGACCAAGACACAACTTGAATGTGGATTCCCATGACAGGATAAATATAAAGATTTTCTTGGCTAGAAACACACTTATTTTTAATTTGATTTAGAATCCCAGAGATTACATTTGACTAAAACATGGCCATGATTCTCTTTCCCTGCCTTGTAAATCACAAAAATGTAAAGAGTACCTCTCTATGATTTATACTACTCTCACTTGATTTTTGAGGTGGTTTTACAGATACAGAAGTGTTTATTATGCTGTTCGTATACTTTATGTGTTGAGAAACCACACTTCCCAGTCCTTTTAACTTCTACAAATCTGAACACTAAAGAAAGAGCATAATGCTAGGGGATATGGATATAAAAGGGAACTGCTGCTTTACTAGAAGAATTTTGTCGTCCCAAGTTTGTTCTTACACAACTGAAACAGAAAATAAAAGAGAGCTGTGATAGAGAAGGAAAAGGTAGCCATAATTAAAAAAAAATAAGCAAATTAAATAAACTAGAAGTAGCTCCTCTGTTTGATAAAAAGCAAGAATCTCTCCTTGGGGTATTACCTTTTCTGTTTTATAACAGAGTAGACCAAGAAAAATTTAATTTAAAAGTTACTAGCTAAGTCCAACCAAGGAGAGCAAAACACTATACCCAAGCAAAAACTTGTATCATTAGATTTTTCAAATCAAAACTTTGGCCAAAGTGGAATTGTGGGCAGGTTTCTATAAGCTGTCTAAAATAAATCAGAAGTGCCTTTAAAACTTCACAAGGCAAATCAGGAGGAATAAGAGATGGAGAGCATTTTCTAAAATTTAGTCCCCAGATCATAGTGCAAAATTCAGAATAAAATAGTTCCCTCACTTAGGGATGATTAAATAAAACTCATGTAAACACACAAGCACTCACACAAGACACACCGTCTACAGGCCTGATGAATGGATAAAACTATTTAAAAAGAAGATATGCTACTCATACATCTGATATATATTGTACACAGTTTTCATTGTGTTCAGTAAGTTTCTAAGAACAAAATCAAAGGAAAGCAAAAGTTCTCTGTTCAGCTATAATCCATAGTTTTATAGTACTTGATCCAAGAATACTTTTTATATGCTCTAACCTCAGACTACATAATCTCTAAAATAGTACGAAGTTGGTTTATTTCTGTTTAATTAATGTTAAGTTTGTTTTTTAAAAATAAATCCTTTTCTGCCTCTTTCAGGAAATCCCATATTAATTGTCAACATTCACAATACTTATTTAACATGTCTTTCTTTCTCCGATAAAAACACCTGTTCGAGAAAATTCTGTTCCCGCTTTTTTCTTCAATGACAGGAATAAATGCTTGTGGTAGTTTGGTTAATTATTTTCTTTTTCCAACCCTGCCCATTTTCTATCATTCTTTACCTTCTTCTGCGCCCTCGGAGGTAAGCACTGTAAGACTACATTAACCAGGCTCCATTACTGGCTAGCTCTGGTTGGCACTCACAATCAGAGGCACCCCTGCAGGAGTCCAGAGGGCAGGAACTCTGCTCCCTCTATGCTTTGTTCTCTCCCTGCTCTGGCCCCTATTGCATGGTTTCAGTTTTTATTGGACTCTGAGAAAACGAATTCTTCCACTTCTCCCTTTTCCCTGGAGTCAATAAAACCTTCCATTGCTCCAAAGATAGCCCTTCCTCTACATGACAAGGAGACAATGTGGGAATTCTGACAGGTGCTGAGTGTATCTCTTCCAACCCCATTCTGAACCTGGGAAGAACAATACAGTGTTTCCTTGGGCTTACAGAACCCACTGTACAATGACTTCTGCCCCAAACTGCACTTGCCACCTGACTTCCGAAGTCACCAGTCTCTTCCCACCCCTTACGACAAGTGGAGTTTTGTGATGCACTGATCATCAGGGATTAATGTAAACTCAAAGCCAGTGTTGAGAAACTCTTGGCAAATCTAGGTATTTACTACTTACTAGTTCACAGTTACCCTGGTAAATGTCTATTTTCCCTCTAGTGAAGGGATAGAAGAAAATTTAAAGCATGTATTTGAGGTGTGTTGTGGGATCCCTCCTCAAAGGGAGACAGTTTCCCTCTTGATCAATAGACTCTGGGTTCATGAACTGGCACAATTCTAGGAAGTGGGTGAACGGTTGTGAATTACCACTATGATGATCCTGGTAGATTTTTGTCCACCATGTTGGATTCTTGGTGGATGATTTAGATCAAGCAATATCTACTAGGCTCCCTGCTGGATATTATCTGCCCCAGCAAGTCATAAGGCTGAGCACAAGCATCAGCATTCCAGTACTAAACAGAAAAGCTCTGTATGAGACATTCCCAAGCAGGTCCAGAATATCAGTGAAAATTGCATGTTCAGTTGTCCCAGTCCTCCTCCTGCTGCTTTGTGGTCTTTTCCTCAGCTCTCATCTGAAACTTGGTGGAAAATTCCTCAGTTTGACAGTTTTCTGAAGAAGAAAATAATTCAGGCATAGTTGGGTAGGGTTTTTTGTTTATTTGTTTGTTTGTTTGTTTTTACTGGATCTGCATAAGTTATTGGGTAGAAGCAGATATATTATATCATAGCTCATTCAAAAATATCCTTGACAGATGGTGGTGAAATGAAAGTTTCCCAGCAGGAATAAGTTGGGGCATATATCTGGTTGTCCATGTTGTTTTGTAGGAGAAATAATTTGAGGTATGAATTTAAACTAAATAATGAACATTAGATAATGGTATGGCCAATTGAAAAGGATCAGATTGGTGGTGATCAACCTTTCAAAGGGTGTGTCTCTTGGAATGGACACATAGGATATAAGACATCTGTGTGTAATATCAATGCTTAATAAGGGAAATCCACTGTAGAGGATGTTCTCAATAATCAGATGACCAACAAAACTCATTTTGTGATATCTGGTAACCCCTCTCTCTCTAGAAAGCAATGATGCTCAATGAAGGCTGTAAATAGGCTCAACAACATAAAATTCCCCTCTTCATGGCTGATATGGATACAGCCATTGATGATGCTGAGTGCCCTACCTACCAACAGTAGATGTCAACACCAAGCCATCAGAATGGCACCATTCCTTGGAGTGATCTGGAGAGATAGGTTACTATCTAGCCATCTGGTGGCAAATTGATTACATTGGCTTCCTTCCATTATGGAAGGGCAGCAAGTTGTCCTCATGAGAATAGGTACATATCACAGATAGAGATTTGTTTTTTTTTGTCTGCACGGCTTCTACTAACATCTTGACCCCTTTAAAGAATTCCCCATTGTGCTACTTCATGCAACATTGTTCTGACTGAGGAATTTAGAAAATATTTGCTTCCTGTCCCACAACCTTGGGCATGGAAGGTTTAGGGGTACTAATCCCAAGAGAGAAAACCTTCCACAAGAGATAAAGCCATAGTTCCATTGATGTAGAAGCTAAGACTGCTTTCTGGCCATTTTAAACTCTTCTTACTACTAAACAGATGAGCAGAGACTGATCCTTATTAGTAACGGGAAGTTGGCTCCTACTATACAAAATGGGTAGGGAGTTCTATGGCTAGAATCCAAGGTATTCTTTAGAATAACTCTTAATATTTCCATGATCATTAATAATACTCAGTGGAAAGCTGTGACAAAAAATAATAGAATCTCCAAATTCAGGGACATGGGTTGAAAAAAATTCCTTTGAGCAGCAAAAACTGATCAAAACTTAGCCTTGAGGCGAGGATCCAATCAAGGCTAAAGCTGTTTATTCCCATTATTAAAAGCCTTTGAATGGATTAAGGTAGCACACAGTAAATCCTTTCAATTGAATAAAATAGCTCAGGGAAAAGAGATTAAAGGTATGTATCTCCCACCTCAGCCTGATTGGCCCAAGGCTTGTAATTAAGTTGAGGCAGATAAAGCATGGGGGCAGGAAGCAAATATTGTAAATCTAAGAAATATGTCTAGAAAGAATTCTGGATGTGGCTGTTGGCACATGTAACCAACCAAGGCAAACATTTTAAAAACTGCTAGGCTTTTAAGAGAGTGTACTGTGGGAGAAATCATGAGCATGGACAAAATAATCTTTTCCTGTCAAAGGATTAAAATGACCCTTGGTCCTAACTTTCTGGGAGGCTGGGCATCCCGCTGAGGAAGTTGCTCAGCCTCCAGGGAGGACACAGCATCCCAGTCTCACTTCCAATTCAGAGGTGACTGAGAAGGATAATTTAAAAATAAATAGAAGAGTAGCCGAGAGCCAGTGGAGAAAAGTTAGGCGGGGCTGGGGACCCTTCTAGGAACCAGAATTACATTCTAAACAACATTCTCCACTCTTCCAGCCTAAGGGTCCTCATGACATTCCTAGCATTGTAACAGGATTTCTTTTCCTTCAGTGCCCCCGGTTCTTGGTCACGCCGCTTCGGAGAATGAAGAGGCAGCAGACCAGCTGAAGAGTGGTGGGCAGCAAAGCAAAGTTTATTAAGAGTACAGTAAAGTACAGATAGTACAAAGCTCCCAAAGAGGGAGGGGACCCGAGAGGGTTGCCACCAGAGTTTCTAAGTCTAGGAGTTTATATGGGCTTGTTGGTAAGCTGTTTTAATCTGAAAAACCCTCCATGCATCTAATCGGGTTTTTGTTATCTATCTACCATGTGGGAAAGTGGTGTAAAATCCTTTTAAGGGTGCTTTCCTCTTAGGGCGGTGGGGGGTGGGGGGGAGCCTTGTCCCTGCCTGCCTTTCTTCCAACTATCCTTCCTCAGAATGATTTCAGAATTTCTACAGACATTGACTTCACTGTTCACCATTTATCACCTTTCCCGATAATGATAGTGATCTGTCCGTACTACCATTGCATATTGGGGTTGGCAGTTGGGGGTTTGGTGCTAGATGATGACTTGTTGTGCATAGATCTCCAGACAAGGAAAAGACATGTCAGGACACTTAGCATCACTGGGAGATCATGGGCATTGAAATAGAGCTATGACTTTATGAGACTTTGCTTGGGAAGTGAATCAGTATATGTTTTAGAGGGAGAGGAACTCAAATATTTAGTGACCAGAGGGCAGACTATTAAAGTGATTACTGTTGTTCACTGAATATTTTATTTTCCTCCCTTTTGGACACACGGTTCACATTATACTTCCTGGCCAACTTGAAGTTGCTTTGATGAGTGAAACATAAGCTGAATTCTATTATTTCAGGTTGGAAACTCTTAGTGCACAATTTGCTGTGCCCTCTCTTTTTCTCTGTTATAATTACCAGCAACACTCTCTAGAGTAAATATTCTATTGTCCTGAGTAAGAGCAGTACTGAAGGGAGTTTCAGCTCACCCATAAAGGACATGTGGTAAGAGAGAGAAATAAATCATTGTTTTTTTAAGCCTCTAAGATTTAAAGCTATTTATGATGATGATGTTAATGATTAGCCAGAACATTCTCTCATTTATTTTTTTCAAAATAAATTCCTAGACCAGAAAAAACAGAATCATTACTAGACCAGAAATAAGAGTCTATTTGCATTCACCGCATAATTTCTCACTCTTTCTAGATTCTCACCTCTTCTTTTTCCATTGAGGATCCTATAAGATGCACTTTCTTATCAATTCCTTACTGATTATTCTTAATCTAGTAGTTTCTACTTAACATTTCTACCCTGGCCACATTGACATTAGTCATGTAGTATGTTTCTATACGTAAGTTATTTCTTAAATATAATGAAACTCATTATTATTTCATTATTTGAAAGAAGACTAAAAATCGAGTTTGAATAATCCTGTGGGGGAATACAGATTTAAATGGTACATGCATGCTTTGTCAATCAAATCAACTATTTAAGAGTTATCAACGTTAAGACAGCTTGCAGGGTGGATGTCTTACACATGAGTTTCTTCAGTCACACTTACTGAAGGCTCTGAAAAGAAAGACCATCTTTACGGTATCATATCTTATTGCCAAGAACAAGGAGTTCTAGGACGTTCTTTTATTCATAATCATCATTCTCCTCTAACTAAATTCTGGAGCATCTTTGAAAATAAATCTCTCCCCTTCCTTTTTTCCCCCTTCTTTTCAAAACCAATGAATTTTACGCAAGTGTAAGTAGGAGCAGAAAGCCTTCAGATCCATGAGTAAATTACAAAAAGTGCACCACCGTGGACTTGATTTCCCTACTTCTTCAGGGACCAGGAAATGGGAGATACCAGATCAGGGAAATGTTCTCTTCTGTTTTTAATGGATGAGAAGGTGCTAGGGCAAATTCTGAGGGGCCTTTGAATCTGTGCTTTGGGGTCCCTTCTGCTTCCCAATGTGCAGGTTGAGGAATGACAAGAGTCCCTTGCTGTTAAGTGTGAAAAACCAGCCAGAGAACTGCAGAGACCTCCCTGCAGCTAGAGCTGGCTCTGGCCGGTCACTTCTGGAAAGGTTGGGTTAATGGTTCCAATTCCTCTGTATGTCAGAATGTCCTCGGGAACTTTGCGAAGAAGCAGATTATTTGATCTCTCATTAGACTAGATAAATAAGAAATTTTAATTGACAAGCTCTCTAGCTGATTGTTAGCAGGTAGCTAGGCTTATACTGATGTTTGGGGACGGGTGCTTTAGTTGACACTGGAGTTCAGTGCTTTCTAATTTGGGGGTGGGTTCTTGTCGACCTCCTTATCCACATTTCCTCAGTTTCCTCCTTTCCCTGCACAACTTAGAGGCATAATTAAGGCAGATTTTCAAGATGTCAGTATATGAACATGCCAAAACGCCTGTAAACTTAGTTTGCCGGTTTTGTTTGTTTGTTTGTTTTTTAAAAGATTTTATTTATTTATTTGAGAGAAAGAGAATGAGAGACAGAGAGCACGAGATGGAAGAGGGCAGAGGGGGAAGCAGACCCCCCGCCGAGCAGGGAGCCCGATGCGGGACTCGATCCCGGGACTCCGGGATCATGACCTGAGCCGAAGGCAGTCGCTTAACCAACTGAGCCACCCAGGCACCCTAGTTTGCCGTTTTGAAGTTCTACTATGAGCATGATGCTAATTGAACATACAGATTTTATTTTGTAAATTGCATTTATACTGACCTTTAGCCATGGCAACTTTCTCTTTACTAAAGGGCAAGGCAGCATGTGCCCTGTGAAAATCTCAGCTTCACTCCACAGTCTCCGACAATATCTCTGAGCATCGCTTCTTTTCTTCTGGTATGAGCCAGCAGAGTCCTGCTGTCACTATATTTTGTCCCCTTAAACCACCATTTGTTTTATGCTTCCATTACATTACTGTTCGTATCTTCTGTAACTTGACATTAGCCTTTAATTTCAACTTGCCATCATTGGGTAGTCCATTGTTTTTAGTTTGCAATGTTTCTCACTTTTCTAGAAGACATTTCTGTGAGAGATTGATTATTATTATCAGATGGTTGAGATTTCTCCCAAGGATGTTAGCAGGATAGGACTCTAGTCAAATTTATGTTGACTAATATACAAACACCTCCATTGGTTAATGATTTGTAATGCTTTCCAGCATTTGAGATATATTTAAAATTAATTATAGTTTTTGGGCGCCTGGGTGGCTCAGTCATTAAGCGTCTGCCTTCGGCTCAGGTCATGATCCCAGGGTCCTGGAATCGAGTCCCAAATTGGGCTCCCTGCTCAGCAGGAAGCCTGCTTCTCCCTCCCCCCCCACCCTGCTTGTGTTCATGCTCTCACTATCACTCTCTCTCTGTCAAATAAATAAATTAAAAAATAAAATAAAATAAAATTAGTTATAGTTTTTATAATATCACAATGTTAACATTATTGTCATTCAACTTAAGTTTCTCGTGGAGGGGGAAGCCCTATAATCATCTATAAACTGAATTATTTCCATTTTTGTTATTTCACAGGGGTACAATTGGAACAAATTCAAAGAAGCAGATTCAAGAAGGTTAGTAGGAATATTTTTGTCTTACTCCCACTTTTCTGTAGTAATGCCCTATTCTGTCTAGCAGTGCGTATTTCTGATCGGCCTTGCGCTCAAATGCTGACTCAGGTTGTGGGCTGATAACAGATTATGGTGTTAGCCCTCCTGGAGCTTCCTTGTATTTTAATAATGAATTCAAAAGATCAGGTAACTTTGAGAACTAAGAGTCTAAAACTACCTGATTGGAATGCAATTCCTGCCCTTATTATGGCTCTCTCTCCTTAACAGAGGGCTTTGATGGAGGATGTATACTCTCCATCCTTCCTGAAAGCCTAAGGTGCATTTTCTCTTCATGGATGCTTACGCTGCAAGCCTCAGAAGGTTAAAGAGTCACATGATTATAGTTCATTAACCTCTGAATGCAATTAAATGACAGCATCTATCAGAAAAAAAAATAGTCAAGAGACATTTATGCCACCCTTAAATGTATTAAGTTGTTAAAGAATATAAAAATAATATTTCAACTAATGCCTTTTGCAGTGTCAGGACGCAGATATATAGAGAGAGTTCATAATTTTATACTTAATTAATGTGCAGTAATAGGCAGGTTTCTTCATAATTGAAGGACAGCCTGTGCTAAGAACTGAGTCTTTCAACATGCTTTGGGTCATAAGCTTGAATAGCCTTGCTCTGATTAGTATAAAACATACCTGCTAATGCCTTTTTTAAAATTTTTACACAGATATGGGTGGTTTAACAGAGTATATAAATGTCAGGGAGGTCCTTTGGTTATGAACAATGAGTCACAAAATGGTTATGCTTCGAAGTCATAGGTTATTTATTGTGGTTCTAGGGCATTTTGAAACTGTGGATCATTAACATAATATGGTTGTGAATTTTTTGGTTTCTGTGTCTGAGGAATTAAATGGGAAAAGGCCATCAAAGCGCTTGTCACTTTCATGCTTGACTACATAAAGGAATCTTACATAAAATAAATCCAAATTTTATGGCATAAGTTTTGGGGGTAGTTAGTATTTTATGAAGATGCTTAGCCTCCAGGATTACAAAGATGGGCAGGGATATGCAACCAAAAATCAAGCCTCTGCTTTATTTTGAATGATTCAGGTTAAAAAGGTAATAATGTACACTGATAGTTATCAGGCACGTTGGTATGCCAAGCATTGTGCATCCATTATCTCATTTAATTCATTGAAAAGAAGCCATGAACAAGGTATTCCTATCCCCATTTAACAGCTGAAAACATTGAGGCTCATCAAGGCTGATTTGCCTACTTTTAAGTTCAGGATTTCCTAAATCCAAAGCCTACATACTTTCCTCCGCGCCACACTGCTACTCTAACAATGGAAACAGTATGGAAGAGACAGTATTCATAATTTAATTAGACTTTTGCAGGCCAGTTACCAGCTTTTTAACATACTTGATTAAGCAGGCCAAGCTTGGCTTACAATAGTGTTCCTCAAGCAATGTGCATCTATTCTCTGGGTTTGCAAGGGATATTGACCTCTACCAGTCTCCCCTGCTAGTAACAATAAAACAAATAAACAAGACCTGAGCTAAATACCTAATAGGAGGAAACAT
This sequence comes from Mirounga leonina, assembly GCF_011800145.1. Classification (NCBI taxonomy): domain Eukaryota; kingdom Metazoa; phylum Chordata; class Mammalia; order Carnivora; family Phocidae; genus Mirounga; species Mirounga leonina. The sequence goes on along the minus strand of NW_023270320.1, from coordinate 32,855,400 downwards.
GTTATTATTATAACAATTGTTAAGAGCTTACATGATCCATTCATGAATGCCCTGCAAGTTGAATTTTTAGCAAACAGAAAATACAATAAAAATTCTATGGATATCCCAAAGCTCCTCTGAAACTGTTAAGATTAAAAAAAAAATGGTTTAGTGACTGAGAATCCATCTCTACAGTTAGTAGTAGACGTGTCGAAGCATTTTACTAACTGACTTTGTAGCTTAGTGATTTTATGCATACATTAAATACAGTATTTTACTCCCTGTGGAGCTATCAGAAGAATACTTATCTGGATGATGTTTTTGCTTCGAGTTTTTTGAAAGTAAAAACCTAATAGGTAAAGTTGAATTTTACTTAAAAGGCTTTAAACATCAAATATCTTATCAATCTACCTCTTTTTATAGAAAATAATTGTTTTATGACGTTTTTAAAAAATGCACTTTGTCTAGAAACCTCAGATATGTGTGTGCTTGCGTGTGTGTATTCTCAGAAACCACGTGTTAATCATATAAAAACAAATACAAGAATGATGACAACCATTCTGCCGACCGCCCAGGCAAGAAGCTAGTTTAGTGTATACTGAACACTGATATCATACTTCTTCATAGTTGTTTTTTTCCACAAGTTTGTTTTCAGAAGAAATTCAGAATGGGCATACCTGACATCCCTAAATTCTGTACTTCAGCTAAACTAAATGAAGTGAAATTTAACAGAAGGTCTTATTATCCAGAAGAACCATTGGCATTTCCTTTCATAAAAGCCTCTTGTTCTAACTTTTATATTCTTGGGAAGAATGTTTTCATGTTGATTTATCCAGCAGTTGTTTAGGTGGCCACCAATTTTGCATTCCAAATAAGCAATGTTACCTCTTGCCTTGATCTTCCTGCTCATCTTCACATTGCCAACCTCCAACTGTTGTCACCTAAGTAACATCAATACAGTTCAGCTCTTGTCCTTTTCCCGTCGGCTTCTTAATAACCTCACACTCTCAAAGTGACCCTTTCTCTCAAACTCATTTTGTTCCTTCCACAAGTTCCTGCCTAACAATTTTTAGCTTGAAAATAGGAGGATTGCCATATTTTGTTTGGTATATATTAAAGCACACCAAATACTTTCATATTCTAACTTATCAGATGCACAGAAAATACTGTATAAATATTTCAGGTCTTTCAAATCTGAAGGGATGGGGGTCCTACATTTTAAAAATACTGTTCTGGAAGTTTTACTTTGTTTGAAGGCAACAGAGATGTAATTTAAGTCATTAGATCTCTGCAGAGATCATCTATTAAATTTTACACACAAGTACACAAGTATAAATATTATGAAAATAGCTTTTATAACTTTTAGAATTTACCAAAGAGCATAAATTCACAGCAACATTAAGACAAATATTATGAATATATCATTTCACATCTATCACACATATGTATGCATATATATTATTTTATATTGCACATACATATATTGCACATATATTATGTATGCATATAATTAATTATATTAAAGAAGATTTGTGTATCATGTGTTTGATTACATATAATAATTCTTTGGAGATCTTCATAACATAGGCAGAAGGATGTTGTTTTTTATTAAGTTTGAGGGCTTATATAAAGAGTCATGCTCTGCATTTCAGATGAGGTGGTACTGTTTTCATTCTGGAAAAATATGTGGACCTGGGTTCTCTGCCTGACACTAACTTTAAAAAATATGGAAGTTTGGGCTTTTTATATAAATTGACATCGTTTAATGACTACATACTTGTGTTTTACCTTGTTCTGCGAAATAGTGATGTAAAAATGGTATGACTTTGTTATGAACAAAGAATCAATGAAACGCTATATGCACATTGGGACTTGTTAATCAACATACTCTATACCATACCCTCCAGCATGGTCCTCTTAACATATTCTGTGATTCCAAACATAACCCACTGCCATCAATACAGTTCTCTCTCCATGTCATTTACTTGCATTTGGGTATATGTGATAATGACCAAATGAATAGAATAGGACATCAATATTTGATGAAAAAATATAAATAACTTGCACTAATTTAAAATCAAATTAAATGATGCTCATGAATGGGATGAATACTGCAAATTCTCTCCTTTAAGTGTTTTCACAAAGGACACAATATTTGGTATAACGTGCCCAAAATAGTGATGCTATCTAAATTGTTTACTTTTTGATCTAGGTGGTATGCTTGTTGTCAATAAAATAAACTAGAATAATGCCAAATGGCAAAATGTTAATATATAATGTCAAACTTGAATGTCTAACCTACTTAATCCTATCATAATGCAGAAATCTTGGGGATTCTAAACAGGCTTTCATGTTGGTGATAGATGGCTCTGAATGCTTTTAAGCGAGACAAAGCTATTAGTTCTTTAGGCTAGATATGGGGATGGGAATAGAGAAGAAACTTAGATCAGCAGATTCTGCAAAGAGATAGAATGTCTTGGACTATAGCACTTAATGCAATTTTATAAGAATTGTCATAGGGTTCAGCTTTCTATCTGAACTAGCTCTCAGTTCAGGTCATCTTAAGGAAATTCTTCTCACTAAAATAGGTTTAAAATGCTCTTAAGTTTGCTGGAACAGACAGTTTGCCAAAAGAGCATTTGCAATGGAAAGAAAGATGTCTGGAGCAATTCCCAAATGAAGTATTAAAGCAGTCAACATCTTGTAGAACATAATCAAGGGACCATTTCACATTATAATGACAATGATTTAAATTGAATTTTAATACTTACATTAGCACAGACTAAGATTTTTCTGTACCCAGAGTGACCAAAACTAGATAAAAAGAAAATCCCTTTATATTACCAAAACAAAAGTATAGAAATTACATGGCTATGTCAAGACTGCTTTCCCAATCTCTTACTAGCCATGGGCAAGCCACTTCACTTTCCTGAGTTCCAATTTCCTTCAAAATGGTATTTAATATAGCAACCCACCTCATTGTATTATTCTGAGCCTAGCACCAATAGTTAGCTCTCAAAACTATTAAGGCTTTTTAATACAACTAGACTATTACCCAGCCATCCCACTTCTTGGCATATACCCAAAGTAAATGAAAGCAGGTTTACAAGGTGATATATATATTCCTGTGTTTATTATAGCATTATTCACAATAACCAAGATATGGAAGGAACCTAAGTGTCAGATAAATGGATAAAGAAGTTTCGGTGTGTATGTATATAAATATATGTAATGGAATATTATTTAGCCATAAAAATAGAAGGAAATCCTGCTATTTGCAACAACATGGATGGACCATGATGGCAGTAAGCTTAATTCTCATTAAGAAGCCAGACAGCAAAAGACAAATACTGTAATGTATCATTTACATGTGGAGACTAAAAAAGCTGAACTTGTAGAAACAGAGAGTAGAACAGAGGGTACCAGGGGTTTGGGGACTGGGGGAATTGGGGAGATGTTGTCTAAGGATACAAACTTGGAGTTAGAAGACAAGTAAGTTCTGAGAGCAAATGCACAGCAGTGATTACAGTCAATAATACTGTATTGTAAACTTCGAACAGGAGTTCGAAGAGACTAGATCTTAAATTTTCTCACCACAAAAAAAGAAATGCTAATCATGTGATATGATAGAGATATTAGCTAAAGATACAGTGGTAATTCTATTGCAATCTATAAATGTATGAATTCAATACATCATATACCTTAAACTTGTATAATCATTATATGTCACTTATACCTCAATTTTTAAAATAATTAATTTTTAAAATTAAGTATTTTTATTCTTAGTAGGGCTTAATTATTTCTAAATATAATAACACTTTCAATATTTGGCATTTAAGGGATTTATTAAACTTAATACGTTGGTTAAACAGGAATGTAACTTTAATTGCATTTTCTGACATATAATTTCTAAAGTTTTGCTCACCTTTTCCCGGTGGCTAGAACATTACCTTTCACAAATTTGTCCACTTGATAAGCACTTATTGAAGCAGTGAATGCAGTATATTAAGTTTTGCTACCTACTTCTTTAATTGAAAAGCTGTAACAACAACAAACACAATCACACAGTCTACATAAGTTTCTGTGAAGCCAGGGTGATTTGCTGTTTGCGCAAGACAGGGAGGTGACAATTTTTGTTCCATATTTACATTCACTGTCCCTCAGAAGTGCCCCATCTCTTGATTTTGCCACCCTGCTGTGGGATGGAAGGGAAAGTGGACACACAGCCAGAAAGAAGGGGAAAAGAACAGTAATGAATATAAGCTCACCTTATGCTCACACTTCATCTTACATGTTATAAATTTCTGAAACTTGGCATTTCTGGCCTGAGGTTCCTGTGATGCTCACAGACCCCAAATGACAGAGATTTACCAGCCTCTCAGGCAAATGGGTTTATGGAGAGCACATTAATGTGTTTCTGCAGAGAAATTTACTTGTTTAGAGTTAAGTTCCCTTTGAGCCTTATTCCCTATCCTGAGTGTCAGATGGAACTCAGCTAATCAGAAGAATAGAAGAAAAGAATTATAAGAGAATATACCATTGTTTCTCTCTGAGTTAGTAGAAAGTGATCAACTAAAAGGAGACTGCTTGCAAAAGGACCGAGAACATCAAGAATTCAAACTTCTGGAAGATGAACAGGGATCAGTGACAAGGCAAACTGGAGACTCAATTAAGAAAGAAGGAAATCATTAGAGGAACACACAGTGTGGAGAGACTGCAGGCTTCACAGGAAACTGAAGAAGGTTAGGGACCTACAAAGCATGGCTGGGTCCAGTACAGTGGATGGGAAAAGTAAACTGGAATCGTAAGGTTATGAAAAAAGTAAAGAAGAGGGTCAAAAGGGTTGAAAAAGAAGAAATAGAAATAAAAGACCAAGGAAACAAAAAGTGAAAAATAATAAGAAAATAAAAAATAAAATATGATCAAGAAAATTGTTTCCCTACTCCTATCGTGTATTTTGTTTGATTTTCTTTGTGAAAAGGGGGAACCTGTCAGGAAATTATTCATTATGAAAACCAAATAAGCATCAACATGCAGTGATTGATATAAATGATCATGGCATGCTATGCTGACCCTCTCATCCTTGGAGGGAATAGAAGAAACCAGAAAAATAAAAGCCAGTAACAGATTGAATATATTCTGGCTTTCTATACTGTATGCCTTCCGTAAAATTTTTATTTTTATTTATTTTTTTATTTTTTGATGAGCTATTGAAATCTGATGCAACCATTTGCCACTTACCTGTGGTAAAGGAGCATCTAACATCCAGGGGGCAGTGCTGTGGCAGGAGAGGAACCGGAACTCGCTGACTGAGGCATTGTATGTCCGAAAGTCTGACTAGCAAGTGAGCGGGTGCTCAGCCAGCCGAACAGATGGGCATATAGTCTGAAGGCAGTGTGACCATGTGTGCTCATCAAGGCTGTTTCCTATCAAGCAAAATTTTCACCCACAGTTGTTCCAACAGCTGTTCACACTGAGCTTATATACTTCCAGTTGGGAAGAAATGTCACTGCCCATTTGTCTTTGAGTAGGATAAACTTACTACCCAAAAAAGAAATCACCAGACTTTCAGCAGCCACAAGGTAACTGTGATGACAGACAGATCCCACTGAAATCCACAGTGGAGGATGTCCACCTGAGGGCACTTCCGAATTTGGGAGAAAAACCTCAGGTCTCTCGTACGGTGCCTTCAACTCCCACAGTATTCTGATGCCTTTATTGTAGTCTTCCATGTGTGCGACACCACTTTCACAGATAAATCTGACATTTTGTTTTACTTCAAATATGGGATCTCATTAGTAAGGAAATATTTTATAGATCCCACAGCAAAGTTAAGAAGCAAAGATTTGAATCACCTATTATCCCTTATGGAAGTATGGGCTTAAGACCACACATACAAGCGGGTCTTCCAAAGCGAAGCCTAGCTAGGATAAGATGGAATGGTGAGAAGGAGGGGTCAGTGGTGGGCATGACACAAAGTGACTTCTAAATCTAAACTCTTCAAACAGTGATTCTTGTGGTTAACTCTTCTGCTTTTGAATACTGATTTCCAGTTGCCTACACTAGGGTCCTACAATAAAACCTGGGGTCCTCCTTATGCTCTCTTATGCAGTGAGTTATCAGTACAGCTGGTGTCTGTCCCTTGTCCCCATCCACAGTGTCATTGTTATGGTTCAAGCCATCATAATCTAACTGCAGCCATTGCAATAGCCTCCTTTTTGGTCCTTTTGACCTTGGTCTTGCCTAAGAGATTTTAGTCACTCATTTCCCCATGCCTCTAATTCGCTTCATAAACTTCTGTTAGATCACTGGTAACATGAAGTGTTTATTACTTTCTTATTTATTTCACCCACTCAGACTGTAAGCTTCTTTAAAAATAAGAAACAGGTAGGGGCGCCTGGGTGGCTCAGCTGTTAAGCGTCTGCCTTCAGCTCAGGTCATGATCCCAGGGTCCTGAGATTGAGCCCCGCATTGGGCTCCCTGCTCAGCGGGAAGCCTGCTTCTCCCTCTCCCACTCCCCCTGCTTGTGTTCCCTCTCTCGCTGTGTCTTTCTCTGTCAAATAAATAAATAAAATCTTTAAAGGAAAAAAAAAAAAGGAAACAGGCTTTAGGGGCACCTGGGTGGCTCTATCCGTTAAACATCCCACTCTTGGTTTCAGCTCAGGTCATGAGATTGAGGCTGTGTCAGCGGGGAGTCTGCCTGAGGATTCTCTCTCTCCCTCTGCCCCTCTCCCTGATCACTTGAGCTCTTTCTCTCTCTTTCTCTCAAATAAATAAATAAATAAAATCTTAAAAAAAAAAGAAGGAAATAGGCTTTTGTGTTTATCACTGAAGACTCTAGCATAATACCGGTCACAGATTAATCCTCGAAACACATGCTGAATAAATACTGTATATTTAATTTGTATTATAAACTCTGCTATTATTTTCCTAAAGTGAAAAGTGTATCCTTAATTGCACACGTACTTATATAAAGGCTCCATTTGTATGTTGATATTGAAGGGTAATTCTCCGATACGGAATTGTTAATTGTGTTCTAATTCATTTCAGCACCTCTGAACCACTAAGAGGGCTTGATTTTGCTAGTTGTATGAAGCAAAGATTACATGTCTGATTATTTCACTCATGTTTCTTGGATGGCTACCCTCTTTAGGATAAATGATACATCACTCAGAAAGAAATTCAAATCACTTTCCATTTCTCCAGCCTTATCTCCCACTAATTTCTTAAGAACACCCTCTATACTAAACACTTGAGGTTCATTAAATGCCCCACACTTTCCTTTCTCTGCACCTTTGCACACATCATACCCTCTGACTTCTCTCCACAGCTCAGCTCTCTCAGTTCTCCTTGGGTCTCAAGCTTTGACCCAACTGTCAGTTTCTGTGTGTACCTTGCCAACCCCATTCCCACAGCTTCTGACTGAGTAAGGTGCCCCTCATCATCCCTGCTTTTGTAACAGCTCTCACATTAAGAAAAGTAAGTATATTGCCATATTCATCACCATATATCAAATACAAGTATGTGATTTTTCTTATATATATACATGCACACATATTATTATTATGTATTATCTAATGTAATCCAAACAACAGAGTATAATGTAATCTACATTTCATTGACAAGGAAAAACTTCCCAAAAGTCACACAACTAGTACTTGACAAATCAAAGAGGGATTTGAATCCAGTTATGTCTATAGGACTCCAGAGTCCCTGCTCTCATCCACTTTGGTATTTGCTGTTTGATAGATTCCCCAAAGAGTGCGTTCCTTTAGGGCAGGAACCGCATTTTTGATTTCTGTATCACTTGAACCTGGTGTGTCATTTTTCATTTACCACTTAGTTAATACTTGCCTCTAAATGAATGAATGAATGAATGCACCAGTGGATGGATGTTAGTTCTTTGGTATGTAAAAGAGGAGGCTTAAATAATCAGAGTTTTCTGGCTTATATTTCCATTTGAATAAATTTATACAATATAATTAGTACCCAATCAGAAAAAATAATGCCTTCTTGTGAGTGCCAGAATCTACCTCTAAACAAAAACTTTTAACATTCAGTAATCTGGAGGGCATCGTTCATGTAGTAATCCTCAACACTTCATTTCTCCATTAAATAGACCATTCCTGAAACGTAGGCCTAAATCATAAAATCCATTTGCAGTTCTTCTCTAGGATACTAATGGACGTTGGAAAATAACCATCAACAGGGCTTAAAATATGGACAGCGTTAAATAAGAGAAGCTTCACCCTGAGTCAATTCTCTTGGACTTATTGGTTTTACAGATAATTATTTCATACTTCAACCCAAATAGAAAAGAATATTTTTCAATAAATATTCTTGCTTAAGTTCAAAACCTTTGGGCGCCTGGGTGGCTCAGTCGTTAAGCGTCTGCCTCAGGTCATGATCCCAGCGTCCTGGGATCGAGTCCCACGTCGGGCTCTCTGCTCAGCAGGAAGCCTACTTCTCCCTCTCCCACTCCCCCTGCTTGTGTTCCTGCTCTCTCTATCTCTCTCTCTGTCAAATAAATAAATAAAATCTTAAAAAAAAAGTTCAAAACCTTTGAAATACGTGGAACATCATCCTCAAGTTAGCAGCGCACTCTGTGTTTCTTTGTTTTGAAAAGCATACAGATTAATAAATTCAACTCTCTTAAAAGTAAGACTTCAGTGAAACTTTACAAAATGAATTTGAAAATTATGAATTCTATAGGGTTTTCTATTTTATGAGCTTTAGCAATGATGAGTTATCTAGGGTATCTGCATTACTTTCTTCAATTTTTATTTCTTCTGTATTTAAGTGTTACTTCTGAGATTATTCTTAGCATTCTGCTCTCTGGAGGCCAGCGACTCTGTTTGGCAGTTTCATCCAAAGAGTCCATTTTAATTATTTATTTACAAAAGCCAATACTGTTAAACATCAGGAAGAAGGGGAAATGATATTATAATCCTACCAAGAATGAATAAGGAAATATTTCACATTGAATTACTAATTTAGTAGTAACTCATCAATGCCTGTGTTTTGGGTCTATTATTAGGCGCTTAGATATATACTAACATTTGCTACTCTCAGTCAATCAGAATTATATTTTCTAAAGGATAAAAATCTTTTATCTCCTTTTCTAAAAGCATTCACATTGACAATGTAAAATTAATAGGACCCCACACAATATGGTTTGCTGGATCAGTCAGAACAGGCCAGGGTTTGTTGCGTTAACTACCAACCCCCAAATTTTAGTAGACTGAAATAATAAAGGTTTACTTTTATTTCTCATCATACATGTCTAACATGGGCATCAGAGGAAATCAGTCTATCGTAGACACTTAATAACACAAGATGACTGAGGCTCCATTTTGATATGTTTCTCTGGTCAGAATAGCAGGGGAAGAGTAACATGCAAGGCAATTTAACATTAGAGCCTGGACAAAATACATTTCACTTCTGCCTCTGAACCATTGCTTAGGACTAATTATATATTTTGACCCCACCCACAGAGGTGGCTGAGAAAAGTAATTCTTCCATATATCTCAAAGGAGAAGAGAACAAAATATGGATAACATTGGAGGTTTTAACTTTATTTGCAATGTCAACTTGAAATCATTCTGTATTTGTTTACACATATAAAACTGGGCTTTCCAATTTGCAAGTATTAGCTTTTCTTTCATTGGTTAGTTATCAGATTTGGCCCCAGTGTAGATTTATTTCCAGGTTTTTGAGCCAAATACCTATTCTCATTAATAGATGGATATTATGTATTTTTTAAATCCCAGACTCTTTCCCAGCATAGAATGCTTTTCTTGTTGCCCTATATCATAAATGAAATGTGGAATACTCCCAGGGACTTTCCTTTCTCAAGTTCCTGTCTCCACATTAGGTTTTGTACATATAAATTCTAATACTTTCTAATGGCTACATATGATTATTTGTGTGTGTGTGGTTTCTTCTGATATTCACCTTAATATTCTTAAATTGCACAAGACCCCTCAATTCTCTGACCTCACTACCTATTTCTCCCCTTCACTCATTTTTCTACAGTGTGGTGGCTTCCTTGCTGTTCTTCAAACATCTGAGGCATGGTGTTTATCAAACGTACCAGGTGGGCTGCTTTCCTGAACAAACCAAGATGCTTCCACTTTCGAACCTTTGTGCTACCTTTCTCCTGTGCCTAGGATGCTCTTCCCCATACTCACTACCTTACCTCCTCGAGGTTTTCACCCCAAATTTACTATCTCTATGAAGGCTTTCCTTTCTAGCTAAAATAGCAAGTGGCCCTTACTGAGGTGATGCTTCACATCATTATTTCCTGCACTCATCACTACCTAATACACCATGTATTTTATTTCTTTCTCTTGAGTAATCTCTGTCCCATACCCGTGTGTAAGTTTCATGAAGGCAAGAATTTTTGTGTATTCACTTGTAACCCCAGTGACTGTATAATGCCAGATACATGATAGGTATTTAATAAATCTCTCTTAAATTAATTAATGAATGCTACTATTTTATATTTACCAAATTTAAACTTTACCTATTGACTTTTTAATATAGTGGGTGAAGCTTCAACTCTCATACAACCTCTGCTTTTCCCCATTCCCCCACTATTATATCTATAGAAATTGCTGTTTACATTATTGTGACTATATAAATATTGGTCACTGCCAAACTGGTGGAGGAATGATTCAGCCTCTGAGAGAGAATGTAGAAGAAACAAGGGCAAATGGATTTATGGTAGTGGACTAGCCTTCTGGGAGGTCCCCTCTCAAAAACATCCCCCCACCTCTGCCTCTGATGCCTGACTTCCTTGCACTGAGCACTCACTTCTGGGGGTCATGCATTGCCTTTCCACCTGCTCTTTGGAAAAATCAATGCATACTGAGAGGCGTGACACATTTGTCTAGTAGTTCCTCAGGGTGAATTATTCTTTCAGTAGACACAAAGCAGTAGAGCCAGAGTGGGAGTGTAGTTACTAAAATACTGAAAACAGGTGCAAGATTGAGAAGAAAGAAGATCAGAAAAGGAGTATTTCAATCTTGTTCTGACGTTGGGAGGAGGTCACAACCCAAGCGTGAGCACCAGTCACTAAGCAGGATTCACACATTTGTCACAGACATACATAATGAAGAGCTTAGAGGTGGGAGGTCCTTACAGACCATAGTGACCAAGCACCTCCTTCTACAGATGGGGTAACTGAGGCTTGAGGTAGCTCAACACCCCATGACTGGTTAATGGCAGACTTGTTCCAGAACCTGTCCTTTTTCTCTCTCAGTCTGCTGCTGAATATTCAGTGCCATGCAATGTGCCCTTTCTTTAATGAATACGATTAATTCTTTGTAGGCAAATCCATCCCTCCTAACTGGTCCCAGTAAAGCACACCTTTGCAAAGGCCCACACTTCCTTCTAGTTTTCATTCTAAAGACATTAAGTTGAAACATTAAGTTTCAAATGTGGCTGTTACCAAACTTAGGGACACAAGCCCATCTCTTCCCCTCTACCTCCTGCAAATATTGAATGACTTGGAAAGTGATGCATTCTGTTATTATCCAGCCAAGTGATGAATAGTTGTCAACAAATAATGGTCTTTTTAGCATCCAGTTCCTCAGCTTGCATCATGATTTCTGTCCATCATCCTTGTTTTTCCACCCTGGGATTACTCATAAGCCATATATTGAATGTAAATGTGTACATGATTATCATCTCATACTAATCACTCTCATGTATAATTCATGGTTTTAATGAAAAGGAAATTGTGTTGTATACAACAGTTAGGGATGATTGGAGATGAAACAGAAACCGTGTAAGCATTCCATCCTCATGACTAGATTATACCAGTGGTGACGTCCACGGGCAGAAGGTGATACCCACAATCAGACAGTGGTCTCCACAGATGGCAGCAGGACAGGTTTATGTGCCAAACAGAAAAAAAGATCAGGAAATGACAATTAAAAACAGAAGAGAAAAGACATCTAAACTCTGAAAGGTTCAATGACTGGCGTTTCTTTTACTCAGAGTCCTCTTGAATATTTCAACCTTGTGTTTTAAAATAAGAAATTACCCATGTGAAACAGGACATGAATACTCTCTATAAATGTTATCCCCTTTCTTCATCCTTCCCCAATACATGCCACCCTTTAGAGATAAGCACTGTTAACAGTTCTTAGGTATCTACATAAGCTTCACTGACATTGGAATATCTACATTCATAAAAATTAAAACAGATGATCTAAATTCCTGCATAATATATGTTAAGAATGATTACAACCCCTGAATTAATTGACAGCTATTAATACCTTTCATGAAAAATGTTACTATGAATCTCACCTTGTTTCCAGCTGTATCACCAACAGCATTCTAGACTTTTCCTCCAGGGAGGAAACACAGGTACAGAAACTGCTGGCCTAATGCAGGGGTAGCAAAATACCCTTTGTGCTTAGCCCAAGCCCCAGGGAATCAGGTGGCTCACACAAGCAATTGTGGGTATTTGCATTTTTACCTGAACCAAGCAAAACCCAATGTTGCCACCATGCTCCACGGAATGTGTGAGTTCAACACTGTTGTTGTTCTTGAAAATCTGGGTCTGCAAAATGGCACAACAGCTCCCGACCCAACCTAGCTGAGGTGTACACAGAGACACAGGACAAAGACACATTGAATTTTGCGATTTGGGGGTATATATGCAAAGCATGGGAAATGCATGGTCACGCAGAGTTGACATTTTAAAACCTGCCACACTTATGTAAGTTACTTATTTCAAATATTTGTATTCATCTATTATCAATGTACTATAGATGTCAATTTTGTCACCATACTAATAAAGTCATTAAAAGGAAAAAAATAATTTAATATTTATAATTACTGTAGAATCTTGAAAATTTTGACACACAACATCATTGCTACTTCTCTCAAATTCTGTAAGGATTGACTTTGACTCTTGACAGGTACGTCTTCTCCATGTCTAGGATTCTAAGTCTTTAACAGGATAGTTTGATCATTTCATTTTGTGAGGTTTATACACTTTTTACATACTTTTAATATTATATATATTTATTTTATTTATCTTCCTATATATTACTCTGAATGATTAAATACACAGAATATCACTTTTGGGAAAATACTAAGAATTTTTACAGTCAACAAAATTAGCTGATTCTCCCAAGCATAAATTCCTCTATGTCATTACCAATCATGTTACCTGTTCTCTTTTAAATTATCTACTAATGTGACAATTTTAAAAAATTCTATCTCTGTATTGTTAAAGAGTGGAGCGTATCTTGATACCACTTTTAGTTATAATTCATCTGATCAACATGACACAGAGAAGTCTTTGAAGTATATTAATGTATTTATCAAACTAACACAGAACACTATTTTCTCTTTTGTTTGAAAAGGTGGTCTGGTATTATATTCTTTGGATGTTGTTGTTACTGACATAAGGAAAGCTTTATTAGTGAAAGTGTTAACTACAAATACTATCTTAAAAATTCACAGAAATATATTTCCTACAAATACATTTTATTTTCGTTTCAAGGATTTTGGAGTAAGAGAAAAGTAAATGATGTTTATATACAGCATAAGTGGTAGCAAGGCACCAAGACTGACATGATATAGTTCAAGTATTTTCCTGAGATCCTAACACATAACTTTGAGTCAACCTTTGAGATTTTTAAATTTTATTTTTGTCATAACATGCAGGGCTAAGCAATGAATTGTATCTAAGTTGTTCATTAATACAAACAAAATAGCTAGGTTGACCTCCCAATGGCCTTCTTGTCAACCGTGAAGGCAGGCCTTTACATGTAGGGAGTAATTTAGGCTCTGCCTCATTAAATCACTAAGCAGTAGCTTTATGTATTCTATATAAAAACTGCCCAAGGCTCAACTAGCCAAGACAGAATGTCGATTTTCTTAGCTTTACCAATTTCTCTAGCCCAGGGCCTTGGATTATATGATGGTCATTCAGTGTTTGCTAGAAGAAAGAATGAATCACTGATAAAAACAAAAATCATAGTTTGGCCCTATTTTAATTATGAATATTTGAATTTTGTGCTTGACCAAAATGAACATCCAAGGAATAATTCAGTACAGTTCTCAAAATCTATTGATAAACAACTTTCTGTTAGACAACAGTTTTGTCAGGGTTATAAAGGAGAGGAAATGGTGTGAAGGATTATAAAGGAAAATCTTAGAAGATTAAAATCCTTCACACAATTAAAAAAAATGTGAAACAAATGAAGTTTGTGTTCTGTTGTTTTGTAAAAATGAGCATGAAGTTAGAAATCGACATCAGAATCTCTAAAATTAAATGCAAGCATCTTGGTTACAATAAATAGTGCTCTGACCAGTGCTTATTTATAAGCAAAAAATTGAAAACTCTTATTCACTTCTTTATCAAAACTAAATCTTCTACCCCTTCCCTTTCTTGTTTCCTGGACCATATGATTTTTTTTTTTAGAATAGAATCACCCATTTATTTGAGCTGAATATGTCAAAGAGTAACTGAAATATATAATTAAATATAATAAAGCTATTGTTATGAGACATATATTTTTCTGAACCTCTTGTTCATACTTTTGCTCATTTGTTTTGTTTCTTAAATTCCACATATGAATTCCACATATGAATGAAATCGTATGGTATTTGTCCTTCTCTGACTTATTTCATTTAGCATAATACTCACTAGATCCATCCATATCTTTGCAAATGGCGAGATTTCATTCTTTTTTATGGCTGAGTAATATTCCAATATTCCACTAGTTGATGGACACTTGGGCTCTTTCCATGATTTGGCTGTTGTAGATAATGCTGCTAAAAACATCAGGATGCATGTATCCCTTTGAATTAGTATTTTTGTATCCTTTGGGTAAATATCTAATGGTGCAATTGCTGGATCATGTGGTAATTCTGTTTTTCACTTTTTGAGGAACCTCCATATTGTTCTCCAGAGTGGCTGCACCAATTTGCATTCCCACCAATAGTGTAAGAGGTTCCTCTTTCTCCACATCCTCACCAAAACCTGTTGTTTCCTGTGTTGTTAATTTTAGCCTTTTGACTGGTGTAAGATGATATCTTATTATAGTTTTGATCTCTATTTCCCTGATGACAAGTGATGTTGAGCATCTTTTCATGTGTCTGTTGGCCATCTGTATGTCTTCTTTGAAAAAATGTCTATTCATGTCTTCTGCCCATTTTTTAACTGCATTATTTGTGTTTTGGGTGTTGAGTTTGATAAGTTCTTTATATATTTTATATACTAACCTTTTATCAGATATGTCATATGCAAATACCTTCCATAGGTTGCCTTTTAGATTTGTTTTTTTGTTTTTGTTTTTGTTTTGTTTTGTTTTTTAAGATTTTATTTATTTATTTGAGACAGAGAGAATGAGAGAGCACGAGAGGGCGGAGGGTCAGAGGGAGAAGCAGACTCCCTGCCGAGCAGGGAGCCCCATGCGGGACTCGATCCAGGGACTCCAGGATCATGACCTGAGCCGAAGGCAGTCGCTTAACCAACTGAGCCACCCAGGCGCCCGCCTTTTAGATTTGTTGATGGTTTCCTTTGCTGTGCAGAAGTTTTTTATTTTGATGTAGTCCCAATAGTTTATTTTTGCTTTTGTTTCCCTTGCCTCGGGAGATATATCTAGTAAGGAGCTTGCTACAGCCTATGTCAGAGTGGTTTCTGCCTGTGTTCTCCTTAGCATTTTAATGGTTTCCTTTCTCACATTTAAGTTTTTCATCCATTTTGAGTTTATTTTTGTGTATGTTGTATGAAAATGATCCAGTTTCATTCTTTTGCATTTTGCTGTCTGGTTTTCCCAACACCATTTGTTGAAGAGACTGTCCAAGTTTCATTCAAGTTGCATACAGTTTTTCACCCCAAGACCAATGATCCCAATCATTTAAAAATAATAGTGACTTTTATTTATTTCAAAATACTGTTTAAAAGTAGTGAACAGTTAAAAGGCCAGGGCTGTCGGTGTTAATTGGGAAAAGATACATCTTTCAATATTTGCTCAATGTTGTAATATTATAGGGAGGAACAAAATTCTATTCAAACCATTTTTATCTCACAATATTTTCATATGATGTTTTGCAAATTTAGGATGTGTTTTTCCAGTCCATTTATGTTTAATCCTGAATAAACTTGTCTACTATATCTATTTTTTCTACAAATATCATTATTATGGTGATTTTGTGCATAAAGCTTTCCTGTATTTTGTATTATATTATTAGGATTGCTTCCTTGAAATGACATACTACAATCAAAGGGTGTGGATTATATTTATAATTTATTGGGAGCTTACTATATCCCAGAATCAAGATAACTATTTTTGACATTACCTCCTTTAAATTCTATAAACATTGTGAATTATATAGATTGAGGAAGTGTATCTGTTTAATATCAAATACCTAGCAAGTGACAAAGTCAATAGTTGAAGTCATGTCTGACTTTATAGCACTAATTCTTAATCAATTCAAGTCATACAGTACTAATATCTGGGACATCAATTGGAAGAAAGATCAGCAGATTTTCTCTTTTCCGCTTATGTTTCCCAAAATGTGCTTTAATACATATTATACATCAATGGAATCATAAGTTTTGTTTAAAATATTTTTTTCTAACTCTGGTTTTCTGAAGCATTAGGATATCTATCAATCCCTCCACTAGTTACACTAGTTGAGTTTAAATTAGTTAACATGTATTAACATCAAATAAAATGGAGTCCCCACCAAATAACCTTGAATTTGGAAAAACAACATGCACAAAACCAACTATCTTAAAAAATCACAGTTTAGAAATCAGGATTATTGTTACTCTTCAGGAATTGGTGACCTTGAAAGGGTGCACAGTTTCTGGACTGATGATAATGTTTAATTTCTTGACCCGGGTGCTAATTACATTTTTGCTGAAATTCTTTAGGCTATATAGTTGTGGTTTATGTATTTTTCTATATGTATGTTATACTTCAATTAAAAGTTCTCTTTAAAATTAATATATGCATCGCTTCCTACATAAGCTCTTACACATTTAGCTTTTGGAAACAGCAGCTAATCCTGGATTCATTGATTTATACTTTTAAATTCTAGAAATGCTAACTTTTCTCTTAACCTGTTGGACCAGAACTAGTCACTGCCTTATCCTAACTCCCCAACTTCTATTTCTGTAAATGGAATTGATTTTTTTCTTCTTTTGAGGTTTCTGTTAATTCTGATGGCCAGAGCTGTGATTGTGGTCAGTGACGAAGAGTACTGGCATGTATCAGAGACAGTAAATCAAGAGGAGGAATGCCACAGGGATTTTGACTAAACTACGTTTCACATCTTTTGTTTTCATGAGTTAAATTTGGCTTTTGCCCAACTGTTGATTAAATTTGAGTGGGTTTAAATTTCAAAAAGATGTCTCCAACTAGGAGGTAGCTATTAGTTACTAGGATAAGATGTCAATACTAAGTTACCCAGCTGATAACTGTTGGTGTACAGAAAGCAAACGTACGTGGTTATCATTACCTGAGTCATTCAACAGATAAAGCAGATAGACCTCCGTTCCAATATGTATATTAAACACCTTGGATACTGAAAGAAAAAGCACCTACTGAGTTAATTTATGAAGTGATATTTCTGGACCACCAACCTAGATAATTTCTCTTAGGAACAGAAAATTAAACTTTGCTTTTCCAGGGGTCGTATTGTTGCAGCGTGAAACCACCAGGTTGGTCATAAAACTCAAATGAAAGACAATGATGATCATGCTTCCGTCTACCACATTTATTATTTTGAATATTTACACTTTATCATTCAATTGTACTGAGGCATAAAATGTCTATGTTATTCTAATCATATAGGTATTGGAGAAACAGACTAAGAGGTTCGGCTCTAGGTATGAAATCTGCCTTATTAGCATGTTTTCAGAGCTTAATGGGGTCATCGGATCCTGGTATTGAAGAAGATGTAAAAGAAAGGTGTAAAATATAAAGAAGATATAAAAGGAGAAAGTATGAAAGAAAAAATGTCCTAAGTAGAGGAAGTTAGCAGCCTGTCACCTTATTCATGTCTCACTGTAGCCCTGGCATTGGTCCCTGTTACTTTTTAAGTATACAGTAATGCCTGGTTTGTCAGATGTGCTTTAGGTAATTCAGTTATGACCAATTGATGTATTCGCGCATGAATACAATGAGTACAATAGGTGTGATTTTATAGCTATCAGTTAGAATAAAGTGGGAGGGATACTGCCATTTAGGAATAGATTAATATGCCCATGGACCTTCACCCAACCTGAGTAAAAACACAGCTTTGCACCATCATTAAAAATTTAGCATAGTGAACAAAACCTTGGAGTTGAGTTAGTTTGTATTATGTAATAGAATGAAATGTATTCTTTATTCTGGTAATAATGTAAATAATGTATCCAGAAATGCATTTTTCAGTCTTTGAATGATGAATATATAATTATTAATATCACTATTTTAAAAGTAGTTCCTAGAGTAGAGAATGAAAAGTAATACAGAATTTGAATTCATTGCTATTATTTTCAAAACTTTGGCCCAAAAAAAAAAATGAGTCCAATCACTATCGTCACTAAAGATATTATTTGGCTTCTATTACTGGTTTGAAATTCTCTATACATTTCACAACAGTATAATGTTACAATGAAATATGATCTATTCCCTATATTTTATAGAGGATTGTATACCAATCACAATTATTTTTAATGAAAATGTACCAATATGCTTTTGATTTTTGAGTAATGAATAACAATCATATTTTTGCAGAAGTAATGAAATAACATTAAAATACTAAGTATGCATTTTAACACAATATATAGTATTTCATATGTCTTTATGTTAAATTTTCATTCAGATTTAAACTCTATAGTTAAAGTAGAAAACATAGGCATACAAATGATCTAAATTTTCTAAAAGAGTTTCTGCATCAACAATGGATACTCTGAATAAAGAAATTCAGATTATTCTTTATCTGAGATTATTTGGATTTTGTCTTGGTATGTTGTGAAGGGGGGCAGATGTGAATTAGTCAAATACCTGTTTCATCATTTGGATAGTTCAGACCTGAACTGAACATTGTGATGTGTTGTACGTTAAGTGAACCGATCCTGGTGAAGCAGAAACAATACTCGTGAAGTAGTTCACCATTTTGTGGGTCAAAAACTTCCCTCATCCATATAGAAATGTGCTCATGGTATGACTAATCTCAGGGCCTAAGATATTAAATACATATTGAAGTTATCACTGCTGCCTCCAATGTTCTGTAAACTTTGTATGAAACCTCCCAGTGGTGCCTAATTGTATCTTACTGACCTAACAGTAAGTTCTCTATGTTACCAAATATTTAACATCTATTGAGTAAACACTGACTTTCAGTACTAACTGAAGCATTATCTACACACAGTGAAATGTGATGTCATGAGATCTTAGAATTGAGGTATCCAAAGGGATGCTCTGATGATAAATTCAAAAACACCTTGTTAATTATAAATAGCAGCACATCAAGTAATGTATTTGATTATGGAATTAGAATGTGAATTTCTCTTTGAATCAGACTGGAACTTGTTACCTGCCAACTGTATAATAAAAAGTAGGTGAGGGCACCCTGGGTGGCTCAGTTGGTTAAGTGTCTGCATTTGGCTCAGGTCATGATCTCCAGGTCCTGGGATCGAGCCCCTCATCGGGCACCCTGCTCAGTGGGGAGCCTGCTTCTCCCTCTCCCTCTCCTGCTCCCCCTGCTTATGCTCTCTCTCTCTCTCTTTCTATCAAATAAACAAATAAAATCTTTAAAACATGTAGGTGAATTGAATTATTTCACAGAATGTTTACAAGGAATCTCAATGTGCTATCATAAAGCCATATATCAATAGCCATGAAAAGTCACATTTGTATCCATTTAAATAACTATCACTCTTTTAACTTAAGCATTTTATTTATATCTCAGTTTTTCCATTTGTAAAAAAAAAATTATTTGACCAGGAGATTCAAAATATCTTTCCTATTAGACCTCCTAAAATCATGCCACAAAGATATTTCCTTTTTGATTCCCCTATTTTTATGCTGTCATTGATGCATTAACATGACAATCTTATCTTAGATTTTTATTTATTGAGCAGTGTAATAAATGTATGGCAAGGTACCAAACAAATGGCATTCTCAAACTTTGGAAGCCTGCCAAACTTGCTTTTAATTCAAACTGAATACAGAATGTGTGGGACATTAGTTCTATATTTATATGATAGAAAAGTGACCTCTTTCCTGATTTGTTCCATGCCCTGTAAATTTGAGAAATGTTGTAACATCATTTTCTAGTGAGTAAGACTTCCTTCATATGAGTTTCCCAGAGTCAATGGAGTGTGTGTGTGTGTGGTGTATAAAGAGAAAAATACCCAATAATGACCATATGAGGAAAGGGAATGTTGCAAAAAATAGAAATAGACATTAGGGGATATATAATTTATTGGAGTCAGAGTCAAGATCTGGAGTTTGTCCTAACACTTTTGTAGACAAACTTAATAACCTCCAAGAAATCATCCTTCTATGTTTATATTTCTCATACATTTAAGATGATGATACACTCTTTGTTCGAGGTTGCAGATTCCTTTTCTCCAATGTCCTCATTAGGTTCTCTCAGAAATTACTCTTTTATATGGGAACTCATATTATACCTCTAAACTTATTATAAACCTTTGATTAGGCATACAACCAGGCAAAGCCTGCAAGTGTAAAAAAGAGTGAGATGCGATCTGACTTCAGTGGGATAGAACACAGTGGGTTATAACCATTGACCTTCTGAAGTGTTTCTTCATTTCTAATTTTCCTATTACTTCCTTTTTTTTTAAGATTTTATTTATTTATTTGACAGAGAGAAAGAGAGCAAGAACGTGTACAAGCAGGTGGAGTGGCAGACAGAGGGAGAGGGAGAAGCAAGCTCCCCACTGAGCAGGGAGCTCCATGTGGGACTCAATCCCTGGATCCTGGGATCATGACCTGAGCTGAAGGCAGATGCTTAACAAGCTGAGCCACCCAGGAATCCCCCATTACTTCTTTCTTATGTGAGTCACAAACATCTGAGTGTTACTATCATGATCTTTGATTTTGGTCACATTTCAGACTAAAAGTGTTTCATTTAACCTCATACTATCATGGCCCCATATTTTACATTATGAAAATCATGACCCTTCCTATTACATTATGGCAGAGTTTTAAAGTATTTGCTCAAGTAACATAGGTGAATAACAACCCAGAAATATTATCAGTGTAACTTTGCCTGTGAAGCTTGGAAATGTTGCATTTGGCATATAATTGAGTGTTAATTATGTGGTGGGGGAATGTGGAGTTCATACTACAGTTGTGTTCCAAAGTGAGGAAGAAATGAAAAGGTAAAAATAGCAGGCAGAGAACACATTTTCATGTTTTGTATCTGAATAGAAAGAAAGAAATGGAACAGTGGCCAGAGCGGAGTATGGGGGTATATTTATTGAACTTGGCTCTTGCAAAGATCACTCTTCCTTTTTCAGACACAATTTCCATCTTCATGTTCAAATGACATTATTCACATGACGCACTTCCATCTAACACAATATAAGTATTCAATAAAGCTTAGTTCATTAGTTCACACAGTTTGGTCTGGGGACCACTGGCTGTCCATGAGTCTTTTGTAGGGGTTGGTGAAGTCAAAACTGCATTCATAAAAAACACAAGGATATTTGCCTTTTCCCTTCTCATTCTTACATGAGCATGCAGTGAGTTTTTCACAGGCTTTTTGAGGTACAAAATAGTAATAGGTTGAATGTAGAAACAGATATAAGAATCCAGCTCTCTTTTATTTAGCCAAACAATAAAGAGACTTGCAAAATGGAAAATGGTACTGCTTTTTTTCTCTAACTATCTTTGTTTGGGAAAATGTAATTATTTATATAAATAATAAAGGAGTTTATTATTGTTATTTTAAAATAAATTTATGAATCATTTTAAATATTCTCTGTAATTCCTCATATTAAATGACATAAAACAAATGAAAAAAGAACTCTTTGAGATTCTCAATAAAATTTTTAGGAGTGTAAGGAGGTATGAAAACCAGATGGTTTGAGATCTGCCTCACTGGTTGGTACTATAATTATTACTTTATATAATTGTTTTCTAAAATTTAGTGTCTAGGTTTCTGTAGATTAACAAGGAAAGGAAAATTTAAACCTAAACTTCAAGTCTGAAAGAACTATGTCTCCTTAGCTTATTTATACCTTATTGACTCTTCCATTATTTATTTATATTACATGTCTACCAGATGCATTGGAATATAGACAATGGTTTATGTAATGGGTGAAAGCCAAGGGCTATTCAAAATAGTCTCATATACAGTGCAAATGAATTATTAAAGGAAATTTTCATTCTTTGATTGTAGACTTGGGAATAGATAGTTTGGTGAAAAAACGGCACTTGATAAACTGCAATGAAGGACTCATTCAGCAATTTCTTGCAATGCATATTTGACATTGTTTCTCAAAGCACTATAAAGTCTAACTTTATAGAATCAATCTGTCAGAAAACACAACATTGTGATTATGATGGAAATTTTCCATATCTCTATGTAAATAAGCTCTGGAACGTTTTCATTTCAAACTTGTAAGATTTTGATTTCGTTTTCCTTTCTTAATTAAAAAAATGCATTAAGCCTGTATTTTTCATATGGGCCCCAATTCTATATAGTCATTTTTGAAGACTATTTTTTTACTTGTAAGAATGATAACAATTTTCATTATTTTGAGGGAATATATATCACAAAATATAGTGTCAAAACAAATACATGCAAATCTATTATTTCTGTCATAACACATTGTCTTTACTATTGTAAACCTTATAGTATGTCTTGCCAGGGGTATTATACCTCTGACTTTGCTCTTTGGTCTTCAGTACTCTGTTGGCTATTTTGATTCTTTGGCTTTTCCATATAAGCTAGAATCAGTTTGCTGAAATCCACAAAATAACTTGCTGAGATTTTGCTAGAGATTGTTTTGAATCTATATATCGAGTTGAGAAAGCTGGCATCTTAATGATAGTCTCCTTAACCTATGAAACATGAAATACCTGTCCACTTATTTAGATCTTTTATTTCATCAGATTTTTATAGTTTTCCTCATATAGATCTTGTACATATTTTGTTATATTTATACCTAAGTACTTCAATTTTTTGGTGCTACTGTGAATGATATTATTTTGAATTTTGAACCCTAGTTTTTAATTGCTTTTATAAAAAACCAATTGACTTTTGGATATTAATCTTATATCCTGCAGCCTTAGTGTAATCACTTTTGTTCCCATGTTTGTTATTGTCGTTGCTGATTCTTTGGGATTTTTCTCTAACCATGTTATCTACAAACGATTTTTTTTTTCCTTCCCAATCTGTATACATTTTATTTCCTTTTTCATCTTACTGCATTAGCTAGTGCAATGTTGAAAGGGATGATGAGAGGTAACATTCTTGGTTTGTTACTAATTTTAGTGGGAAAATATCTAGTTTCCCATCAAGTTTAATGTTAGCTATAAATATTGAAGATGTTCTTTATCAAGTTTCCCTCTATTAGACTAAATTTTAAAGGCCTAACTCTTTAATTTAGGGTTATTCTGCTAATGAATGCAGAACTTTCATCTCTTCACAATGGAGATAGCTTTCAAGGGAATAATTATTGCTTACTCTTATTTTTTGATCTTGTTATTTGTTTTGTTTTGTTAGCAGCACCTAGCATCAAATTATCCAAGATAATTCTGAAAAGTAATACATTTTCAAGAAAGATAAAGGAGACCCTAGTGTCACCCATGACTCTGGTCATTTGCCCCTAAATCAAGATCTTTTTATCATGTTTGGATATTTTCGCATCTTGTGAGTCTTGGTCAGTGAAAGAGACAGCTGGCGCTGTAGAAACTGAAGAAGAAAAAAAAAATCCAGACCTTTACTTTCTTGAGTTGTCTTGGAACAACTCAAGATGTTGCGTGTTGGAACTGGATTTAGGCTCAGACAGATAATGCACATACCTTATACTTCTAATTCAGATCTACTATAGCAAAGTAGCATGCATAAAAAGCATGCATAAAAAATTTACTCAGGTGGTGAAGACTAATTTTTCTTATCAATTTTCCCTTTAGGAAGCTCTGATTTTTTGTTAGTAAAACAAGAATTCCTACATAACTGGGATTTTCCTGCTCATGTTCTCTGGGTACCTAGTAGGCAATGTACATTCATTAGGATGCATTTGAAAGTAAGCATGAAACCTGCCCCACAGTTATTATAAGTATCTTTCTCACTATAGCTATTAGTAGAAAAATAATTACAAATAGCAGAAAAATTTGGCTCAGTTATTAATTTTATTTAAAAATCATTTTTCTAGAAAATAATTCTTTCTTATCTGATAGACATAAATAAAACAATATTTCTGTAAAGAGCACATCTTTTTTTTTTTTAACTTATCTCCACTTGGATATCAAACAACATGACCAAAAGAAAACAAATGTTTATTCCCCAGCTATTCTCATCTACGTGGTTGCCCGAGCCAAAACTTGGAAGATATCTTAATTCCTGTTTGTTTGTTTTTCCTTAATCTCCAAATCTAATACATCAGAAAATACTGTCCACTCTGCCTTCAAATTACACTACTATCTCAGTCAAAACTGCCATGAACTCTGCCTTGGCAATTTCAGCAGTTTCCTAACTAGAGTCTTTGCTTCCGTTTTTGACCAATTTTATAAAACATAAATCTGATCATTCCTCTCCTCCCACTTAAAATCTTCCAGTTGCATCCCATAAAATCCAAATTCCATACCATAGTCTCTAATGCCTCTTGAAAGCCCTGGTCTCCTGCTCTAATTGCATTTTCCTCTAATTGCACCTCCACCTGTTTGATTATACTCCAGCCACTGTAGCCTGCTTTTTATTCCTTGTTCTTGACTCAAAGTCTTCATGCTTATTTACTTTTATCTGAAATATTCTGTTCTCAGTTTTTCACTTGACGTTCTACTTCTTTTTCTTTTTCTCTCTTTTTTTTTTTTTTGAGAGAGAGTGAGCAGTGGGGGGGCAGAGGGAGAGGAGAGAGAATCTTAAGCAGGCACCACATTCAGCATGGATCCCAATGTGGGGCTCAATCTCACAACCCTAAGATTGTGACCTGAGCCAAAATCAAGAGTCAGACACTTAATAGACTGAGCCGCCCAGGCGCCCCAACATTCTACTTCTTATTTATGTCTCCACTTAAATGTCCTACTTCAGAAAGATATCTAGTGTGAAGTAAACACCGGTCTTTCCTGTGGTAAGAAAGACATTCTCTAATTTTAAACTTGTTTTATTTTCTTTATAACCTTTAACATTACTTGAAATTATCTGGTCCATTTCATTTTACTTTTTTATTATCTAAAATCAACGAATCTCAAAAACATTTATGTGAAATGAAAAGTCAAATACAAAATGCCACGTACTTTATAATTCCATTTATAGAAAGCTTCAGAAAAGGCAGAAATGTCATGATAATAGCTTTTTATGTATGGGAATGGTGGGGTAGAAATTTATTGCAAGGGGGTCCAAGGAATTTTTAGAACGAAAAAGAATGTCTATACTTATAATCTAAGATAATTTGTAGGAAATAAATGCCATAATATACACCAAAAGGGCATCATATTCACTTGGAAAAAATTCACCTAGAAAGGTTAATTCTAAGACTGATCTTAATAAAAGGATTGAATTTTAAAATATGTAGCAAAAATGAAAATTCTTTAGGCTTCAAGGTATCATGAAGTCATTTAGAAAGGGCAGAAAGTGGGGCACTGGGTGGCTCAGTTGGTTAAGCATCTGCCTTTGACTCAGGTCATGATCCCAGGGTCCTGGGATCCAGCCCTGAGTCTGACTCCCTGCTCATGTTCTTATCTAGTCACTGCTCAGCACGGAGCCTGCTTCTCTCTCTCTCTCTCCATCTGCTTGTGCTCACTCTCTCTCTCAAATAAATAAATAAGTAAAATCTTAAAAAAAGAAAAAAAGAGGAAAGGACAGAAAATAATGTTGGTATTAACCTTGAGAGTAACTTACAAAGAAAACGGAAGACAAACATTTCAAGGAACTCAAGGAAAGAATGCATTGCTAGGATTTTATGTCCAGCCAAGTGGTCGTGCATCCGTCAACATATAGTAAATCAGTTGTAAACACTCTTGTAAACAAATCTTGAGGGACAGCATGCATCAAACCCCTTCATGAGGAATCTACAACGGGGCAATGGTCGCCACAAAAGCAATGTGTTGGGAAATTGGCAAAGGACTGATTATCTTTTTAGATCACCATTTTGTTCAATTTCTCATTTCCATCACTATAAAAAATCTGAACTTAGATTGAATCAGCAACATTTAGAGTAGATAATTTATTAGTGCTTATTAAAGCCTTATTTAATACTATGTGTCTGCATGTGTATAAAACCTTGTATATATCAATTAATCTTATATATATAAATTAATATATATATCACATATCAGTATTCACAACAAATCTGAAAGGTAGATACTGTCATCCCTTTTATGGATAAGGAAATTGAGGCACAAAACATTGAGGCAACTTACTCAAAGTCACACACCTTACAACTAGTGCAATAAGACACCTGAGCCCACACACCATGACCACGAGGCTCAGGGTCTATTTCCTAGTGCTACTCAGTAACTGCCCCTTTGCCATCCAGGCAAGAGAAATGCCTGACAGGCTATCTCAGCATACTTGCAAAAATCCTCACGTCATGGATCTTCATGGCAGTTTACAAATAGAAAAATGTTAACACTGAGAAAGTGAGAAAATCTTAACTAATTAAAGTGTGTACATTTGTTAAAATACTCCTAGACCTGTCAAACACATTTCTTATATCTTTCTCACATTGTTTTACTAAAATCAGCCAGAATAGATAGCATACAAAGGGCAAAGACTATTATGTCAAATATTTCCCTCTTAAGGTCTTCACACTGACTGTGATAAAATTCTATACCAATGCCAATCAGATTTCATAGTGATAACAGAATTACAGAATACCCCCACTCACCCACACAATCACATGCATATTCTTTCATGAAAAGATAGTACCCAATAGATGGCAAAATAAAACCTTAATTTTTTTGAATAATATAAGAGTAAATTTCAGTCCAAGAGTTTCTGTAAGATAGTCTACTTATGTGTTAAATGATTAAAGATAAGTTCTTGGAGAAAAGAAACAATGAAGCTGGAGTGATAAGAGAAGACAAAATGATATTAAGCCTTCATGATCTAGCCAGGAAAATATGAACATAACTGTTTACCCCAAGGTTAGATGGCAACAAATGGTGCCTCTGTAGAAAGTAAGCATTAAGCCTTCTTTATTTGAGACAATGACAGTGTTTCCAGAAAGCAGAATTATATTTGCCTTTCTTTATATCAATGTCTATTGTTTTATTTCAATGATTTCATTTTATAAAATCAGAAAGGTTATGTTTGCTTTTAAATATTATATTGAACTATTGAGCTTTTGGACTAAATTATCCCTTTTGTGTTAAAAAGTTTCCCTTCAAATCTTAGTTCATTCAGATTTACTCAGAAGTTTTATGAGAGAAAAATGGTGAATTTTTCTAATGTCTTCTTGAAACGAATTAATGCAACTTTTCTCCTTTGACCTACTGTATGCAGTGTTTGATTAATAAGTACAAAGAGATTATACTTTAAAGGGATCTTAAGTAAGTCATAGCATATTTTTTAAATGGATCCAACATGATCTTATTGGGGAATTTTGCATTTATCTTCATGTTATACAGGTCAGAGGTTTTCTTATTTATTTTGATCTCTGTCCAGTCTTAGAATTGTCTTACAGTGGTTCTGTAAACAAATGAACTGAATGCCTAGTTAGTCTTCAGATCCACGTAATCAGTCTTTCCTCCTCACCAATCCATGAAAGCACTGCAGTCCAGGCCAACCACCATCTTCTAGTTACTATACAGACCCCATCCATCTTTCCTCCTACTTGAACTTTCGTCTACTAGGTGACATACTTTTAAAACCCTTTACTTCTTGAAACTTAATTTTGTCTAGACTCTCTTTCCTTCTTTGGTCCTCTTTTTTTTTTTTTCATTATATAGTCTGCTTTGTCTACTAATCCCTTAAATATCAATTTTCACCAAAATATAGTACACCACTAATTCTACTTGTTCTCCATGGACAATCTCTTCCAATATCAAAAATTCTTACTAGATATGTCTCCTGAGGCAAGGGTAACAAAAATAGAACTAAACTATTGGGGCTTCATCAAAATAAAAAGCTTCTGCATAGCAAGGGAACCCATCAACAAAACTAAAAGGCAACCTGCAGAATGGGAGAGGATACTTGTAAGTGACAAAGCTGATAAAGGGTTAGTATCCAAAATATATAAAGAACTTATACAACTCAATACCCAAAACACAAATAAGTCAATTAAAAAATGGGCAGAAGACATGAATAGACATTTACCTAGAAGACATACAGATGGCCAACAGACATGTGAAAACATTTAAGCAACTTACTCATGACCAGGGAAATGCATTTAAATGCATCACTCATGACCAGGGAAATGCAAGTCAAAACTACAATAAGATAACACCTCACACCAGTCAAATGGCTAAAATTTACAGCACAGGAAATAACAGGTTTTGATGAGGATGTGGAGAAAGGGAAACCCTCGGGCGCCTGGGTGGCTCAGTTGGTTAAGCAACTGCCTTCGGCTCAGGTCATGATCCTGGAGTCCCGGGATCGAGTCCCGCATCGGGCTCCCTGCTCAGCGAGAAGCCTGCTTCTCCCTCTGACCCTCCCCCCCCATGTACTCTCTCTCATTCTCGCTCTCTCAAATAAATAAATAAATCTTTAAAAAAAAAAAAGAAAGGGAAACCCTCATGCACTGTTGGTGGGAATTGAAACTGGTGCATGCAGCCACTCTGGAAAACAGAATAGAGGTTCCTCAAAAAGTTAAAAATATAACTACCCAAGACCCAGCAATTGCACTACTAGGTATTTTCCCAAAGAATACAAAACATTAATTCAAAGGGATACATGCACCCTGATGTTTATAGCAGCATTATCTACAATAGCCAGATTATGGAAAGAGCCCAAGTGTCCACTGATTGATGAATGGATAAAGAAGAGGTGATATATATTTATATGTGTGTGTGTGTGCATGTATATATGGAATATTACTCAGCCACCAAAAAGAATGAAATCTTTCCATTTGCAATGACATGGATAAAGCTGGAGAGTATTATGCTAAGCAAAATAAGTCAGTCAGAGAAAGACAAATAACATGATTGCACTCATATGTGGAATTTAAGAAATAAAACAAATGAACATAGGGGGGAAAAAGAGGCAAACCAAGAAACAGACTCTTAACTATAGAGAACAACTGATGGTTACCAGAAGGGAGGTGGTGGGGGGATGGGTGAAATAGGTGATGGGGATGAAGTTGTGCACCTGTGATGAGAACCAGGTGTTGTATGGAGGTGTTGAATTGTACACCTGAACTCATATCACACTGTATGTTAATTAACTGGAATTCCAACAAAAAGTTAAAAAAATAACTTCAATTCTTAGTCATGGGGTAGTATGTCTGTATTTATATTTATATCTCTGTCCTCAGAATGCCTCGCCCATGCATGCCTCTTCTGTATCTCCAACTTTCCAATGACTATATTTACCAACATATTCCAGAGTATCCTAAACTCAAAATGTGCTTCCCACATCTGCTTCTCTTTCTATGTCCCTGATCTACCATCCACCAGATTTTCCAGAGCAGAAACCAAAGTTTACTTCCTTCATTTAATTTATCCCAAGTAAACACATCCAACTGGTGACAAAAACAGACTTCTGTCTCATGAACTTTTCTAATTTCTGTTTCCTCCTCTCTGAATTCCTTTTTTAATTCACTAGATTTTGCTGTTGTTGTCTATCATGCCCTCTCATGCCTTTATCCCCAACCTGCTTCTCTTATTATCACAATAATATTTTTCTAAAATTCTGATGTGATTATATCACCCACTAATGTGCAATATTTTGTACCTTAAAGAGTTCCCAGTAACCTAGAAGAAAAATTAAAAGACCAATTCAAAGTGGTTTACAAAAATATATATTATAGGGAGAAATATGAGGTAATCATGTCGCAGGTTAAACTGGAAGAGAAAATTGGATAATGTAAGAAGTAAAATTAATTTATACATTATGTAGAGACAGGATTCAAATTTGGCTCTAAGCTTCCAAATAGTGCAGAGAAAGAATATCATGTATAAGATTGAACCCTTTCTCATAAGGCTTTTTTTTTTTCTAAGAAGAAAGTAGGTATTTGTAATATGGAATCTTAAGAGAGATTTCTCCTATGGATTCTCACAAAGCCAAAGTAATGTTGTATAGTGGTCACTGTCCTCAGAAACAGCTCCACAGTAAAATGCAGTTTAGTGTGGCATAATGGCAATGTGAAATTCTCTAGTAAAAACTGGTTATATAAGTTTTCAAAGAGCAGTGTAATCTACTAGGTTCTCTTGTCTCTGGTGAACCAGTTTTATGCAATGATAAAATTTAATGCTTTTTAATTTAACATTTTGAAAATTCAGTATTTTATATATCCTGCAAGCAATACTCCATGAGTATTATCAAACTTTTGTTAAGTTTAGGCAGCACCACATTTTGGGTTGTATTTTCTAACAAGGGCCTGCAATACAATTTTTTTATGGTTTTAATTAAGAACAGATCTATTGTCCTTGGTGTTGAACTTGAAGGGTGGTAAGATTTAAAAGGACATGAGCTCATTTTTTTTTTAATTAAGAAGACAAATTGACTTGTATCTGAACAGATTACTTTTTAATTCCCTGTAGAATTTATCAAAGTGAGTACCTGAAGACAAGGTCAATATTTCCCTCAGAAAATAGTTTGGGTTTATGCCAACATCCTAATTGGTAAATATGTAAATTACCTAGGCCATAATATACAAAATATGAATAACAGAAAGAAGAAAGATATAAATATAAATCCTTAAAGAATGTAATTAATCGTGACTTAAGCATGAAAGATCTAGAAGTTTGCATATATTCTCTATCAATATCTATTTTTATGCAGGAGTATTTTCTCCTTTGCTTCAAAACTTGTAAATTTGGCTCATCTAGTCTTGTCTACTCTTTTCTCTCTCCCATTTCCCCCTAAAGATGAATATGTTGACTTTATGGCAATAGGTAGTCAAATTTACTTGTATTCATAGCAGAAGTGACATCTTCACAAAGATTAAACCCAATATTCTATGGTTCACAAAAGTTATTTTTGTCTTCTTAAAAGACAGCTAGTAGCAAAATAAATACACTGCTACCAAGCTATCCTTAAAGCATAATCAATAAATTTACTTGCATGAACTTCATAGTAAATACTTCTACAGATCTCCTTGACTTATGATGGAGTTGCAAATATTTAAGTCGAAAATGCATGTAATGCACCTAACCTACGGGGAACATCCTAGCTTAGCCATCCCACCTTACCCATGCTCACAACATTAACATTATCTTACAGTAGGGCAAAATCATCTAACACAAGCCTATTTGATAATAAAATATTGAATACCTCATGTAATGTATGTATTCAGAAGATTATCCCGTACATCGCTAGCCTGAGAAAAGGTCAAAATTCAGAATTCCAAGTACTGTTTCTGCTGAACGTGTATTGCTTTTGCATGAATGCAATGTTGTACATCGTAAGCTGAATCGTCATGAGCCTGAGACCGTCTGTATAGTGATGGCCAGACAGCTAGGAAGTTGCTCAGATTGCGAAAGGACTGTGGAATAGTTTTTAGTTTTATGTCTTTCTAGGGGAAAGAAAGGAAAAGCCACTCCTTTGGAAAATGTGCCTAAATCTGCAACATGATCCTCTGAATGATTTCAGTGCTTGTGATTATGAAGACGGCCAAAATCTCAAATCAACTTTGCTACCTGAGCTAAAAATGATATTCCTAGATGTAATTTAAAGATTACATCAATGTTCATGAAGGCTATAATTTAATTTGAAAGAATGCCCCTAACTTATTACTATATTTACTGGTTGGCAAATGAGTTCTTCAAGTATGTATTAGTCTGTACTGAAAGGTGTCTAGCATGCACATTGAAAATATCACTGGCTTGTTCATTGTCCTCAATCACCCTGTTATCTCTATGTCTAAGACTCACTATGGAACTCACTAAATAGTGCTTATTTCACCCATCATACCCACTGGAGTTTGCTTAACAGCTGCTTAAACTCTGAGTGTTGGAGTACTGTAGTCTTGTGTTAAAATCTTTAAGCGTGTGCTCCACCAATCACTCTCTGTGCTGCTAGCCCATTAAACAAAATTTCATGCCATACATTGGAAATAACTGATGGTTTGCAAATTACATCATGCAATGGGTCTTCTGCATATTTGGCTTTGTGTCCTTGGAGTCATTTTCAGCATCATTAGGCAGAACACATCATTTCCCAAGTAACAAGGAAAGAAGCACATACAGAGATTGACTTGGCATCTGTTACATAAACTTTCTGTTTTAGATTTGCAGAATTTATGTAACGTTGGAACAAAATAATATCCTGTAAACATATTTGTGGTATCAATTCAATTTCCCTACAGTTTCATTCTACAGCAAACCCTGCCAAGGGTTTATCTGGCTATTAACTTTTATGACATGTTTTTTTTTTTAATACAAAAATATCTGTTCCTTATTTTTTAATTTAGTGATTATTTTTAGAGTTTTTCTTTTACATAATAGATCCAATATGAAATTTAGGAAGATTGTAAATCATTTAACATATTGGAAATCATTTTTATAAGTAACTTTTGAAATATCCACAACTCTCCTACTCCAAAGTTAGTTTCAATGAAAACTATATAAAAGAATTATCATTTATATACATAGAAATTTTATGTATATAAAGATTTTATAGCTTTTCCTTAGCAAACCCAACTTAAGGCCACATTTGTTAAAGATTTTTTTAATCATCAGTCATAGCTTGCATTTTTTACATTGTATCATGTCATGACAAAAGCATTCATCACAAGTATACAAAGGTATTCAGTAATTCTGAAAATAAGTAAAAGGAGTAAAAGTTTGAAAGTTTAAACCTGCTAAGCAATAGAATGGTCATAGCATTGTTATATTTATTTAGGTTCTTCATATGTTAAAAAAACCTCCACTAAAATTCTGAAATATAAGCTAACTTTTTTTTTCTCATTTTGTTTATTTCATAAACTAGCTATATGTATATGTAAATGAATTATACATTTAAGCATGAATGAAACGCTTCCAATGGTAATACTTTGAAAGTTTTCATTGTTCAGCTATTTCAAATTTGAAAACAGGAGTTTTTCACTATTACAAGAATAAATTCATTATCTTTTCTACTCACTGACTTAGGTGAACATTGGAAGTCGGGAAATCATGAAGTAAACTTATAAATACATTACAGACTCTTAGTGTAAGAGTTAATAGAACCAAAAGTCAAAAATTCCAGTGCTACTGTTTTCTGTGGGTTAGGGAGATAAATTATAACTTCAGCATCATTTGAAAGAGGTTGTTTTTATAATCTAAGAAGAGATCTTCATAATCATTATAGTTAATGGGTAAATTCAGGTCATCCTCATGGTCAAACTGAGTGCAGACTTATTTTTAAATTAAACTTTCAAGAACACTGTTGTTTTTTTTTAAATGATTCTAACATTACAACCTAAATTCAGGACCACCACCAGCCAACATGTGCTATATACACTAGAACAAAGCATCTCATGCTCTGGACAATGCAGTCTTATGCAGGGGCCATGGCGTAACCAGGGATGTCAGGCTGGTTTTGCTCCTCCTCCCCAGGGCAGCCAGTGCCCCTTATTCAGGGTACAGGCGGCACCAATGTGTACAGCACGTGGGCAGGGCTGTTGCTTTCAGGTACATGAGCACACATCCTCATCTTCCATGCTACAATTTTCAATCTCAGTGTAGTTGGAATCGACTTAATGATCTACTAGGCAGTTACCACCTCATGACACAGAGCATCCACTTTGGGTGGGACTGAGAAACTGCCAAAACATTTGGTGGCACCCTGATAATTTTAGTGTATTTTATTTGAACTTATGGTATTTTTCTTTAAAGATTTTATTTATTTGACAGAGAGAGACACAGCGAGAGAGGGAACACAAGCGGGGGAGTGGGAGAGGGAGAAGCAGGCTTCCAGCTGAGCAGGGAGCCCGATGTGGGGCTCGATCCCAGGGCCCTGGGATCACGACCTGAGCTGAAGGCAGACGGTTAACAACTGAGCCACCCAGGTGCCTGAACTTATGGTATTTTATGACCAAATTGGACTAGTAATCACATAGAGTGAAATGTTATAGATAACATAATATTAATATTTTCCTTTTTCTCCCTCTTTCCATGGATTTCCATGCTGTCATGAAAGAAATACATTTATGATGCATTGTATGGTGACTAACATAATAAAATAAAATTTTAAAAAAAGAAATATATTTAGATGACATTCTGACATATATATATTTCCTATATATAGACATTAGAATATAGAAGGATGCCCAGAACTGCATTGACCTATTTAAAATCTCTCCCTGAACTAAGTTAGTTTGGTTTTCATGCAGATGATTTTTCTGGCCAGCTAATATTTGAGGACAAATGTACTATGACAAATGTGTCTCTGCTTCAGGTGGCCATAACTGAACTAATGAAACATCATGAGAAAGCTTGTGTCCCCTGTGGGAGGGAAAACAGTGTCGAACGCTTGATGGTATTTCCTCCTCCTTTATAAAGATCCATTTCTCCCTTGCAAAATTATTGTAAAACAAGAAGTTGAAATCTGCTACTGAGAGGGCTGGGCCTTTCCCCCTGCAGAGCTGACAGCTGAAGGAGTCAAACCAAAACCCAACCGGCCACAAAAACCTCAATGTGGGCCAGAAGGTTCAGACACTCTGGGCTCTTCCCTCGTGTTCCTTTGCTGACTCACTTGGACGCCAGTGAACACACAAGGGATGTGCTGATTGATGCGGTCCTCTGCAGGATCAGAGCAAAGGCAGAAGGGCATCTGCAACAGGTGCTCACAGGCTAAGTGATATTACCTGGCATGCTCTCACTCCCGGGGATGCCTCGCCTGACAGTCCCGGCTTCCTTTTGTCTCATGCTAATTCTGACTGGTGCATATTTCAAATTAATACAAATCGAATCAGTGCTTTCCATAGTTTTTCCTTTAAATCACATCAAAGACTAAAACTGTTGCCCACAACGGCTCCCCTGTATTTCCACAGAACAACCCCTCCAGACTATGCTATTTTACTCTGCACTTTGGACACCCAATCCTTGCATTTAGTCCTGCAGCAAGAGAAATATACTGAAGCTGACGCTGAACACTCCTGGTGTAGGTATTGAGAGAAATAGGGACAAAGCCGGAGTATCAGAGGTGGCCTTTTCTTAGTAAGATACTCTGGGATTTTTCTTCCCTTTCCTTCTTTCTTTCCGGCTAGTGCTCG
Organism: Mirounga leonina; assembly: GCF_011800145.1. Lineage (NCBI taxonomy): Eukaryota > Metazoa > Chordata > Mammalia > Carnivora > Phocidae > Mirounga > Mirounga leonina. Next base: position 32,819,903 of record NW_023270320.1, on the reverse strand, counting down.
TGGGTGGCCTTCCTTTCTGCGGCTGAAAGCTAAGAGATCCCACTGCGCCACATCTTATTCGAGTTGGCGTTTGTGGCAAGAACAACTTTCTCTGTTCATTCAGCTGCCCACAAGCTATTATTAGTGTTTCCAGAGGTCAGTGACTCAAAATAAACAACTTTCTTTCTCTCTCTCTCCACCCCCCCCACCCCCCCGCTGCCAGGGACTCTCACACAAAATCAAACTATCTTACTTTAGATTTTGAATCAGTTTCCATACGTCCTGGAGCATTTTTAAGGGATTTTATCATATTCTTTGCAAACCACTAATCTAGATTGTACCATTCTTGTTTGCTTTTTTTTATTCAGAAATTTATCTCTATAGATTCTTTCGTTTTTAAATTCCAGTATGGTTAACATACAGTGTTATATTAGTTTCATGTGTACAATATGTACCATTCTTGTTGGAGAAGTTCAGTAATATCAGCTGTCTCTGGTAATGTGAGTTTCAGCCACTCAACAACCAGACATGCCTGCTAAACTCTATTCACATGCACAGTAGCAGATTAGATGTGTATCTCTGTATTGAAATGCGTTAGCATTGCAGAAGAATATAATACAATGAGACTTGTATTCTTATTGTATTCTGGTTGTATTCTTACTGTATTCCTTGCACATTTTTTTTCTAAAATTACTTTCCTTCATCATATTCAAAAGTACATTTTTAATTTTGTAAATATTTAGTTACCCAGCCTATAAAGAGTGGGGAATGTGTGTTAAGAGAGTTTATATCTAAGCTCAAATATTTGAAAATAAGTTTAGGGACGCCTGGGTGGCTCAGTCGGTTAAGCGTCTGCCTTCAGCTCAGGTCATGATCCCAGGGTCCTGGGATCAAGTCCCACATCGGGCTCCTTGCTCGGCGGGGAGCCTGCTTCTCCCTCTGCCTGCCGCACCCCCTGCTTGTACTGTCACTTCCTCTCTCTCTCTCTAGCAAATAAACAAATAAAATCTTAAAAAAAAAAAAATTAAAAAAAAATAATAAAAAAAAGAAAATAAGTTTACAACTAATCCCATTAATAATTTGAAAAACTAAACCTTCATTTGTTCATCGTTGATTTTTATGTACTTTTCATGGCCCAATATAGTTAAAATGAAAAGAGTTTAAGAGCGTATGTGAGGCTTGAGTTTATGTGATTTCGCTCAACATTAGCAAGCTTATTTTGGTTTTATTTTGTTTTCTGATTTTTAGTATGTGGAAATGCTTGTGGTTTAGAACTATAAGTGCTCTCAAATTCTTTTCAAAATGTTTAATGAAATAGTCCCAGTTTAGTATCATTAATATTTAAAATATGAAAATGGAGTCTCATAAGAAGGTAATCAAAGATTATAACTAATTTAGGGAATTAATAAGAGCATATTCATGCCAAGCTGCGCATTGACAAGTTACAACTACAGTATTAATTTTATAGTTTGAACCAAATGTCATTGTTCACAGAAATGCATGTTTCCATGGCAATGACTTCTGTAACAAAAGATACTGCCTTCTGAATCCATCCCCTTTTCCTTCAAAGGAGCCTGTAAACAATAAGACCATTATCTGCATTTGTTTGCCAGCTCATGAAGCTGGGTCTTGGATATGTGGATCATCAGGTATTTTATTATAGTGCCATTGGCACTGTTGGTATGGGCTATGTGGACTTCCAGGGCCTGAGCTCTATATTTTGGCACTGCTTTGCTATAAATGGGAGAACTTGTGGTCTTGAATTACAGTCTCACCCTATTCCACTGCATTGAGGCACTTAACCCATACTTACTGAGCATGTGTTCCAGGCACTGTCCTAGGCATTAGGTATAAAGCCATGAACAAAGACAGACACAAATCCCATTTTTCATGGACCTTACAGCCCATCTAGAGGACACGGACTACAAACAAACAAGTAAATAAATATAAAGTCTTAGGTCATCCTAAGTGCACACCGGGTGGCAGGGAGGGACTGGAGGGGAGGTAGACAAAATTAGATAATGTAGTCATGAAATTTCTCTCCAAACAGGAAGCAATTCAAGATGAACCCTGACTGATGGGACAAAAGTGGCTAAGTACAGACATGGGGAAGGGCTTTCCTAGCCATGCAAAAGAAGGACAAGGATGAGAGGTAAGAATAAGCTTGGCCATGTAGAGATAGAGAGAGAGCAGGTGTAGGGCAAGATGACTGAGGGGCAGAGCAACAAAAGAGCTTGAAGATAGCTGAGGCCCAGTGTAGGTTAGATGAGGAGTTCAGACTCTGCTCTAATCCAAATAAAAAGTATTGGAGGGTTTGGGGTAGCAGAGTGACGTGTTTTGATGTACACTGTGAACAGTCACTTTGTGACCCACCTTGCAGACTCTTCAAAGAAATTTCCTAAATACTGTTTCACACATCACACTGCCTATTCGAAAGCCTGAAATGTCTCTTCAGTTTCATCAGGATAAAATGACAATTTTCTAAACATTTTTCCTGCCCTTCCACAATGTGGAGGCAATGAACTTACCAAGTACAACTCTTACCAAGCACAAGTTCCCTTCCATTCCAATTCATCTGATCAGTATCTTCCCAAACGTACTATGTCCTTTCTTGCCCTTCACAGCCCCTCCCCTGAACCACTTCATCCCTTGATTCTTCTGCCCAGACTCTTCCCATTCTGCTCCCATTTATCTGAACATTTGTGTAACTGCACACATCATTCTTAAATAGACTGTTTTCTACTTTATGACCCATTTGATACTTTATATCTTTATGTTTTGGTACATAGGACCAAGCAAATCAACCTAAGTTTGCTTAGGTTACAGGCCACTGTAATTTTATCTTTTTTCTTCTTCTAGTATCACAAGTACATAACTCTTAATGTAATAGACACCTTTAAATCCTTGAAAAATTGTGATATGACTCATCTTTGATCAACATGTGCTTATCTATCAAAACATTTGATTTTTTTGCTAAACTTTGAAGGAATAGGCACTTTTCTGGGGAGACTAGTTGATCTGGGGTACAGTCTTTGATAATGAAATAGAAAATGAAATTTTAAAAATATGTAGAGGGAAGGAGCCAATGGCCTTGAACTCACTGGCATAATTTTTCAGATTTCTGTCTAACAATTCTGGAATGTTCAGTGTTTTTCTTTGGGGAAATAAAGAACAACATCCATGAAGGGATCTATTAATTTGTCTGAGATAGCTTCACCTCAAGCCCAAGAATTTTATAAATGAGTGGGATGAGTTCATTTTCCTCCCGGATATCTATTTGGAACAGAAAACAACCACTTGCTGGAGTTTAAAAATAAATCCACATGGCCAGCCATGACCTTTTCCAGCACTTTCCATCAACCTTAAGTCAATGAAATAGATTTAATTAGCTTGTTTGGCTTCAAAATAAACTACAGGAAAGTCATCAACATTGATAGCTCTAATTCTTATGGAGTACAAAGAAAAATCAATTTTGCTGAGTAGAGAACCAAGAAGGGAATAGTTAGAAAAGACTCAGATCCCACAGAAATGTAAACTATCTGGCACCAAATGTGGAACTGATAGCAGCTGAGTTTTTCATTTTCAATTTTAGGATTATAGAACACTTGTTAGTGCATAGTCTGTAGCCAATTATTATAGTATACACTTGGAGAAACTATGGTGACGTTTGGACTTCTAGTAATTCTCCATGCTAGCCACTGAAATACAGCTTTTATCAGCAATGTTTGGACTATGTAGAGCATAAATCATTCCAAGAAGTAAAAATACCTTGAGACTCATGAAGTGATATCATAGAAGGTCAACACCTTTATACTTAGTACAAATGTTTTGTTGCTGAATCTCAAAATCACTTGAAACATATAACTGAGAAGGGATGGTATACAAGAAACACACATGCACACAAATACACATATGACAAAAATTATCCTTCAATATCATGTTTTGTTTTTTAATGTTTCTTGGTCTCTGCTTAAAATAGAAGATTAAACATAAATCTAAGTGGAAGAAAAAGGAATGGGTTTATACGCTGTGACTGGAACCTGTTCTATGTTCCACTAAACTGTTTCTACATGAAGGTAAATGAAAGGAAAATTTCTTCCACAAATGATCACTAATATTTTCTTCATGCATATCATCAGAAACAAGCTGATGAAAAGGTCCAATTCCACTTAGCTGATAAATCACAGCTTCTAAATCTTTCTTTAGTGTTCATCTTCCTTAGGTCTTCTAAAGAAACTTGTGTCAAATGGGTAGAACATTTTTCTTGACTGGAATCCAGGTGTGAAATTGATGTTTATGAGAATGCCAGCCAAAATTATAAATGCTTTAATAAGACAAAGAAATGTTTTTTTTTTTTCTTTTTAAATGCCTTAACTTACTGTCTCCATTGTGGCATTTTAGGAGATGCAGATCTTAACCTAAAAATTGGTTTAATTGTTCTTGTTTTGGCAGTAAAAATAGATGATTAGTCCATGTCTGGCTGTGTGAGACCTACCCCCAGAGTACCTCTCTCTCAACCTCTGCGTACTAATCTGAGTCTTAGCAAGAATTTGAAAGACTGCTGGAGGTTTTAAACCCAGAAAATGTACCTGTAATTCCTGCAGCCAGTAAACCCAGGGACAAATCAGGAAGTAAACTTATAGTTTTCCTACTTGAAAATTCTGAAGTTGAGTAAAAACCTTTCCTTCCTATATGAATAACTATTTTTTATTTATTTTCTGAAGACTAGAATTCTGCAAGATGGTATTGAAATCTAACTGCTTTTCTTAGGAAGTTTTGATGTCTCATACTATGACCCATTAACCCATCATTTGTGATCATCTGTGTTTGCATTTGTGTATATCTTTACAACTTTTATAGCACAGACACAACCAAAAGTGAAGGTGTGACATGAAGGGCAGAGCAAAACCCTCATCCTTGTGTTATGCCTACATTTTCCTGATTAATTCCACATTTTAAATGCCTGAGTAAAGTCAAATGTTTTCTCATTTTGTATCACCTAGAAGAGGAAAACCTTTGAAATATTATTTGGCTTTTCTGCAGAGGGCTAAGGTATTTGAAAGGTTATTAAGATTGAAATAATGGGGGGGCGCCTGGGTGGCTCAGATGGTTAAGCGTCTGCCTTCGGCTCAGGTCATGATCCCAGGGTCCTGGGATGGAGTCCCACATCGGGCTCCCGGCTCGGTGGGGAGCCTGCTTCTCCCTCTGACCCTCTCCCCTCTCATGCTGTTTCTCTCTCGCTCGCTCTCTAAAAAATAAATAAAATCTTAAAAAAAAAGAAATAATGGGAAAAAAGGTTCTATATAAACAGTGTACCAAAGTGAATGCTCTGTCACTCTCCATTAGCATTGATATTTCAATTTACTTCAATTTAAAGTGACCCTAAATATATTTCAAGTGAGGTATACAATAAGACTTATAAATTTATAAAGGATTAACATTTACTTTCTCACAACACAATTAATCTAGAAATCGGTACCAAAAATTATCTCTAGGAAAACTCTAAATATTTGGAAATTAAGAGGTTTATGTGTAGAGAACATATAGATCAAAGAAAATGTTATGCGAAAAAGTTATTTTCTATTTAGAACTGAATAGTAAAGTAACAAAGATAAATTATACTAAAAAATCTTATGGAAAACAGATAAAGAAGACTATATAGGCAAATTCATTTTCATAATGTTTATATTAAAAAAGAAGAAACACTAAAAATTAATGAACCAATTATCCATCTTAAAGACATTATAAAACAAAAGCAGAGCAAACACCATTAAAATAGAAGCAGGAAATAATAAAGACATGAAAAGAAAGTGGTGAAATAGAAAATAAGCATGTACTAGGGAAGATACAAAAACAAAAGTTAATTCTTTCAAAAGGAAAGTTAAATTGACAAAACTTTGGTTTACCTGATTAATTTAAAAACGAGAGAAGGGATACATAAACAATATTAAGAAAAGGGAGATACAATTATTGATGCTACGGACATTAAATAGATGGTAAGAGGGTATTATAAAATAGCTTTGCACAATATTGAAAATTTCAACAAAATGGACAAACTGCTAAAATTATATAACTATTAAAAGGAACAAAAGAAGAGGCAGCAGCTCTTTCTGCTCACGGGTCCTGTCCCCGTGCTTTCATAAACCACCATTTTGCACCAAAGACATCTCAAGAATTCTTTCTTAGTCTTCGGCTCCAGACTCCACCCCATTGAACCTTGCCTATATCCCAAAACCCCATCATATGGTGCCTGAATGTGGGGCTTTGAGTCTTACATCTGGACTCTGAACTTCGGTAGAAAATTGTGTCTCAGGCACCACGGCTCCTCCCTTCACTGTCAAGGAGCAAGAGGAGCACCTCCTGGACCTAACACCACCTACTCCAGATTTCCCTACCAGTGTCTCAGGACACCATTGGAAACATTGGTTATTTTACCAAGGCTTTGACTGGAATGTCATATTTGAGAGAGACATGCATAGACTCAGATGACCAAACAGCTTTAAGGAACTGAGGTTGACTTTATGAAACCTGGAGCCATAAAGCCCCTTGGAACTGTTGGCCTGATACCTTGCTTAAAGAGTTCCCAGCAGCCTCACCAGTGTGAAGACTTCTTCACTGCCATAACTTCCAGCTAACAGTTGATCCTTTCTACTCAAGGAGGTTCATTGATGTTGACCGTGTTGGATTCAGCTGCCGCCCCCTTTTGTAACTCCCCTATACATTCCCCAAATGACCAATATTGACCCATAGGTAGGGACATCTCTACACCCCTGTTCAGCAGGAAGACATTACAGAAGATGAGACCTTCCACCTTAAACAACCTTAAAGATTTACGGGTCAAATTGTTCAGGGGGGAATGATGAGAGAACAAGGCAAGCTGAGGACAAAGCAGAAGCTGACACCCACAACCCGCCCCCCATGGGATATATATGTGACATTCCTCAGGCACTTCTGGCTGCCCTAAAGGAAAAACTAACTTATAGAGTCTCCCTCAGTTTACAAATGTCTTAGCAATCTACAAGAACAAAGCATTCGATACTATCATCAATAACCTAGTTTCCAGAAAGAAATGTAGATACAGTTAAAGACTTTATAACCTGCAGCCCATCAGCAGATACTTGAAGTGGGCAGAGTGTAATGTTCCTCCAGGAAGTTCCCAACTATCTTCATGTTAATGCCTTACTGGAGGGGTAAACAACCTTAACTTGACAATGGCAAGGCCTCCAGTATCCTGTGAGTCTTCTTTAGCATATGAAAATTATTTTGGAAACCTCCCTTTTTCCTTACCTCCCCCAACCCTATAGTATATAATCAGCCACCACTCACAACGCCGGGGCAGCAGCTCTTTCTGCCCACGGGTCCTGTCCCTGTGTTTTAATAAACCACCATTTTGCACCAAAAAAAAAAGGGGGGGGGAACAAAGGAAGAAAGACTATTTTTTCATTATCAAGGAATTTGAAATAGTAATTTAAAATCTCCGTACAGTGAAAACTCCAGGCACAGATAATTTGATTGGCAAATTCTACCCAACAACTTAGGAACCCTTAATTCCAATGAATTATGAACTATGTCCAAGCACAGAAAAATAAAGAACAATCTCCAGCTCACTTTATAATGCAGGTGAAATCCTGATACAAAGTTTCACAAGGACAAAATGAGAAGGAAAGTTATAGGTGGATCTCACCTCACTCATGAACATAGAAACAAACATCTTTTTTTTTTTTTTTTAAGATTTTATTTATTTATTTGACAGAGAGAGAGATAGCGAGAGCAGGAACACAAGCAGGGGGAGTGGAAGAGGGAGAAGCAGGCTTCCTGCCGAGCAAGGAGCCCGATGTGGGACTCGATCCCAGGACCCTGGGATCATGACCTGAGCCGAAGGCAGACGCTTAACGACTGAGCCACTCAGGCGCCCTGAAACAAACATCTTAAACAGGAAAGTTATAGGTGGATCTCGCCTCACTCATGAACATAGAAACAAACATCTTAAACTAAATTTTAATAAAGGAAATCTAACAACTCTCAGAAGTGCAATTTTTAACTTCAGAAAGTAAGTGCCTGCAGTTTGGCACACTAACAGATCAATACAGAAAAATTGTTTGTGTTATTGTATTAAATTAAGAAATGGTGTTCAATAAAATCAGATAGCCAATTATGATTTTCTAGATCTTTCAAGACTAGCAATAGAAATAAACTTCTTACTCTGATAAAAATCCCTGTAGTGGACATCTCATTTAATTGTGAAACACTGGAAGGATTCTTTCAGTATCTGGAACAAGATAGGCTGACCACCAACACGAATTCCACTCAACATTACACTTCAGGATCTATCTTCTACAGTATAGCAATATAAAGAAATAACATAAAAGCAAATTTTCATTTTTCATCATCTTCATGATGTGATTACATCCCTACTAAATATACCTACAGATAAATTTATACAGAATGTCAGAATGTATAACAAAAGTATAGCAGGTAGGCTGATGTAAAAGCAATATGGACAAATAAATTCATCAGTGAAATTTGAATGCATCCTTAAAATTTTTAAATAACATTTGCTAGCATATATTTTCAAAAGCAATACTGTACATAAGCATTAATGAGATAATTATAAAACTTTATTGAAAGAAATTGAAGTCCTAGATAAATAGAAAAAAATACACCAGAGTTTTAAATTGGAAAATTAAATATTGCAAAAATGTCATTTCTCTCCAAATTGCATTATAGATACAAAGTAAACAAATCAAAATCTCAGCCGGGTTTTCCTTGGGACACTTAGCAAGCTTATTCTTAATTTTTTATGAAGTCACCAAAAAATCCAAGAGTATAGAAGAAATGAATGAAAACAAATATTAAGATGAGAACTTTTGCCTGAACAGTTAAAAAGTTTTATTATGCAGATAAAGAATGTGGCATTTTGTTGGAATGGAAAAACTAATGGAACAGGATGGAGAATTCAGAAATAGACTAATGCAGCTATGCATACATTTAATATATGACAAAGCAAGCATCATAGATGCTGGACAATAAATTTTGCTGGGGCATTTGGGTAACATAAAAAAAATTGAACTGGCAGATTTAAGTATACTAAAGGCCTAAATGTGAAAGGCAAAACTGCAAAACATTTTCTAGAAGAAATTAATTTTGTAACCTTACAAGTAGGAAATGATTCCTAAAACAAAATATCTTAAAAAGTACAGAGGCACCTGGGTGGCTCAGTTGGAGAATAATAGGGGAAGCTTGGTCAAACAGAGATCAAAATCATCTAAAGTAGCCAGATCCTCACAAAGTATCAAGTTCTGGATTGAGTTAAACTGGCAAATTTAGAAACCAGTGATCTCTCTTCAGATTATAAAAGAAGAACCAAATTTGTAACACTGGAGGAGTGCAGTACTCTTTCCTGACCCGGCTTTTCACTTCTCTTTTCCTTTCCATTCTGCCATCTATAACTATTGGCCATAATTAAGAAACTATCCTTTTCTGTAAACATTTGCAACACCTCTTGGCCTTAATTGAAATATAACTTCTCTTCTGCTGCTGCACCATCAAGAGAAAGATGTTATGTCCCACTCTCTATGCTTGTCCTCCTCTCCCCCAACAAATGCTAGGTGGGATCAGTGTGTGTCATGCTACTTTTTAGATGATCAAGTCCCCACTCATAAAAATGGCTGTTCTGGGGCATCTGGGTGGCTCAGTTGGTTGAGCCTCTGCCTTCAGCTCAGGTCATGATCTTGGAGTCCTGGGATTGAGCCCCGCTGAGTCAGGCTCCATGGGCAGTTGAGAGCCTGCTTCTCCCTCTCCCTCTCCCTGCCACTCCCCCTGCTTGTGCTCTCTCTGTCAAATACATAAATAAAATCTTTAAAAAAAAATAAATAAAAATGGCTGTTTCTGCATGGTTTCTATTTGCTGACTATTGTTTGTGCTCTACCCACTTCCATTCTCTCCCCTATGGTAATGAAAATGGTAACTCTTGGTTCAGAATCTCCCTCTCCCCCCAGCCCTGCCATAAATCTGAGTGTTGTCAAGATGTATGAAGGCAATTCATCCAACATCTTGGTGTCTTTGCTATCTGTCCATTATTGTGTATATAATTCACTCTAGCCACTTTCATGGATACATCCTGAATATCTTATCATTTGGAAATGTACCACCTGTGAAATAAAATTTCAGACTTCCTCTTATCTGATCATGAATTTTCAGTCCTTAAATATCACTTGCTTTATCATTCTCAGTGAACCCATTTCTTAAAGCATTTCAATACAACAGTCCATTGACTCCCTCCCTATCAGTCTATTCCTGATTGAATTCACCCTCTATCTGAATAAAAATGAATAGCCAAGAACTCCAAACCCCCTTGACGGGTAGCTTAAATGCCCTTGAGAAAGGTCTCCTTGTTTCATTTTCCCAATCAAATCCAGCTGTGTATGCACTCATCTGACTCTTAACCCACTCCTGTTCCCGGCTTCTGAGGATAACGAGACTAAACCACATAATAATACTACAAAAACTGATACCACTATAATATTCATGGCCGTCATGCTCAACTGGGAACTCAATGTGGCCTTACAGTTTTATGATATTTTCCTAGTACATTATACTTCTGGTTCCCTACTACCATATTATGCAATTTATTCTCTCTTAAAATTTCCATCTTTTCTTTCTCTCTTGCTGTCTCACCCTCATAAGATGATCTTTCTTCTACTTCATAAAGAAAACAAAAACTTCAGGAGGGAAATGCCTAAATCCCTTGACTTTGTTTTAAAATAAAGAAAGAGGGGCACCTGGGTGGTGCAACTGGTTGAGCGTCCAACTCTTGGTTTCAGCTCGGGTCCTCATCACAGGGTCGTGAGATGGAGCCCCAAGTCAGGCTCCATGTTCAGCGCAGCGTCTGCTTGAGATTCTCTCTGCCTCTCCCTCTGCCCTCCTGCTCGTGCTCTCCCTCTCCCTAAAATAAATAAATAAATCTTCTTAAATTAAAAAATTAAAAAAAGAAATAAACTAACCTTTTACCTCTAGTCTTGAATTATATTCTTTTCCTTTGCTCTTTAAACATCTCTGTACCTTACTTTTTCCCATCAATATTCAAACAAACCCCAATCTTCCCTATATTAAAAAAAATGAAGTTTGCTGACATCACTTTCTATAATTACCACCCTGTCTTCAATACAATCATAAATTTCCTAAAATATTTTCATCACATCATAATATAAACATACTTTCTGTGAAACGTATTTTACTGACAGTGTTACTCATGTCATTAAAGGTAACATAATTAAGTGTCCCAAGACACAAGATATGGTATTTATCCTTCATGTCTTCCTCTTGCTGATTTCTATGTATCAATGACCGAGTCCATTACTACTTCATTCAAGTAGTTGTTCAATATGTCAACTCCTTTCCATCCTTCATTTCTCACTTTGACTTCTTCCCCCTCATTTGAATTGGTCTCTCTGCCCCCAGAAGCCAATGAAGCCATGAAGCCAATCTGTGTACTCTCAAATGTTGTCATTCCATGCAGAAACCTTGCATGGTTTTCCATCCATTGTCCCCATGTTAAAGTCCAAATCCCCCAATATGGCTTTCAAAATCTTCTACTGTCAAAAAACAAAAACAAACAAACAAAAAAACAACAACCCACTGTGTATTTCTTCAGCTTTTTCTGCCATCTCTCTCCCCTTACAATTCAGAAATCTAGCAAAAGCTAGTATACTTTAGTTCTCCGGTTGTGCTTGCCTTTCTTTATCTGTTTTCATGGTTCCCTTTTTAGCATATGCACTCCTTGTGGATTTGGTAAGCATTTTGCTTGTTTGGCACAAAATAAAAAATCAACTACCTCTACCTGAAACATGTATCTTTTTGCTTTCTTTTCCTCTTCAAACTATAAATTCTAGTCACCCTCCAAGTCAATCTAACTGTCACATAAACAGAATGGTCTTCCCTAAGTCTTAAAATAGATTAGGACCCCCACCCCCACTATCTGTTCTTATAACATGTGCGCTCCTCTGTATCACATTTTATTTATCAGATTTTATTTACTGGATTTGTTTATACCTGTCTTCCCTACTAATTGTCAGCTGAGACCAGGGTCTGTAGTTACCTTATTTATGGTTGTTTAACCAATGTCTTACAAAGTAAGTACATACATGTATTAATGTGTGCCTTGAATGAATGAATACATGATTGAATGCATAATAAATGTCTTAGAGCTTAGAATAGATAATGGTTCCTATTTCTATGGTAATCACAAAATTTAAAAATGATACTTTCCTAAAATCTTACAGTTAAAAACAAATTATACAAATGCTACCAGTGTCAAAATATAACTAAATTGAAAAAGATGTTTTTGTCATTTTTGTAATAATTTAATAAAACTAAATGAAAGCCTGTAGGATATGAAAGGGGACTTTATTTTTGCCTCTCATCACAGGGTTGCCATTATTTATTAATAATTTTATTATTGTTTCAATTGCACTTCTATTGTTACCTCCACTTAATAATAGTGATCTTAGAAATTATTATTAAGAGTAAGTTATTTTAAAATGTTTCTGGTTCCTGTACACTGTTACTGTTGTATGTGACTCTACATATTTATAATATTTTAATACCATTTGTGACTTTCCATAGTTTGAAGCAACCATTCATTTACAGAGTCTCAAACTATAATTTAAATTCTGTATGTCCCATTTGTTTCTGACAACATTAAAGAAAAAATATCCTATTTTTCACTTGCCAACTCTTAAATGATATTGTTCATTCTTTTTTTTTCTCAGTTTTTTTATCATTGTTATTATTTTAATAAAAATTATATATATTGAGGATATATATCATGGTGAGTTAATATATGTACACATAGTGAAATGATTACTACAATCAAACTAACCAACATGTCCATCTCATCATCCCTTATAGCCTTAAAGCAAATAAAAAACAGGAAATAACTCCTGAAATTTTTAAATATTGTCTTCTCAGTATATTATTCCCTTTATTAACTTAGCAACTATTTGTTGAGTACTACTAGTATCCCACTCTGTGCCATATGTTTGATAGAGTAAAGAGCATATTGATAATGTTTTATACATATTACATCTGATGATTTAATTTTAAAGATAGAGCCTATGTGATTTTTTTTTAAGTTTTTATTTTAATCACCTGGTGCTCATCACATAAACAAGTGTACTCCTTAATCCCATCACCTATTTCACCATCCCACCCACCCACCTCCCCTCTGAAAATTTGCTCTCTATGGTTAAGAGCCTGTTTCTTGGTTTGCCTCTCTCTCCCTTTCTTTTTTTCCCTTTACTCATTTGTTTTGTTTTTTAAATTCCACATATGAGTGAAATCATATGGTATTTGTCTTTCTCTGACTGACTTATTTCACTTAGCATTATACTCTCTAACTCCATCCATGTCGTTGCAAATGGTAAGATTTCATTCTTGTTTATGTCTGAAAAATATTCCTATACATACACACACACACAGACACACACACACAAACCACATCTTCTTGTTCCATTCATAAACCAATGGATACTTAGGCTGCTTCCATATCTTAGCTATTGTAATAATACTGCTATAAACATAGGGGTGCATGTATCTCTTTGAGTTAATGTTTTTGTATTCTTCTTTTTTATGTTATGTTAATCACTATACATTACATCATTAGTTTTTGATGTAGTGGTCCATGATTTATTGCTTGCATATAACACCCCATGCTCCATGGAGTACATGCCCTCTTTAATACCCATCACCAGGCTAACCCATCTCCCCAGCCCCCTCCCATCTAGAACCCTCAGTTTGTTTTTCAGAGTCCATCGTCTCTCATGGTTCATCTCCCCTTCCGATTTCCCCCCTTCATTCTTCCCCTCCTGCTATCGTCTTCTTTTTTCTTTTTTCTTAACATATACTGCATTATTTGTTTCAGAGGTACAGATCTGTGACTCAGCACTCTTGCACAATTCACAGCATTCACCATAGCACATACCCTCCCCAATGTCTATCACCCAGGCACCCCATCCCACCCACCCCCCACCACTCCAGCAACCCTCAGTTTGTTTCCTGAGATTAAGAATTCCTCATATCAGTGAGGTCATATGATACATGTCTTTCTCTGATTGACTTACTTCGCTCAGCATAATACCCTCCAGTTCCATCCACGTCGTTGCAAATGGCAAGATCTCATTCCTTTTGATGGCTGCATAATATTCCATTGTATATATATACCACCTCTTCTTTATCCATTCATCTGTCAATGGACATCTTGGCTCTTTCCACAGTTTGGCTATTGTGGACATTGCTGCTATAAACATCGGGGTGCACATACCCCTTCAGATCCCTACATTTGTATCTCTGGGGTAAATACCCAGTAGTGCAATTGCTGGGTCATATGGTAACTCTATTTTCAACTTTTTGAAGAACCTCCATACTGTTTTCCAGAGTGGCTGCACCAGCTTGCATTCCCACCAACAGCGTAGGAGGGTTCTCCTTTCTCCGCATCCCCGCCAACATCTGTCGTTTCCTGACTTGTTAATTTTAGCCATTCTCACTGGTGTGAGGTGGTATCTCATTGAGGTTTTGATTTGGATTTCCCTGATGCTGAGCGATGTTGAGCACTTTTTCATGTGTCTGTTGGCCATTTGGATGTCTTCTTTGGAAAAATGTCTGTTCATGTCTTCTGCCCGTTTCTTGATTGGATCATTTGTTCTTTGGGTGTTGAATTTCAAAAGTTCTTTATAGATTTTGGTTACTAGCCCTTTATCTGATATGTCATTTTCAAATATCTTCTCCCATTCTGTTGGTTGTCTTCTGGTTTTGTTGACTGTTTCTTTTGCTGTGCAAAAGCTTTTTATCTTGATGAAGTCCCAATAGTTCCTTTTTGCCTTGTTTCCCTTGCCTTTGGTGATGTTTCTAGGAAGCAGTTGCTGTGGCTGAGGTCGAAGAGGTTGCTGCCTATATTCTCCTTTAGGATTCTGATGGACTCCTGTCTCACATTGAGACCTTTCAACCATTTGGAGTCTATTTTTGTGTGTGGTATAAGGAAATGGTTCAGTTTCATTCTTATCTATGTGGCTGTCCAATTTTCCCAACACCCCATTTGTTGAAGAGACTGTCTTTTTTCCATTGGACATTCTTTCCTGCTTTGTCAAAGATTAGTTGACCATAGAGTTGAGGGTCCATTTCTGGGCTCTCTATTCTGTTCCATTGATCTATGTGTCTTTTTAGTGTGAGTACCATACTGTCTTTTTTTTTTTTTTTAAGATTTCATTTATTTGCAAGAGAGAGAATGAGAGACAGCATGAGAGGGAGGAGGGTCAGAGGGAGAAGCAGACTCCCTGCTGAGCAGGGATCCCGATGTGGGACTCGATCCCGGGACTCCAGGATCATGACCCGAGCCGAAGGCAGTCACCCAACCAACTGAGCCACCCAGGCACCCCGAGTACCATACTGTCTTGATGATGACAGCTTTGTAATAGAGCTGGAAGTCCGGAATTGTGATGCCGCCAGCTTTGCTTTTCTTTTTCAACATTCCTCTGGCTATGCAGGGTCTTTTCTGGTTCCATACAAATTTTAGGATTATTTGTTCCATTTCTTTGAAAAAAGTGGATGGTATTTTGATGGGGATTGCATTGAATGTGTAGATTGCTCTAGGTAGCATTGACATCTTCACAATATTTGTTCTTCCAATCCATGAGCATGGAACGTTTTTCCATTTCTTTGTGTCTTCCTCAATTTCTTTCATGAGTATTTTATAGTTTTCTGACTACAGATCCTTTGTCTCTTTGGTTAGATTTATTCTCAGGTATCTTATGGTTTTGGGTGCAATTGTAAATGGGATCGACTCCTTAATTTCTCTTTCTTCTGTCTTGTTGTTGGTGTATAGGAATGCCACTGACTTCTGTGCATTGATTTTATATCCTGCCACTTTCCTGAATTCCTGTATGAGTTCTAGCAGTTTTGGGGTGGAGTCTTTTGGGTTTTCCACATAAAGTATCATATCATCTGCAAAGAGTGAGAGTTTGACTTCTTCTTTGCCAATTTAGATGTCTTTTATTTCTTTTTGTTGTCTGATTGCTGTGGCTAGGACTTCTAATACTATGTTGAATAGCAGTGGTGATAGTGGGCATCCCTGCCGTGTTCCTGACCTTAGTGGGAAAGCTCTCAGTTTTCCCCCATTGAGAAGGATATTCGCTGTGGGTTTTTCATAGATGGCTTTTATGATATTGAGGTATGTTCCCTCTATCCCTATCCTCTGAAGAGTTTTGATCAAGAAAGGATGCTGTACTTTGTCAAATGCTTTTTCTGCATCTATTGAGAGGATCATATGATTCTTGTCCTTTCTTTTTTTAATGTATGGTATCACATTGATTGATTTGCGGATGTTGAACCAACCTTGCAGCCCAGGGATAAATCTCACTTGGTCATGGTGAATAATCCTTTTAATGTACTGTTGGATCCTATTGGCTAGTATTTTGGTGAGAATTTTTGCATCCATGTTCATCAAGGACATTGGTCTATAATTCTCCTTTTTCATGGGGTCTTTGTCTGGTTTTGGGATCAAGGTAATGGTGACCTCATAAAACGAGTTTGGAAGTTTTCCTTCCATTTCTATTTTTTGGAACAGTTTCAGAAGAATAGGTATTAATTCTTCTTGAAATGTTTGGTAGAATTCCCCTGGGAAGCCCTCTGGCCCTGCACATAGAATTCATGGCTTTTTTCCCATCATTCTTTAGTCTTTCAAAGTTATTTTTAAAAAAATTTTTTTTTTTGAATTTTTCTTTCTCCCTTTTTATCAATCCCCTTTAAAAAAAACTTTTTTATTTTTCATTTTTAGAGTCATATTCTATCCCTTCATATACCCTTATTTTTGGTATATATACATACGTTTTTCTCTCTTTAAAATTTTGGGATACAGTTTTTTCTAACAGATCAAAGTATACCTTAAATCTCTAGTGTATGGCTTTGTTCTAGTCTCCTGCCTTATCACATTCTCTCCCCCCCCCCTTTTTTTAAATCCTCTTCTTTCCTTTTTCAACCAACTTCTTATCAATTCTTTTTATAAAATCTTTTATAATTTTCATCTTTACAGTCATATTCCATCTCTTCATCATATTAACCCTTATTTTTGTACATATATAAGTTTTTCTTTCTTTAAATTTTGGGCGGCACTTTCTTCTAACAGACCAAAATACACCCAAAATCTAGTGTGTGGCACTGATCTATGCACCAGCCTGATCATATTTGATCATATTCTGTTTTCTTTGGTTTGTTTGTTTGTTTTTATCTTTTTCTTTTCTTTTTTTTTCCTTCTTTCTTTCCCTTTCTTTTCCCCCAGTTTCAGGTCTTTTCTGATTTTTTTAGTGTATATTTTCTGGGGACATTGTTACCCTGTTAGCATTTTGTTCTCTCATTCATCTATTCTCCTCTGGACAAAATGACAAGATGGAAAAATCACCTCAACAAAAAGAACAAGAGATACTGTCAGGAACCTCATCAATATGGACATTAGTAAAATGTCAGAACTAGAGTTCAGAATGATGATTTTAAAGATACTAGCTGGGCTTGAAAAAAGCATGGAAGTTATTAGAGAAACCGTTTCTGGAGAAATAAAAGAACTAAAATCTAACCAAGTCAAAATCAAAAAGTCTATTAATGAGGTGCAATCCAAAATGGAGGCTCTAACTGCTAGGATAAATGAGGCAGAAGAGAGAATTAGTGATATAGAAGACCAAATGATGGCAAACAAAGAAGCTGAGAAATAGAGAGATAAAGAACTACTCGATCATGAGGGCAGAATTCGAGAGATAAGTGATACCATAAGATGAAGCAACAGTAGAATAATTGGGATCCCAGAAGAAGAAAGAAAGAGAGGGCAGAAGGTATATTGGAGCAAATTATAGCAGGGAACTTCCCTAATTTGGGGAAGGAAACAGGCATCAAAACCCAGGAAGCACAAAGAACCCCTCTCAAAATCAATAAAAATAGGTCAACACCCTGACATCTAATAGTAAAACTTATGAGTCTCAGAGACAAGGAGAAAATCCTGAAAGCAGCTCAGGAGAAGAGATCTGTAACCTACAATGGAAGAAACATTAGATTGGCAACAGACCTATCCATAGAGACCTGGCAGGCCAGAAAAGACTTTAAATGACACACTGGACCAAATGGACTTCACAGATATATTTAGAACATTCCATCCCAAAGCAACAGAATACACATTCTTCTCTAGTGCCCATGGAACATTCTCCAGAATAGATCACATCCTAGGTCACAAATCAGGTCTCAACTGGTACCAAAAGATTGGGATCATTCCCTGCCTATTTTCAGACCACAATGCTTTGAAACTAGAACTCCATCACAAGAGGAAAGTCGGAAAGAACTCAAATACATGGAGGCTAAAGAGCATCGTACCAGGAAATTAAAGAAGAATTAAAAAAATTAACCAGGAAATTAGAGAAGAATTAAAAAAACAGGTCAACCAGGAAATGAAAGAAGAATTTAAAAAATTCATGGAAACCAAGGAAAATGAAAACACAACTGTTCAAAATCTTTGGGATGCAGCAAAGGTGGTCCTAAGAGGGAAGTATATAGCAATACAAGCCTTTCTCAAGAAACAAGAAAAGCCTCAAATACACAACCTAACCCTACACCTAAAGGAGCTGGAGAAAGAACAGCAAATAAAGCCTAAACCCAGCAGGAGAAGAGAAATAATAAAGATCAGAGCAGAAATCAATGAAATAGAAACCAAAAGAACAGTAGAACAGATCAATGAAACTAGGAGCTGGTTCTTTGAAAGAATTAACAAGATTGATAAACCTCTGGCCAGACTTATCAAAAAGAAAAGAGAAATGATGCAAATCAACAAAATCATGAAAGGAAGAGGAGAGATCACAACCAACACCAAAGAAATACAAACAATTATAAGAACGTATTATGAGCAACTCTATGCCAGCAAATTAGATAACCAGGAAGAAATTGAAAAGCTGAACAGACCTATAACCACTAAGGAAATTGAAACAGTAATCAAAAATCTCCCAAGGAACAAAAGCCCAGGGCCAAATGTTTTTGTATTCTTGGGTAAATACCCAGTAGTGCAATTGCTGAATTGTACGGTAGTTCTATTTGTAACTTTTTGAGGAAACTTCATGCTGTTTTCCAGAGTAGCTGCACCAGTTTGCATTACCACCAACAGTACAAGAGCGTGCCTTTTTCTCCATATCCTCACCAGCATCTGTTGTTTCTTATGTTTTTTATTTTAGCCATTCTGACAGGTGTGAGGTGATAGCTCACTATAGTGTTTTGATTTGTATTTCCCTCCTGATAAGTAATGGGGAACATCTTTTCATGTGTCTGGTAGCCATCTGGATGTCTTTTTTGGAGAAATGTCTGTTCATGTCTTCTGCCCATTTTTTAATTGGATTATTTGTTTTTTGGGTGTTGAGTTCGATAAGTTTTTTTATATATAATTTGGATACTAACCCTTTACCAGGTATGTCATTTGCAAATATCTTCTCCCATTCCAAAGGTTGCCTTTTAGTTTTGTTGATTGTTTCCTTGCTCTGCATAAGCTTTTATTTTGATGTAATCCTAATACTTTATTTTTGCTCTTGTTTCCCTTCTCACAAGGACCTATCTAGAAAAACGTTGTGATGGTCAATGTCAGAGAAATTACTGCCCATGGTCTCTTCTCAGATTTAATGGTTTCAGGTCTCACATTTAGGTCTTTATCCATTTTGAATTTATTTTTGTGTATGATGTAATAAAGTGGTCCAGTTTCTTTCTTTTGCATGTTTCTGTCCAGTTTTCTCAACACCAGTTTGTTGAAGAGATTGTCTTTTTCCTAGTGGATATCCTTCCCTGCTTTGTCAAAGATTAATTGACCAAATAATTGTGGGTTTTTTTCTGGGCTTTCTATTTTGCTCCATTGATCTATGTGTCCATTCTTATGCCAGGAACACACTGTTTTGATAACTACAGCTTTGTAATATAACTTGAAGTCTGAAATTGTGATGCCTCTAACTTTGCTTTTCTTTTTTGAGATTGCTTTGGCTATTATCGGTCTTTGTGATTCCATACAAATTTTAGGATTGTTTGTACTAGTTCTGTGAAAAATGCTGTTGGTATTTTGATAGGGATTGCATTGAATATATAGATTGCTTTGGGTAGAAGAGACATTTTAATAATATTTGTTCTTCCAATCCATGAATATGCAATGTCTTTCCATTGCTTTGTGTTGTCTTCAATTTCTTTCATCAATGTTTTATAATTTTCAGAATACAAGTCCCACTTCTTTGGATAGGTTTATTCCTTGGCATCTCATTATTTTTGATACAATTATAAATGAGATTTATTTCTTTTTGTTGCCTGATTGCTGCGTCTAGGACTTCCAATAGTATGTTGAATAAAAATGGTAAGAATGGACATCCTTGTCTTATTCCTGACCTCAGGGTCAGTTTTTCTCCATTGAGGATGATGTTAGCTGTGGGTTTTTGATATATGGCCTTTATTATGTTGTTATTATATTCCCTCTAAACCTACTTTTCTGAGGGTTTTTATCTTGAATGGATGTTGTACTTTGTCAAATGCTTTTTCTATACCCATCAAAATGATCATATGGTTCTTATCCTTTCTCTTATTGATGTGATGTATCACATTGACTGATTTGTAAATATTTAACCACCCTTACAACCCAGGAATAAATCTCACTTGATTGTGGTGAGTGATTCTTTTTTTAAATTGGATTTTGTTTTGGATTGTTGGATTCAGTTTGCTAGTATTTTGTTGAGGATTTTGCATCTATGTTCTTCAGGAATATTGGCCTTTAGTTCTCTTTTCAGTGGAGTCTTTATCTGGTTTTGGTATCAAGGTAATGCTGGCCTCATGGAATGGATTTGGAAGTTTTCCTTCTTTACCTATTTTTGGAATAGTTTGAGAAGAATAGGTATTAACTCTACTTTAAATGTGTGGTAAAACCCATGTGATTTTTAAAATTAGTTCAGCACATAGCTAAGATGAAATATAAACAAAATCCAACATGATGAAAAGAATTTACTAGCTAGAAACTTCTGACTTGTATAACTGGAATAAAAAATTACATAGTAGAGATACCCAAGGGAGTAACTACCTTGATTTAACACTGTTCGTGTTAAACCTTCAGTGTTTGGCTGATGACCAATAGAACACACAGTATTATAAAGCTAGTCATTGAAAAAAACACTAAGACTCACTTGCCATTTTCCTAACATAAGCCAAAAATCCATGTGCTATCTATGAATCCAGAAGAATATTAAATTAAGGGGACTGAGAACAAGTGCTGACAAAATTTTCTCTAGCTGTAATCCAAGTTTGAACTAAAGATCGGAATGGAACATGTAGGTCTCTATAATCTGAGAAAGAACTGGAAGAGACAATAACACTCGAATGTTTTTACTTCACTTTTCATGAACTTCATTAGATATGAAGGATACACTATTAGGAATTATTATCTGTTCTATAACATATGATTACATATTGTTTTACATACAATTATATAAAACATAAGAGTGAGATCATTAGTCTCATGCAGATAGTCAAAATGCTAACAGAGGTGCCTGGGTGGTTCAATCACTTAAGTGATTGACTCTTTATTTCTACTTAGGTCATATATCAGGGTTGTGAGATCAAGCCCTGTGTCAGGCTCCATGCTGGGCATGGAGTCTGCTTGAGATTCTCTCTCTCCCTCTCCGTCTGCCTCTCCCCCACCTTCTTCTCAAAAAAAACAAAAACAAAAACAAAAACAAAAAATGCTAGCAGTTAACACCAAGTCATTTTACTAAAAGAAAAAAATTCCCATTATTTTCTATTCAAGGAGAAATAGAATGTTTCCCTCCAACAGTTTCCTCATTTGGAAGATAGGTAAAAACTAGCAGTTACTGGGCTTTAGAAGGAATTAAACTCTGAAAGGGTTCAGAATTTTTCTGATTGTGGATTTTCATTGTTTCTTCCCTTTCCATGACCTGTACAATACTCATAGAAACTTGAAAACAAAATGATCCCTGCCATTGGCAGAGCCTGTTTATTTTCACAGGTTTTAAATCAGCTAAATTCACATAACAGGATCTGTTTAGCAATGACTTCAAATAAATAACCTTTTATCAGGTATTTTTGTATACCAGTACTATTCATGATATTATCAAATCCTGAAAAACAGTGTTTCTGGCAAAAGTCAATGGGTGTGATAGCAAAAACAACAAGCTTATCGTGAGACTCTAGTAAGAAGAGTTAAGGAAACTGGAAAATGTATGTTAAGGCTAAATATAAGGCTTCAAAGGAAACATTTCAAAGGTATATGTGTAAATAAATATTTTCAGAGCTTATTTACATTAATTAGGAATAGGGGAAGCATTTTCTCTCCTATAATGTATTTAATACCTGCACATTATTCTATCATAATTATGAACCATAATTTATTTATCCGGCCCCCACTGTTTATTTATTTTCAGTATTCTATCAGTGATCATGAATCACACGTTTCTGTGTGCAGTTCTGATTATTTCCTTAGAATACATTCACTGATTTATAATTGCTGGGTCACTGGGCACTGCCATGTCACCAGGAGTCTTGAGAGCAGGTTCACAGGGTCATACTCATCACTCTCAGAAGGACCACTCTGCCACCTTAAGGTAGCGCTGAGTAAGCTCCCCGCTAACTAAGGTTGAGCAGATGTTACTCACACCTCTTCACCTACTGTGACCCCAGAAAGGCTGACTTTATAGAACTTCCTGCTCAAACACATCTCTGAGTGGTTGATCCACACTTCCAGCTTCTTCAATAAAGAAGATAATTAAAAATTAATATTAAAAATAACTAAGATGATGATTATTTTCTGCTTGCTTCACAAAAGAAAAAAAAATCCTGACCTCAGGAAGGCTTTAAGTCCTATTTAAATTCATTTACACTGTTTAGAACAATTTCATATTCTTGAGGAAATATATTGAATTATTCATTTAGCAGTTTGTGTTTTTAGGTCATGAGTAATACTGATTTCTATTTGAATGAATGTGTGAGTATCTGATTAGATTGTGGTGATACCTACTTTGTCTGAAATATTCCTTTCCAGGGATAAATTGAGAAATTAATTGGAATATAGGATAATGGTGTGGCTTAGCAAGTCAGTATCAAACAAAAGGTTTAAAAAAATGGCTTCCACTTCCAGATAATAAACACATACGTTTGCCTTACCTTCCTCCTAAAAACATATTGACTGTTAAAAATATGGGCCTAGACTGTATCATGCTAAATGAAATAAGTTATACAGACAAATACCATATGATTTCACTTCCATATGGAATTTAAAAAGCAAAACAAAGAAAACAAAACAGGAAGAGAGAGGAAACTGTTGGTCACCAGAAAGAGGAGAGGTTGGCAGGCAAGCGAAATTCTTGAAGGGGGTCGAGAGGTAGAAACCTCTAGCTATAAAATAAATAAGTCGTGAGGATGTAATGCGCAGCATGGGGAATATAGTCCGTGATATTGTAATAACTTTGTGTGGATGACCCATGGTAAGTGGACCTATCGTGGGAATCATTTCATGAGGCATAAAAATATGGAATCACTATGATGTACACCTGAAACTAATAGGATACTGTATGTCAAGTGTACTTGAAAATAGTAATAATACTTCCTGGGGGTGCAGACAGGTAAGGAAAGATGCCCTGGTGCCATGGTAGTCCGCACCTCCTTTCTCAAGCCAACACCCGAATCCCCAGGCTGCTCTGAGTATCTGTTGCTTATTGGCTTGTCGCTGTGTTTCTCACAGGGAAACAGTTTCTAAAATGAGATTTGGATATGAATCAATCAACCGAAATTGGGCATTAAGGACTCTTGCCAGTGGTGCATGGAGAACGGAGAGCCCAGGACTGCAATAGTGCGGTTGTGAAAACGTTCTTCCTCAGCGGACCGGGATGGGATAACCGGGAAAGGGAAGACACCTGCTCGGGCAATAGTCCTGGGCCGGAGGAGGAGGGAAAAGATTACTGAATTGGGTGGCCCTGACCGAGTGCCATCAATTCAGTGAAGAGAGACAATGACAGGCCCAAGATGATTAATCACCAAAAAGGACAAAATCTGAAAGCCAAAGATCCTCCTTGCCAGCACCGAAGGAAGCCCTACTTCCTGCAAACGGAGAGCAGATGGAATGAAGCACTGGGCTCGAGACCAAATTGTAAGAGTAGAGAAGATTCAGAGAAGATTAAATCCTGCGATATTTACAACAGCATCGGATGACTGAAAGGACTCACAGGATTCCACAGAATTCATGAAAGGCTTTTAATAAAGACAAAGGATATAGTACAGTGGGAGAAAGAGAATGTAAGCAAGCATCAGGCTCAAGAAACTTCCACGTATAGCTGCTAGGGTCCTTCTTATTCGCACAAGCTCATGCTTTGTGTGTGAACTGAGCTTCTAAGATTTGAGCAAATGTGGTCTTAAGAGAGCTTCCTAAATGTTCCAGAAGGGCCCTCCATTCCCTTAGAGTCATCCAGCCAAATCAGACTGCATAACCCAGTTATGCCAGATATAAGCCATCAACAAACACACCAGTCTGGATCCCACCAGGGAGTTCCCAACTTTTAACAGAATGTCTTAAATCATTCGTTAGCCTATTGACTTATCTGGCCAAGAGTCTGTGCTCTATTTCCAGATGTCCCCAGAGACAGGCTTAGAACCACCATAGTCCATCTGTAAAATCACTCTATCCTACAAAAATTCTTAGCTCCAGCAAGTCTCCTATGCCAAAGTCAAATCCTTCACAGAGCAGGAATGGGACCCTGAGAATTGAGATGGGAGTATCTTAGTAGATGCCCTTTAATACCCTGAACTCCAGATGCCTCTAATCACACTGCCTGGCAGCAGTGGCTCACGTCTCCTTAGAAAAGGATGGCCACCAAGTGAAGTCAGCATCATGGCAGCTTTAGAGATCCGTCATTTTTGTCCCCTTCAAAAAACTAAACGTCAGCATCTGTTCATGAGCAAAGTGCCTCTGGGACTCGTAGGATCCAGGGGATCCAGGAGGAGTCCTGCCCCCCTCCCCCAGGTGTGTGTCAGGTAACAGGCAGACAGATCTCCATATGGGCTGCAGAATCTGTGAATGGCCCCAGTCCCTCACAGCCATGGTCTGGGAGCACATGCAGAATGCTGACTTGGCCAGACACGCAGGTATGAGAGGGCCTTTGGAGAAGTCCAGGTTTCACAGGAGAAGTGCCCAGTATTCCACCAGAGCAAAAAATAAGTAAATGAATGAATACAAATTTGGAAGCATTAGAAAGGGTAAAAGGAAATTTGCCAGCATCACCCTTCCCTTCAAGGCAGCACAGCTTCGAACTGGAAGGGGTCGTGAGTGAGTGCCTGGCTTCCCCAGCTGGGCACAGTTAGAAACTCCAGGAAAATCAAAAGCCATATATGAAAATCATGGTACACATATAAAGCTGTTTAAAACCGGTCATAATTTTAATTGTAATAGAAGGAATATAAGAAAAGATAATTATTTTGACGTTGACCTAGGAACAGTCTCTTGGAGGCAACCCAGCAATTAATGAGGTTGGACTTAAAATGAAGAAAATGGAATCCTGGCAACTTACTTGGCTCTGAGGAGAACAGCATTTAC
Organism: Mirounga leonina; assembly: GCF_011800145.1. NCBI lineage: Eukaryota > Metazoa > Chordata > Mammalia > Carnivora > Phocidae > Mirounga > Mirounga leonina. The sequence continues at coordinate 32,794,288 of NW_023270320.1, read as the reverse complement.
CACACACAGTCATTCAGATGCTATTTTGTTGGTTTTCCCACTTTCAAAATCAAGCTATAGATAAACCATGAAGAAAGTACAGCTACAAATAGAAATAAATGGCTACTAACATGGTAATGTAAAAATAAGGAAATAACTGACAAAATCTAGGAGGGGTTTTTGGAGGAAGTGAGGAGACCAGAAAAGTATCGCTAGAATGGAGAAATAGGGAGACATGATTTAAATGAATTGGAATAAAGCATAGACGTTCAAATGTATACTTAAAGTTATGGTATAGGGCGCCTAGGTGGCTCAGTTGGTTAAGCGACTGCCTTTGGCTCAGGTCATGATCCTGGCGTCCCGGGATCGAGTCCCGCATCGGGCTCCCTGTTCGGCAGGGAGTCTGCTTCTCCCTCTCACCCTCCCCCCTCTCATGTGCTCTCTCTCTCATTCTCTCTCTCTCAAATAAATAAATAAAATCTTTAAAAAAAATAAAAAATAAAGTTATGGTATATAAAAACAAAGGGCAGATAATGACATAACGATCAGATATACCTGCTGGAAGGGAAGGGAACTGTGGTGGGCAACAAGACAGGTCCCTTTCTGTAGCAGGAAGTCTGATGTTCAAGAGTGCATGAGCGCCAAATGACCACATAAACTCATTCGTGAGATTTTTAAATAATTATATAAAATTCTTTAAATAACTTGTAACTGCCTGTGTTTAAAATATGTTAATGGTATCAACAAATTTGAGCAAACATTCCAAGCACAAATAATTCATTGCACTTTAGATGTCAGATTGAGACACTGGGTTAAAGTTGAAAAAAAAAAAAAAACAAGTAATTTTTTTGTGGTTGCATAAAATGTGTAGTTTTAATATTGCTAAAACCTGTGTTATATAATTATGCTAATAACTATGATGATAACTTGGTCATCCTAGTCAGGGGATTAAACTCCTGCAGGTACTATCTGATCCATAAGTATAGTTTTTTAAATCCAGTTCAGGATTCGGGAGATTAAAGGTTTTTCCTACATGTTTATATGATATATGGTTAGCCTAAAGTGTATTCAAAGCAGAGCTGAGTGGGTCTTTGAGAAGATTATACCCTGGCCCTGCCCCTTACCTTCTGTGTGATTTGGGGCAAGTAGTTCATCTCGTTTGATCTCAATTTCCTCAGCTGTAAAAACAGAATAGTATCAGTTCTTACCTAACAGTGATTGTGACAGTAAAATGTGCCAATTAACCTAAAATTACTCAAAGATTTCTTGACACATAGTGAGTGTGATTAGTTCACTATGATCATCATCCTAAAGAAGGAATGAGGCATTACAAGTTTAACATAGGAACAAAGTAAAGATATGGAGGGCAGTGGTCTGTGTCGTGGACTTCTACAGCTGTATCACCAGGTTGGAACTTCTCCCTCTGGATTCTAGTATGTATCAGAAAGAAAGAGAGAGAGACAGAGAAAGATGAGACAAGGAGAGAAACACCGACATTTAAACATTAAGTAATTTTTCAAAAATCTTAAAACAGTGAGATAGAAATAATACCATTTTATGCCATAGACTAGGAGAAACAGTCATTCTCCATCCTGTGACCTACCCCAATTGCCCAGTTTACTTTACACTGTTATAAAGATTGGTACAATGAAGCCACTAGGTAGTGGAAGTGAGATTCTGTGGTCCATGGAGAGGCATGGAAGATTACAGTGTGCAGGTCAGTTTGAAAGAACTTGATGTCCCGCAAGCAGGACTGCATTGTGTAGAAAGGCACAGAGCACCAGAGGTAAGACATTCCCTTTCTCTTCCTCAACCCATCCTCTGCCCCCATGGCTATCTGTCCAAAACATGTGCACTCTTTCTGGAAACTGATGGCCCAAAATGCACTAATTGCTGTAGAAACCAAATATCAGAATTTCTCCCAAATGGACAGCTCTCCAAGTCCCCAAAGTAGCTCAGGAAACTTACAGGGTGAAATGTTTTCTTTTATCTGAGTTCATTAAGTTCCCTCTCTAAACATATGCATGAGTTAAAATCCATGGTATCCAACATATCTTAGGTTCTAATATCAGATAAGTCCACAAGAGAAATCTCTGTACCCTGGGGAGAAAGAGTTTATGAGAATATTCCTGTGTGGTAGTTCTATAGATTTAATTCTGGAAAACAAATAGGTGATTCTAAACATTTTATAATTACTAGAAACCCCAGCTTGCTGCTGTGTCACAATTAACTTAAATGATATACTTTTTTTTCAATACAGAGCTCCAAATGAAACTTAATAGTCAACTCAAATGTATTTTACTTATCAAGAAAACTGAGGTTAAATTAGCTTGGATTTGGGTTACTCTCCAAGATGGAGAGTTTTACATTTGTTTAAAATGCCCACATTTCAGGGCGCCTGGGTGGCTCAGATGGTTAAGCGTCTGCCTTCGGCTCAGGTCGTGATCTCGGGGTCCTGGGATCGAGTCCCGCATCAGGCTTCCTGCTCCTTGGGAGCCTGCTTCTCCCTCTGCCTCTCTCTCTCTGTCTCTGTCTCTCATGAATAAATAAATAAAATCTTTAAAAAAATAAATAAATAAAATAAAATAAAATGCCCACATTTCAAATAAAATTCCAAATTTCCTTTTGCAGTTAAGTCCTGACTAAAAATACAAAGCACTTAAGCATAGAAGTCATAAAATGTCCTTGTCTTAACCTTCCTTCAGAATTTCAACATAAATGTTTCTTAGATTTATAAAACCATTAGGAATTTTTATTGGTTACTTTAGAAATATTTTTCCTTGTACCTGAAACTAATATAACACTGTATGTTAACTAACTGGAATTAAAATAGAAACTTAACGAGCCAAAAAAAAAAAAAAAGAAATTTAAAAACATATTTTTCTTAATATTTAGAGGGAAATAATGGGTTTAAGAAATTTCAAAGCAAACTACTTTAGTCCGTTTATTTCTACCCTAAAACCCATCTGATCATGTTTACCAAATTTCCTCTTTAATCTCTTTCTATATCATATGGATAAATTTTATCATGAAAAATAAATTTAGGTTGTAAACCCTGATTAACATCTAAGGAAGATTCCAAGTATACCTTTAAACAGGGAGCCAACTATCTTGATTAGACACAAATCAGCAAACTTTTATCATTGAGATAAATATTTTAGACTAGGTTAAAAGTGATCATTTCTTTTTTAAAGTTTCTCACCAAATTACCAAGTCTGAACTGTGCATAAGTAGAACAGGGATATTATAGAGAAAATTAGGTTTAAATGGAACAGGATTCTCTCCTAGCTCACAAGGAATCTTTGGAGAGTTCAGGAATCTGTAACATTCTGTTCATGCAATCTTTTGGGAAAGCTTCCTGTCCTAGTTAAGTTTCGACATATTGTTGTCATGCAGAAACCAGCTTTGCCTCCCCTGTCACTGGGCAACCAAAGAACTGACCATCTGGACTCCTGGTTTGATAAAAACTTTTAGGGAGCCAGAAAAATCCTGCCAAGTAAAAGAACATAGCTCAAAAAGAACTTGGAAGATTTCTCAAAGACATGTTACATTCAAACATTGTTTTATAAACAACTTGGACTTTTCACACACACAGACACACACACTTAAAATTCCAATAGAAGGCTCCAGATTCAACAATGAAGGATGGTGATTTGGGAGACTGTCCTATTCGGGACATTGTTTTTAAGTGTGAAAGGAGTACTATGAATTGTGACACTGGGAGCACTAGAAGCCAGGACAGTCCCTGACAAATCAGATGATGCAGTCATCTGAATAATGAAAGAAGTAGGAGATGTTCTCTTGGCTAAATAAATCCACAGGAAGATAAAAAGTTTTGATGGCTGACACGTGAATTCAGTCATAGATGCACTTCCCAATTACCTCTGAAAATAACAAATTCCAATGTTCACTCTCCCTATGACCTAATAATTTCATCCATTATAAATTTTGACCACTTTTCCAAACCTGAAAATGGCCTCAAGAGAAAATCACTTGCCAATAGATTTATTTGGATCCTGCTTATGTGGTCGGACCAGATCCCCGCCAAATGAAGAATCACGAGTATAATCCTTACAGCATGAACTGCACATTTTCAAGTATTATCTCTACACAGTTGAAACAAGTTAAATCTCAATATTCCCAGGGAACAATTAATCCTGAACAAACTTTCAAAAGTGTTATTAATTTAGCATTTGGTGACACTGCTATAGAAAACTTGGAGGAACACAAAAATGATTTTTCAGTATTCCACCAAAAAGAATCCATGCAAGAAGGAAACTGAGACTGTCTAAGAAGGGGATGGGATGAGGTCTTTGCTCTGTGAAGAATGTGGAAGAGGCCTTACCCAGAAAGAGAGTGAATACTCAGAGACTGACAGAGAGGAGGAGTAGCAGGATCCAAGGATGCTTGAACTCAGATGCCCTCTTGCAGGCCCTGATCTGAAGATAAAACCTCCCTGAAAGAACAAGGCAACAGTACCGTTTGAGACCTGAGGAATGATTGTCACCACATTACAATCCTTGGAAAAATTCTCAGTGGCCAAGTTAGCTTGGAGGAATTGGAAGCCATAGCTTCCCTTCATGAATAAATGGTCCAGGCTGGGATATCTTCTTCCCAGCCACATCGTCTAAGTCTGTACCTCACACTAGTCATTACTTCAGCAGACAGCTTCTGGAATTTTACCTTGGTCCCATTGTGTATCTCCTGCTGTTTGCTCTAGGACATGCTTGCATGTATAATTACTAAAGTAGGAGAGAATTAGGAACTGTGTGGCAGCCCTTGACCAATGTAATCCATCTTGCATCTTTCACAGTGACAATTCTAATGTGCATTTTACAAATCTCCTCAGAAATACAAGGTTGACTTCCATGTACCTATGCAAAATGGATCCTGAAATTTGCTTCCCTCTTTCTCCATTTCATTCTCCCAGGACCTTTACTGTTTTTCTCTGGGATAACTTCTTCTTGCTCCTGTCTCCACCCAAAAGAAAACTGCTATGCAAAGGGTAAAAACAATTAAAATGATAGCAGATTTCTCATCAGGTGAATTTCCTCCATCTGACCATGGAGGCAAGAAAGAAGTTGCATGATATTTTTATTTTATTTTTTCCCTCTTTTAACAAGTTTTTTTGAGTATATTTGACACACATTGTTACATTAGTTGCAGGTGTACAACATAGTGATTCAACTACTCTATATGTTAGACTATGCTCACCATATGTGTAGCTACCATCTGTCACCATACAATGCTATTACTATATCATTGACTATATTCCTTATGTTATGCCTTTTATTCTCTTGACTTATTCATTCCATAACTGGAAGTCTGTATCTCTCAGTCCCCTTCACCGATTTGCCCATCCCCCCCTTCCTCCTATCCAGCAACCATCAGTTTGTCCTCTGTTTTTATAGGTCTGATCCTGCTTTTTGCTTGTTTATTCATTTTGTCTTTTAGATTCCAAATATGAGTGAAATCATATAGTATTTGTCTTTCTCAATCTGACTTATTTCACTTAGTGTAATACCCTCCATGTCCATCTATGTTATTGCAAATGGCACAATCTCGTCCCTTTTTTATGGCTACATAACATTTGTGTATGTGTTCGTGTGTGTGTGTGTATACCACATCTTCCTCATCCTCATCCATTCATCTATCAATGGACCCTTAGGTTGCTTCCATATCTTGACTATTATAAATAATGTTGCAATAAACATAGGGGTGCATATTTCTTTGTTTTCTTTGGATAAATACCCATTAGTGGAATTATTGGATTATACAGTATTTCTATTTTAATTTTGTGAGGAAGCTCCATACTATTTTCCACAGTGGCTGCACCAATTTACACTCCCATGAACAGTGCACAAGCATACTTTTTCTCTACATCCTTTCCAATACTTGTTATTTCTGTCTTTTTGATTTTAGCTTTTCTGACTGGTGTGAGGTAATATCTCATTGTGGTTTTATTTGCATTTCCTTGATGATTAGACATGACATTTTTCAAGTACTGAACGAAAAGAACAATCAGCCCAGAATTCTATATAGACCAAAAATATCCTTCAAGAATGAGGGGGAAATAAAGATGTTTTTGGATGAAGGAAAACTACCAGCAGACCTCTCAAAGAATAGCTAATAAATAAGTTAATTATTTAAAGAATAGGTAAAGAATTTCTTAAAACAGAAAATAAATAATAAGAGAAGAAATCTCAGGGCATCAGGAATTTTAAAAAGACAATAGAGTAAAAATGTGGGTAAACACAATAGATGTTTCTTTTCCTCGAGTTTTTAACTTATGTTTGATGGTTGAAACAAAAATTCTAACACTGTCTGATGTGGTTCTCAATATCATGTAGGGAATACTTAAGACATATTATGAATGGGGGAAAGTAAAAGGATGTAAAGAGAGGTAAAATTTCTCCCATACTTCACTCAAACTGGTACAGCCACTCAGAAATTAATTGACAGTTCCTTAAAAGACTAAACATTCAGAACATATTATGCAGCAGTCACAGTGCTTGGCATATATTCCAGAGAAATAAAAATTTATGCCCACAAAAAAACCTCTACACAAGTGCTCACAGCACTTTAATCTGTAATAGTCAAAACAGAATCATAAAAAATACTTTATGACAGGTGAATGATTACATGCACTGTGGTACATCTGTACTATAGAATACTACTTAGCAGTAAAAGGAATGGAGTATGGATACATTTAACAACTTGTCTAGATCTCAAGGGCATTATGCTGAGTGAAAAATAAAAGTCAATCATAAAATACCATATGTTGTATATTTCAATTTATGTAACATTCACAGAATGACAAAATTATTGATATGGAGAAATCAATTCATAGTTGCCAGAGGTTAAGGCTTGTGGTGGGAGCAAGAAAGAGGTTAAGTGTGACTCTGAAGGGGTCACACAAGGGAGATCTTTGTGATGGAATAGTTGTGTGTCTTTACTGAGGTGGTGGTTCACAAATTGGCCCAGTGGAACAGAACTACACACGCATTGTGCTAATATCCACCCCTGGTTTTTACACTGTACAGCAGTTCCTTAAAGTGTGCCCATTGGGAGAAAATATACCTCTCTGTACTATCTTTGTATCTTCCTATAAATCTATAATAATTTCAAAATAAAAAATTATAAATGAATCCAGAAAGAGGATTCACTGTGGCAACTTCTTGTTGAACTTTATCTCAGAGTAGGAATGCATACATGCTCACTATTCTGTCAGCTGTTGGTTATTGTGCACACGTTAGTATCCTTCACAATGATCCTACTTCTCCCTGGACTCCTTCTTTTGCACAATTTACCTTACGTTTTGCTGCTTCACTCCTGTGAATGTAAGCTTCCCCCACCCCACTTAATTCTTTTTAGAAAATGAACATTCTGCTCATTTCTCTCTTCCAGCATAGAATATGTATTTTTCTAGTGTTTCAGTTAATACAGAACAGTTTGGACCAATTTCCCTAACAGTACTAAGTCACGGGCTCTTTTTTAATATTGCCTCCATAAAAGCATTTAAAAGGAACTGTATCTAAAAACAGAACTACTCTATGAGCCAGCAATTGCACTACTAGATATTTACCCAAAGGATACAAAAATACAGATTAGAAGGGGTACATGCACCCCAATGTTTGTAGCAGCATTATCAACAATAGCCAAACTATGGAGAGAGCCCAAATGTCCATTGACTGATGAATGGATAAAGAAAAAGTGGTATGCACGCACACACACACACAAAATGGAATATTATTCAGCCATCAAAAAATGAAATCTTGTAGGAGGGGTTCTGAAGATGGCAGAGGAATAGGGGACCCTATTTCAACTGGTCCTCTGAATTTAGCTGGATATCTACCAAACCATTCTGAACATCCACGAAATCAGCCTGAGATGTAAGAATATATATCTGGATCTCTACAAACAGAGTGTCTCAAGGTATGAAGTGTGAAGCCATGATTCTGCAGGCAGATATAAAAGATAAACAGAAGGGGGAGGGAGCTGCCATAAGCTGGCACCAGGAAGGTGAGATAACATCAGAACACAAAAGTGTCCTGCACTGGGGACCAGGCACAGACTCACAGACTGGTGGCCATGGGGAAAGGACTTTAGTCCAGCCCCCAGACAGGATCCAGGAGTGGCTCATGGTTTTAGAAGCACAAAGGGCACAGAGGGGCCTGGCCCTGGGTTGACCTCTGGGAGTCTGCTGCTGTGGGGCGCACAACCAGGGAGGCTACGGTTTTTAGCAGTGCAGACAAAAATGGAGACGGTATGTCCTGGAGAGCTCAGTGAAGAGCAGACTGCAATTTCTCTGTTCTGAGACAGAGGATTGGATGCAGTCACTTTTACTCTGACTCTCTCAAGAGATGAAGAAAGCTGCCAGGGAAAGCCACCAGAGAACAAAAGTCCCCCCAAAACTGTTTTCACTGAGCCAATCATCCCCCCACACAAGGGGCAGGGCAACTCAGCCCAAACAGGGTTGCCTAAGTAACAGCACAGCAGGTCCCTCCCCCAGAAGACAGGCTGGAAGAACAAGAGGACCACAACCCTAGGGTCCCTATAAAACAGGTGCATCTTGCTTGGGTCATGGTTAATACTTTGGACTCTGTTCATTCCCTCAACCACCCCCCAACAGAATGACTAAGAGGATGAACCCCCCAAAAAGAAAAGAATCAGAGACTATGGCCTCTGCCACAGACCTAATGGGTATGGATATAAGCAAGATGTCAGAAATAGACTTCAGAGTAACAATTATGAAGTCAATATATAGGCTTGAGAAAAATATTAGTGACAATATAGAATCTCTAAGGGCACAAATGAGATCTAATCAGGCCAAACTTAAAAAATGCTATGAATGAAATGCAGTCGAAACTGTATACTCTGACTTCCAGGGTAAACGAGGCAGAAGAACAAATTAGTGAGCTAGAAGATAAGATGATAGAAAACAAGGAAACCAAGGAGGCCTGGGTAAAACAGATTAAAGCCCAAGAGATCAGACTGAGATTAATGATGCAATGAAATGTTCCAATGTCAGAATTATTGGGATCCCTGAGGGGGTGGAGAGAGAGAGAAGTCTAGAAGATATATTTGAATAAATCATAGCTGAGAACTTCCCCAATCTGGGGAAAGAAACAAGCATTCATGTCCAAGAGGCAGAGAGACCCCTCCCAAGATCAGTGAGAACAGACCAATGCCCTGGCATATGATAGTACAATTCGCAAATCTTAGATCCAAGGAAACAATCCTGAAAGTGGCTAGGGGGAAGAGATTTCTTACGTACAGAGGGAGGAACATCAGAATAACGTCAGACCTGTCCACAGAGACTGACAAGCCAGAAAGGGCTGGAAAGACATATTCAGGGTAATAAATGAGAAGAACATGAAGCCAAAGAAACTTTATCCAGGAGGGTTGTCATTCAGAATGGATGGAGAGACGAGAAGCTTCCAAGATCGGCAGAAACTGAAAGAATATGTGACCACTAAGCCGGCCCTGCAAGAAATATTAAGGGGGGTTCTATAAGAAGAGAAAGACCCCAAGAGTGACATAGAACAGAAATTAACAGAGACAATCTGTAGAAACAAGGACTTCACAGGCAACATGATGACAATAAAATCATATCTTTCAATAATCACTCTCAATGTGAATGGCCTAAATGCTCCCATGAAATGGCATAGGATTGCAGATTGGATAAAAAGACATAACCCATCCATATGCTGCCTACAAGAGACTCATTTTGAACCTAAAGATACATCCAGACTGAAAGTGAGGGGATGAAGAACAATTTTTCATGCCAATGGACCTCAAAAGAAAGCTGGGGTAGCAATTCTCATATCAGATAAATTAGATTTTAAACTAAAGACTGTAGTAAGAGATACAGAAAGACACTATATCATTCTTAAAGGGTTTATCCAATAAGAAGATCTAACAATTATAAATATCTATGCCCCCAACATGTGAGCAGCCAACTACATAAGCCAACTGTTAACTAAAATAAACATATTGATAATAATACTTTAATTGTAGGAGACCTCAGTACTCCACTCTTAGCAATAGACAGATCATCTAAGCAGAAGATCAACAAAGAAAGAAGAGCTTTGAATGACACACTGGACCAGATGGACCTCATAGATATATACAGAACATTCCATCCTAAAACAACAGAATATTCATTCTTTTCAAATGCACATGGAACTTTCTCCAGAATAGACCACATACTGGGTCACAAATCAGTTCTCAAATGATACCAAAAGATTGGGATTATTCCCTAAATATTTTCAGGCCATACTGCTTTGAAACTGGAACTCAATCACAAGAAAAAATTTGGAAAGAATTCAAACACTTGGAAGCTAAGGACCATCCTGCTAAAGAATGTTTGGATCAACCAGGAAATTGAAGAAGAACTTAAACAATGCATGGAAACCAATGAGAATGAAAACACATCAGTCCAAAACCTATGGGATACTGCAAAGGTGGTCTTAAGGGGGTAATACATAATCACCCAAGCCTCACTCAAAAAAGTAGAAAAGTCCTGAACATAAATGCTAACCTAACATCTTAAGGAACTGGAGAAAGAACAACAAATAAAACCTAAATCAAGCAGGAGAAGAGAAATAATAAAGATTAGAGCAGAGACCAATAAATTAAAAACCAGAAATATGGTAGAGCAGATCAATGAAACTAGAAGCTGGTTCTTTGAAGGAATTAATAAGATCAATAAACCACTGGCCAGATTTATCCAAAAGAAAAAAAAGAAAGGACCCAAATTAATAAAACTATAAATGAAAGAGGAGAGATCATGACTAACACCGAGGAAATTGAAACAATTATTAGAAATTATTATCAACCACTATATGCCAATAAATTAAGCAACCTGGAAGAAATGGATGCCTCCCTGGAAACCCAGAAACTACCAAGACTGAAACAGGAAATAGGCAACATGGATAGACCAATAACCATTAACAGGATTGAAGCAAGGATTAAAAACCTCCCAAAAAACAAGAGTCCAGGGCCTGATGGATTCCCTGGGGAATTCTACCAAACATTTAAAGAAAAAATAATACCTATTCTCCTGAAGCTGTTTCAAAAACATAGAAACAGAAGGAAAACTTCCAAACTTGTTCTATGAGCCCAGCATTACCTTGATCCCAAAACAAGGCAAAGACCCCCTCAAAAAGGAGAATTACACACCAATATCCCTGTTGAATATGGATAAAAAAATTCTCAACAATATCCTAGCTAATAGGATCCAACAGTACATTAAAAGGATTATCCATCACGTCCAGGTGGAATTTATTCCTGGGATGCAAGGGTGGTTCAATATTCACAAATCAATGTGATAGAACACATAAATAAGAGACAAGAACCACATGGTCCTCTCAATTGATGCAGAAAAAGCACTTGACAAAAAACAGCATCCTTTCCTGATTAAAACTCTTCAGAGTGTAGGGATAGAGGGAACATTCCTCAATTTCATAAAAACCATCTATGAAAAGCCCACAGGGAATATTCTCAATGGGGAAAAGCTGAGAGCTTTTCCCTTAAGATCAAGAACATGACAAGGATGCCCACTCTCGCCATTCTTGTTAAACATAGTACTAGAAGTCCTAGCATCAGCAATCAGACAACAAAAAGAAATAAAAGGTATTCACATTGGTAAAGAAGAAGTCAAACTCTCTCTCTCCACAGATGACATGATACTTTATATGGAAATCCAAAAGACTCCACCCCCAAATTACTAGAACTCATACAGTAATTCAGTAGTGTGGCAGAATAAAAAAGCAATGCACAGAAATCAGTTGTTTATCTATACACTAAAAACGTAATTGTAGAAAGAGAAATTAGGGAATCGATTCCATTTACAATAGCACCAAAAACAATAAGATACCTAGGAATAAACCAAACAAAGAGGTGAAGGATCTATACTCTAGAAACCACAGAACACTTATGAAAGAAATTGAAGAAGACACAAAAAGATGGAAAAATATTCCATGCTCATGGATTGGAAGAATAAACATTGTGAAAATGTCTATCTGCCCAGAGCAATCTGTACTTTCAGTGCCATCCTGATCAAAATACCAATGGCATTTTTCAAAGAGCTGGAACAAACTTAAAATTTGTATGGAACCAGAAAAGACCCTGAATCACCAAGGAAATCTTGAAAAAGAAAAACAAAGCTGGTGGCACCACATTGCTTAATTTCAAACTATATTACAAAGCTTTGATCACCAAGACAGTATGGTACTGGCACAAAAACAGACACATAGATCAATGGAACAGAATAGAGAGCCCAGATATGGACCCTCAACTCTATGGTCAAATAATCTTCGACAAAGCAGGAAAAAATATGCAGTGGGAAAAAGACATAGTCTCTTCAATCAATGGTGCTGGGAAAATTGGACAGCCACATGCAAAAGAATGAAACTCGATCATTCTCTTATACCATACACAAAGATAAACTCTAAATGGATGAAAGACCTCAATGTGAGGCAGGAATCCATCAAAATCCTAGAGGAGAACATAAGCAGTAAATTCTTCGACATTGGCCACAGCAACTTCTTTCAAGACACATCTCCAAAGGCAAAGGTAACAAAAGCAAAAAAAAAAAAAAACAAAAAACTTTTGGGACTTCATCAAGATAAAAAGCTTCTGCACAGCAAAGGAAACAGTCAACAAAACTAAGAGGCAACCCACCCTCCCAATGGGAGAAGATATTTGCAAATGACATTACAAATAAAGGGCTGGTATCCAAGATCTATAAAGAACTTCTCAAATTCAACACCCAAAAAACAAATAATCAAGTCAGGGGCGCCTGGCTGGCTCAGTCACTAAGCCTCTGCCTTCAGCTCAGGTCATGATCCCAGGGTCCTGGGATCTAGCCCCATATCAGGCTCCCTGCTTTGCAAGAAGCCTGCTTCTCCCTCTCCCACTTACCCTGTTGTGTTCCCTCTCTCGCTGTGTCTCTCTCTGTCAAATAAATAAATAAAATCTAAAAAAATAAAAATAATCAAGTCAAAAAATGGGCAGAAGACATGAACAAACACTTCTCCAAAGAAGACATACAAATGGCTAACAGACACATGAAAAAAATGTTCAACATCCTTAGCCATCAGGGAAATTCAAATCAAAACCACATTGAGATACCACCTTACACTAGTTATAATGACAAAAATTGGCAGGGCAAGCAAAAACAAATGTTGGGGACGTTGTGGAGAAAGGGGAACCCTCTTACACTGTTGGTGGGAATGCAAGTTGGTACAGCCACTTTGGAAAACAGTATGCAGGTTCCTCAAAAAGTTAAAAATAGAGCTACTCTATAACCCAGCAATTGCACTCCTGGGTATTTACCCCAAAGATACAGATGTAGTGAAAAGAAGGGGCACATGCACCCCAATGTTCATAGCAGCAATGTCCACAATAGCCAAATTCTGGAAGAAGCCAAGATGTCCTTCAACAGATGAATGGATAAAGAAGATGTGGTTCGTATATGCAATGGAATATGACTTAGACATCAGAAAGGATGAATACCCACCACTTGCATCAACATGGGTGGAACTGGAGGGGATTATGCTAAGTGAAATAAGTGAAGCAGAGAAAGACAATTATATGGTTTCACTCATATGTGGAACGTAAGGAATAGCATGGAGGATATTAGGAGAAGGAAGAGAAAACTGAAGGAGGGGAAATCAGAGGGGGAGACAAACCATGAGAGCTTATGGACTCGGGAAACAAACTGAGGGTTTCAGAGGGGAGGGATGTGGGGGGATGGGTTAGCCCGGTGATGGGTATTAAGGAGAACATGTATTGCAATGAGCACTGGGTGACCTTTCATCCATTATTATGCAAATAATGAATCATGGAACACTACATCAAAAACTAATGAAGTACTGTATGGTAGCATAACATAAAAAAAAAAAAATCTTGCCATTTGCAATGACGTGGATGAACTAGAGTATATTATGCTACGTGAGATAAGTCAGAGAAAGACAAATACAAATATGATCTCACTCATATGTGGAATTTAGAAAACAGATAAACATATGGGAAAGGGGTTAAGGGAAAAAGGAGAGAGGGAAACAAACTATAAGAGACTCTTAACTATAGAGAACAACCTGAGGGTTGATAGAGGGGAGGTGGGGGGGATGGGCTAGATGGGTGATGGGAATTAAGTAGAGTGCTTGTTGTGATAAACACTGGGTGTTGTATGTAAGTGATGAATCACTGAATTCTACTCCTGAAACCAATATTGCACTGTATGTTAACTAGCTAAAATCAAAAAAAAAAAATCTTGAACACAAGTTCACAAATATAGTGAGGCCTTATGATTTTAGCTTTTACATTTAGATCTATATTTTATTGGTCATCATTGTGTGTGTGTGTGTGTGTGTGTGTGTATGTCTTGAAAAAGGAGATCAAAGTCCATTTTTGCAATGTGGGCTATTCAGTTGTTCCTGCACCATTTGTTGAAAAAAATGTTACTTCCCCCATAAAATTGCACTGACACCTTTAAATAAATAAATAAAAGGAACTGTATCATTTAAATATACTTGAATAGCATAAAAAACTTTAGCATTAAATATTGTCATTGTCTATACTCTATATACATGTAAATTAACCACTAATAATGTATGAACACACATGTGTGTATACATGTGCATATATATATATACATATTGGTATGTATACACAAAATATATACAAATTAATACAAATTAACATGGTCTGTAGAGAAAATATAGTTCATTAACACTGAGGAAATATGAAGTAAAAGTGTTATCCGAATAATGATGCTAATCAAAAATTTACCTTATTTGAAAGGTAAACAGCATGCCAACATCCAAGACAGTCAAGCTAATGGCCAAGGGAAGAAGATATAATATATAAATTATTAGTTATCACTCTAATATGTTGAAATATTACTTCACGAGAACCAACTCCACAATTAGTTCTTTTTTTAAAATTTTATTTTATTATGTTATGTTAGTCACCGTACATCATTAGTTTTTGATGTAGTGTTCCATGATCCATTGTTTTCATATAACACCCAGTGCTCCATACAGTACATGCCCTCCTTAATACCCATCACCGGACTAACCCAATCCCCGACCCCCCTCCCCTCTAAAACCCTGTTTGTTTCTCAGAGTCCATAGTCTCTCATGGTTCATCTCTCCCTCCGATTCCCCCCCTTCATTTTTCCCTTCCTTCTCCTAATGTCCTCCATGCTCTTCCTTATGTTCCACAAATAAGTGAAACCATATGATAATTGACTTTCTCTACTTGACTTATTTCACTTAGCATAATCTCCTCCAGGCCTATCCATGTTGATGTAAAAGTTGGGTATTCATCCTTTCTGATGGCTGAGTTATATTCCATTGTATATATGGATTACATCTTCTTTATCCATTCATCTGTTGAAGGACATCTCGGCCCTTTCCAGTTTGGCTATTGTGGACATTGCTGCTATGAACATTGGGGTGCATGTGCCCCTTCTTTTCACTACATCTGTATCTTTGGGGTAAATACCCAGGAGTGCAATTGTTGGGTCATAGGGTAACTATTTTTAAATTTTTGAGGAACCTCCACACTGTTTTCCGAAGTGGCTGTACCAACTTGCATCCCCTCAACAGTTTAAGAGGGTTCCCCTTTCTCCACAACCTCTCCAACATTTGTTTTTTCTTGCCCTGTCAATTTTTGCCATTCTAACTGGTATAAGGTGGTATCTCAATGTGGTTTTGATTTGAATTTCCCTGATGGTTAATGATGTTGAACATTCTTTCATGCGTCTGTTAGCCATTTGTATGTCTTCCCTTAGAGAGGTGTCTTTTCATGTCTTCTGCCCATTTTTTGAATTGATTATTTGTTTTTTGGGTGTTGAATTTGAGAAGTTCTTTATAGATCTTGGATACCAGCCCTTTATCTGTAGTGTCATTTGCAAATATCTTCTCCCATTCTGTGGGTTGCCTCTCTGTTTTGTTGACTGTTTCCTTTGCTGTGCAGAAGCTTTTTATCTTGATGAAGTCCCAAAAGTTCATTTTTGCCTTTGTTTCACTAGCTTTTGGAGATGTATCTTGAAAGAAGTTGCTCTGGCCAATGTCAAAGTGGTTACTGCCTATATTCTCCTCTAGGATTTTGATGGATTCCTGTCTCACATTGAGGTCTTTCATCCATTTTGAGTTTATCTTTGAGTATGGTGTTAGAGAATGGTCGAGTTTCATTCTTCTGCATGTGGCTGTCCAATTTTCCCAGCACCATTGATTGAAGAGACTATGTCTTTTTCCCACTCCATATTTTTTCCTGCTTTGTCGAAGATTATTTGACCATAGAGTTGAGGGTCCATATCTGGGCTCTCTATTCTGTTCCATTGGTCTGTATGTCTGTTTTTGTGCCAGTACCATGCTGTCTTGGTGATCGCTGCTTTGTAATATAGCTTGAAGTTGGGCAACGTGATGCCCCCAGCTTTGTTTTTCTTTTTCAAGATTTCCTTGGTGATTCAAGGTCATTTCTGATTCCATACAAATTTTAGGATTGTTTGTTCCAGCACTTTGAAAAATGTCATTGGAATTTTGATCGGGATGGCATTGAAGGTATAGATTGCTCTGGGTACATAGACATTTTCACAATGTTTATTCTTCCAATCCATGAGGATGGAATGTTTTTCCATCTTTTTGTGTCTTCTTCAATTTCTTCCATGAGTGTTCTGTAGTTCCTAGAATATAGGTCCTTTACCTCTTTGGTTAGGTTTATTCTCAGGTATCTTATGGGTTTTGGTGCTATTGTAAATGATATCGTTTCTCTAATTTTTCTTTCTACAGTTGCATTGTTAGTGTATTAGAAAGCAACTGATTTCTGTGCATTGATTTTGTATCCTGCCACATTACTGAATTGCTGGATGAGTTCTAGTAATTTGGGGGTGGAGTCTTTAGGTTTTCCACATAAAGTATCATGTCGTCTGCGAAAAGAGAGAGTTTGACTTCTTCTTTGCCAATTTGAATACCTTTTATTTCTTTTTGTTGTCTGATTGCTGTTGCTAGGACTACTAGTACTATGTTGAACAATAATGGTGAGAGTGGGCATCCTTGACGTGTTCCTGATCTTAAGGGAAATGCTCTCAGCTTTTCCCCTTTGCAGATGATATTCACTGTGGGTTTTTCATAGATGGATTTTATGAACTTGAGGAATGTTCCCTCTATCCCTATACTCTGGAGAGTTTTAATCAGGAAAGGATGTTGTATTTTGTCAAATGCTTTTTCTGCATCAATTGAGAGGACCATATGGTTCTTCTCCCTCCTCTTATTAATGTGTTCTATCACAATATTGATTGATTTGCAAATGTTGAACCACCCTTGCATCTGGGGATAAATCCCACTTGGTCATGGTAGATGATCCTTTTAATGTATTGTTGGATCCTATTAGCTAGGATATTGTTGAGGATTTTGGAATCCATATTCATCAGGGATACCGGTCTGAAATTCTCCTTTTTGATGGGGTCTTTGCCTGGTTTGGGGATTAAGGTAATGCTGGCCTCATAGAATGAGTCTGGAAGCTTTCCTTCTGTTTCTATTTTTTGAAACAGCTTCAGGAGAATAGGTATTATTTCTTCTTTGAATGTTTGGTAGAATTCCCCAGGGAATCCATCAGGCCGTGCACTCTTATTTTTTGGGAGGTTTTTTATCCCTGCTTCAATCTCGTTACTGGTTATTGGCCTATTCATGTTATCAATTTCTTCCTGTTTCAGTCTTGGCAGCTTATAGCTTTCCAGGAAGGCATCTATTTCATCCAGATTGCTCAGTTTTTTGGCATATAGTTGTTGGTAATAATTTCTAATAATTGTTTCTATTTCCTTGGTGTTAGTCATGATCTCTCCCCTTTCATTTATAATTTTATTAATTTGGGTCCTTTCTCTTTTCTTTTGGATAAGTCTGGCCAGTAGTTTATTGATCTTATTAGTTTTATTGATCTAATCTACTGTGTTTCTGGTTTCTAATTCATCGATCTCTGCTATAATCTTAATTATTTCTCTTCTAATGCATGGTTTAGGCATCATTTGTTGCTTTTTCTTTAATTATTTAGGGTGTAGAGTTAATTGATGAATTTGGGATTTTTCTGTTTTTTTTTTTTTTTTTTTTTTTTTTTTTGGTGAGGTTTGGATGGCTATGTATTTCTCCCTTAGGACTGCCTTTGCAGTATCCCATGGGTTTTGGACTGATGTGTTTTCATTCTCATTGGTTTCCATGCATTGTTTAAATTCTTTAATTTCCTGGTTGATCCAAACATTCTTTAGCAGGATGGTCCTTAGCTTCCAAGTGTTTGAATTCTTTCCAAATTTTTTCTTGTGATTGAGTTCCAGTTTCAAAGCAGTATGGCCTGAAAATATTTAGGGAATAATCCCAATCTTTTGGTATCAGTTAAGACCTGATTTGTGACCCAGTATGTGGTCTATTCTGGAGAAAGTTCCATGTGCATTTGAAAAGAATGAGTATTCTGTTGTTTTAGGATGGAATGTTCTGTATATATCTATGAGGTCCATCTGGTCCAGTGTATCATTCAAAGCTCTTGTTTCCTTGTTGATTTTCTGCTTAGATGATCTGTCCATCGCTGAGAGTGGAGTATTGAGGTCTCCTACAATTAACGTATTGTTATCAGTATGACTCTTTATTTTTGTTAATATTTGGCTCATGTACATGGCTGCTCCCAGGTTAGGGGCATAAATACTTATAATTGTTGGATCTTCTTGTTGGATAGTCCCTTTAAGAATGATATAGTGTCCTTCTGTGTCTCTGATTAGTCTTTAGTTTAAAATCTAATTTGTTTGATATAAGAATTGCTACCCCAGCTTTCTTTTGAGGTCTGCTGGCATGGAAGATGGATCTCCATCCCTTCACTTTCAGTCTGGATATATCTTTAGGTTCAAAATGAGTCTCTTATAGACAGCATATTGATGGGTCCTGTCTTTTTGTCCAATCTGCAACACTGTGCCATTTTATGGGAGCATTTAGGCCATTCACATTGAGAGTGATTTTTGAAAGATATGAATTAATTGTCATCATGTTGCCTGTGAAGACCTTGTTTTTATAGATTGTCCCTGTAAATTTCTGTTGTAGATCACTCTTGGGGTCTTTCTGCTTTTATAGAACCCCCTTAATATTTCTTGCAGGGCCGGCTTAGTGGTCACATATTCTTTCAGTTTCTGCTGGTCTTAGAAGCTCTGCATCTCTCCATCCATTCTAAATGACAGCCTTGCCGGATAAAGTATTCTTGGCTGCATGTTCTTCTCATTTAGTACCCTGAATATGTCTTGCCAGGCCTTTTTGGCTTGCCAGGTCTCTGTGGATAGGTCTGACATTATTCTGCTATTCCTCCCTCTGGACGTAAGGAATCTCTTCCCCCTAACTGCCCTTAAGATGGTTTCCTTGGTTCTAAGATTTGCGAGTTTTACTATTATATGCCAGGGTGTTGGCCTGTTTTCCTTGATCTTTGGAGGGGTCCTCTCTGCCTCTAGGACACGAATGTTTGTTTCATTCCCCAGATTAGGGAAGTTCTCAGCTACAATTCACTCAAGTGTATCTTCTAGTCCTCTCTCTCTCTCTCCACCCCCTCCAGGATTCCAATAATTCTCACATTGGAACATTTCATGGTGTCACTTATTTCTCTGATTCTATTCTCATGGATTCTGAGTTGTTTTTCCCTGGCCTCCTCTTTTCCCTTTTTATCTATTAAATTGTCTTCCAGGTCACTACATTCTTCTGCCTCACTTACCCTAGCTATTAGATTATCTAGATTAAATTAGATCTCATTGATAGCATTTTTAAGTTCTGCCAATTTAGCTTTCACTTCTGCCCTTAGAGACTCTATGTTGCCATTAATTGATTTCTCCATTCTAGCTATTATCTTCACAATTGCTATCCTGAATTCCATCTCCGACATCTTGGTTATATCTGAATCCATTTGTAAATCTCTGAGTCTTTCCTATTTTGGGGGTTCCTCCTCCTATTCATTCTGTTGATGGTGATTGAGGGAATGTATAGAGTCCAAATTATTGACCACAGCCCATGCAAGATGCACCTGTTTTCTAGGGACCTTAGGGTTACTGGCCTCTTGTTCTCCCAGCCTGTCTTCTTGGGGAGGGGCCTGCCTCACTATTACTCAGGCAACCCTGTTTGGGCAGAGTTGTCCTGCTCCCTGGGGCGGGGGATGGGCTCAGTGGAAACCGGTTTTGGGGGCTTTTGTTCTCTGGTGGCTTTCCCTGGCAGCTTTCTGTGTCTCTTCAGAGAGTCAGAGCAGAAGACACCATTTCCAACCCTCTGCCTCAGAGCAGAGAGATCACCATCTCTTCTTCAGTGAACTCTCCAGACCACACTATCTCCGTTTCTGTCTGTGCTGCTATAAACTGCAGCGTCCTGGGTTGTGAGCCCCTCAGCAGCACTCCCAGTCCTGCCTCCAGGTCGGGGCACATCTCTGCCCTTTGTGCTTCTAAAATCTCCAGCTGCCCCCAGTTCGTACCCATGACCCTGCCACTCCGGTTTCCATCTAAAGTCCTTTCCCTGCTGCTATTGGTCTGTGAGTCTGTGCCCCATCCCCAGTGCAGGAGGCTATCACTCACTGGCGATGTAGGATCCCAATGGCCAGGCTCCCTCCCCCTGCCATTTATCCTCCAATATCTGCCTGGGGAATCACAGCTCCCTGCTTTGTACCTCAAAACCAACTGCCTGTGATATTCTGTTTATAGAGATCCAGATCTTCCTACATCTCAGGCTGATTTCATGGGTGTTCAGAGTGGTCTGGTAGATATCCAGCTCAATTCCGCAGACCAGTTGGAATAAGGTCCCCTACTCCTCCACCATCTTTTCTTCTCTCCCACAATTAGTTCTTTACTCAACTCTCCACCAAAGAGAAAATCAAATTCCCTAAAAATTAGCTCTAAAATCAAAGCCCTCCTAAACTTTTTCATATGACATGGTTTTTTTTAGTTGTCAGTAGTCCACTGAAAATACTACTTTTTAGGGGGGACAATGCTGGGTGCACGGAACAGGAATCCATATATCAGTTATCTAGTAATGATGGCAAGTTCTAATGCAATCATCTCAAAACACTCTTCACTCTTTTTTTGTTTTTTTTTCCACAACTGTTGTGTCATGAAAGATAAATGGGATTAATTTTAAATTTTTGGAATGATGTGTTGTCTTTAGGATTGCTTTGGAAATCTCTTTGCCCCTAAATATTGAAAGTAATGTGAAGTAATTGGAGGTAATTTGACTAATGTGAAATATTACTACATTCAAGAAAAAAAAAAAACCTTGAAAATATATCTTACCTGAATGGGTACAAATCTTTCAACAATGATAATAAAGAAATTATGAAAATGGATACAGTCATAAAGGAAAAATTCAGAAGAATGGGAAACCACACACCAACTTAATAAAAACAAATGAAGACAGATTGGAGTATAATACTTCATGGAAATTTATTTTGTTAATCATCACATTCAAAAGATTATACCTCTGTCAAAAAGAGGACTGAATTAAACAAGAAAATTATAGGGGTGCCTGCCTGACTTATTCGGAAAAGCATGTAACTCTTAATCTCTGGGTCATGAGTTTGAGCCCCATGTTGGGTGCAGAGATCGCTTAGGTAAATAAATAAATAAATAAATAGACTTAAAAAATATAAATACAGGAAAATTAGGTACACAATATGTTTAAAAAAAAAACAAACCCAGTGGTGCTTTATAACATAAGAGCATGTCGATTCTCCCTATTTCAGATTCCCCAACCAAAAATAATAATAATAATAATAATAATAATAATAATAATATTAAAATAGGTTGGAATCTAAATAGCTTATTCACTGGAAGTTTAAATTCACAAAACAGTTTGCTGTGTCCAAGATAAAAAAATTGGAGATACCATGAGTAGGAATCTGTTTCTACATTCAGATTGCCAAGTACCTAGTTACCTGATTAATGAAGAAAAGAAATACAGATAATCAAAAAACCAATAAAATTTCCCTGACCTTTATACAAACAATTCCCCCCAAATTAATTTGTTTTCTCTATATAGTGAGTTTTGTGACCAAATCCCAGTTCAAGTGTCTCTCATAGATCTTGTATGTAAGTATTAAAAATGTATTTGTTCATATGGAAAATATTCTAAGATTTAAAATATATCTATTAAGGAGTTCTATTTTGGACCTACATACTAAGCCAAACTTGTCATTTCTAGAGGAGTATCTGACTTGGGAATTTTCTAGTTCAAACTATTCTATGTTTAATTTTTTACTGGTCTGAGCAGAGCTCTGTAAGGACTCTGGATACATCTGTATTGACACTTACCACTGCTGTGAACAGAGGGGAGATGAGAGAAGCGAGAGATGGTTCACTCTGAATCTTCTCCCACCTTCCTTCCTTCTGCCCCTCTCTCCATTTAGGAACAAGGGAGATTGATAGCTAGAGGAACAGCATAGAGACAGATCTGAGTCAAGAGGAGAATCTCTGAGAACAATATTTTTTAATTCATATGCATGTATATGGATAATCTCTTAGATTCACTATTCTCATCAGAAAACCCTACAGGCACTTAGAATCTTTTTATGTTTTTTTGTTAGTTAACATAAAGTGTTATATTAGTTTCAGGTGTATTGACAGAGTCTTACACTAGGTTCTAGACAGAGGGTGTCTACCACTGAGGGGGGTCAGGATTGCAGAGAGACCCCCTGAGGAACAAACACAGGGAGCCATGGAAGCCGGGGGTAGGACATGAGAACTAGGACCAAACCTGCAGGCCCTTGAGCTGAAGCTCTTTTCAACTCTGAAGAGAACATTTAAATATATTGTAAACACTAGTCATTTTTCCTGAAAATGTCATGCATCTATCAAAAGAAGTAACTGAAAAATGCACTAAAATATTGGTTACTTGCAACATACACTGAATATATGCATGATATTGTTAAAAATATTACTCAATTTCATTCAAATCATTTCTGTAGTACATAATTTCTTTTAATGTTCTTTTAACATAAAAAGTACACTTTTAAAGAAATCAATTTACATTTACACTTCTCAACCTCTTTCAAAATGTGCATGCTTCAAACTCTGCACCATTGACTCTCTGACCTCTTCTCTCACCTCTGTTTCCTCACCCCAGCCACACTGCATCTCTGGTTGTTTCTCCAACATGCCACACATGCTCATGCCTTAGGGTCTTGGCTTAGGCTGTTCTGTCTGCTTGGAACTCTCTTCCTAGGAATCCTCTGCTTTAAGTAGCTGTTCAAACATCACATACTCAGTACGGTTTTCCACCCTATGTAAAAGTGCAACCATCCTCCCTCCAACACCACCTTCTTGACCCACTCTCATACCCTGCTCTACTTTTTATTCCCTTTTTCCATTTCACTTATCATTTACTTTTTTACCTTATAAATATCTCATTCATCATGTGTGTGTTTCTTTTTTGATCTATTTTTCATCTCCTCCAGCTAGGTGGAAGCTCGATGTGGAAGGGGTCTTTATTGCTCTTATTCACTGATGTGTCTCAGTTTTCCAGAATTCATGGTACAGAGTAGGTACTTGTGATCAAGAAAGATTTACTGAATCAATGAATGAGTGAGTGACTGAGTGAATCTCTCATTTATTCTGAATCTTACTCAAAATATTAGTAAGTGTTAAGAAGGGAAATGATTTTCAATGAGAAACAAATCCTTTGCAGTTCAAGTTGTTTCAATTCATTACTTTCAGTAAATCTAATGGACATTTAAAAAGACACTTAAGAAAATAAGTTAAAGAATGCATGGGATCATAGAGATTTTCCAAATTATTTTAGATTGGACAGGAGCAGAAATATTTAAGACCACTGGCAAAGGAAAGAACATAGAAGGAAGCTATGGAGGACACTGGCAAACTGCTCACCAAATCCATTTCCACTTTTTTCCCTGAGGACACAGCTTGTTACTGAGACAATATTACTGAGTCCGAGCCAATTGAATGCTGGAGAAACTAATGTGCATTGCTTCCAGAACCAGTCCTTTAAAAACTCCTCCCTTGTGATTCTCCATGCCCATTGTCCTTCCCATGATGCAGACCAGCATGGTAGCCCACAAAGTCACCTGTTGAACATGGCAGAGCTACAAGATGAAGGATGCCTGCATCCTGGAATCAGTGCTTAGAGAGAGTTTCATGCCATTGTGAAGACCCATTTGGATTTCACATACACATGAAGTATTGCTTCTTTTGCTCTAAATTACTGAGAATTTTCAGTTCAAGTATTATGTAGCTAACATTACCTTGAATAATATAGGAATATTCCTACTATGTTAAATAGGAAAAAATTTCTTTCAGGAAATAAAAATGCTAGCATAGTGTAACATGCAGAATCCAGACAGAAGTCTGAGAACCCAGAAGG
The DNA here is from genome assembly GCF_011800145.1 of Mirounga leonina. Taxonomy (NCBI): domain Eukaryota; kingdom Metazoa; phylum Chordata; class Mammalia; order Carnivora; family Phocidae; genus Mirounga; species Mirounga leonina. The sequence continues at coordinate 32,769,923 of NW_023270320.1, read as the reverse complement.
TATAAAAGATGCTTTTTCTTGCAATGCAAGATCACATACACTGAAGGTTTCAACAAATGTTTCTCATAGGCCTCCTCTCATCTTTAGAACTCAGCTGACATTTTTGTGATCATAGAGAGAACAGCTGGATTATCTGAAAAACTTGCCTCAGAAAGGGATGAGAAAGGTAGTTCATGGTTAAGTTGTGAAGGTCTTCATTGTACCATCATGAGACGATTTTTAAAAGGATCTATGATTTTTTTTTTGAAAATTCCTTCTTGAATTAGATTTGGTTTCTAGCAGACAATTGCTTACCTAAGCTCAGCCTCTAACATTTAACATCTAGCGCCTAAAGAAACCCTCAATAATAATTTTTTTCAGTTACAATAAGTTTTAACAAGACAGATGACTAACAAATCTTCAGTTTAGTAAAAGGAGATTTTGAAAATAATGACTCCAAAAACATTACCTTTATAAATCTGGTTCATCTGGAGCTTCAGAAGAGTTTTAAACATATGAATCTTTTTCTAAAAAGTCACTAATTCACATATCCTAGAATAGAAACATCTGTGAAACACAAGTATTTATAATTTATTTATTATATTTATTTAATTACATATTTATTTATACTTGCTGGTGTAAAACTAGGAAATGGTCAAGCAGCTTATATTATCAGCTGCTTGTGAGGACATTAAAATGATATTCTTAACTGACACTTCCACCTAGAGAATATCCTTGCCACCTAAAACAACTATATTCTCTTCAGAAAACTAAGGATGAATGTTTTAAATATTGGCATGCAAGGCTTTGACATATATCTTTCATTTTCCCATATTATATATACCCATAATAGTTTACTTTTTTATGTCATCTGAAAGGATAATTGATTCCATAAAGAAGTAATGATTTACATCAGCAAAAGCAACAATAAAAGAGAATGGTTCTGAATCTACAAGAATATCTGCCTACAGTGTCCCTCTTCCCTTCTATTCACTGTCACAAACTCAAATACCACCACTTTTGTAATCACCCCTTTTTCCATTCTTTACACATAATCACTCCTTTTGTATTCCCTGAGAGGTTAGTTTGTATGTTTATTTTAGCATTAGGTTACTGAATTATAATTATTTACTTAAATTTCTGACTTGTCTAGCCAAATATGTGGAAATTAAACAGCATACTGTTGAACAACCTATGAGTCAAAGAAGAAATCAAAAGGGAATAAAAAAATATTTCAAAACAAATGAAAATGGAAACACCCCACATCAAAACCTATGATGCTACAAAAGCAGTTCTGAGAGGGAGGTTTATAGAGATAAAAGCATATATTAAGAAAATAGAAAGATCTCAAGTGAACAATCTAACTTTATACCTCAAAGAATTAGAAAAAGAACAAACAAAGCCCAAAGTTAACAGAATGAGGGAAATAACAAAGATCAGAACAGAAATAAATGAAATAGACACTAGAAAGACAATAGAAAAGATCAATAAAACTAAGAGCTAGCTTTTCAAAAAGATAAAATTGACCAGGCTTTAGCTAGCCTCAGAAAAAAATAAGGAAGATTCATAAATATAATAAAAAAATGAAAGAGAAGACATTACAACTGATACCATAGATGTTCAAAGGGTCATAACAGACTAATATAAACAGTTGTGCTCCAACATTTGGATAACCTAGAAGAAATGGCCAAGACGGAATCATGAAGAAATAGAAAATATGAACAGATCAATAGTGAGTTTGAATCATTAATCATTAATCCAAAAGAAGAAAAGAAGAAAACCCAGGGTGGGATGATTTCACTGGTAAATTCACCCAAATATTTAAAGAATAATTAGTGCCAATCCTTCTCAAACTCTTCCAGAAACTTGAAGAGGAACAAACATTCTCAAACTCATTTTATGAGGCCAACATTACTATGATACCAAAACCAGAGAAGGACACTATAAGAAAGGAAAACAAACCAATGTCCCTGATGAAGAGATAGAAGCAAAAACTCAACAAAATACTAGCAAAAAGCATTCAACAGCACATTGAAAGGATCATACATAAAGAGGGATTTATCCCTGGGATGCAAGAATAGTCAATATATGTAGATTAATAAATGTCACACACCTCATTGATGAATGAATGATAATCATATGAACATCTCGACAGAAGCAGAAGAAGCATTTGACAAAATACAGCATCCTCTTAGAATAAAAGCCCTCAACAAAATGGGAACAGAAGGAACATACCTCAACGTAACAATGACCATACTTGATAAGCCCACAGCTCACATCATACTCAGTGGTGAGAGGTAGAAAGCTTTTCCTCTAAGATCAGGAACAAGAGAAGGGTGCCCATTCTCATTACTCTTATTCAACATAGTCCTAGAAGTCCTGGCTAGGCAAATCAGGCAAGAAAAATAAATAAAATGTATCTAAAGCAAAGAAGTCAAATTGTCTTTACAGGCAATATGCTTTTACATATAAAAAATCCTAAAGACTCCACCAAAAATCTCTTAGGTCTAATTGACCCATTCAGTAAAGCTGAAGGATACAAAATCAACATACTGAAATCAATTGAATTTTTATACACTAACAACAGAATATTCTGAAAAAGAATTAAAGAAAACTATCTTGTTCACAATAGCATTAAAAACAATACAATACTTAGGGCAAAATATAACCAAGAAGATGAAAGGTCTGTACATTGAAAACTGTAAGACTTTGATGTAAAAAATCAAAGGTGACACAAACAAATGGAAAGATATCCTATATTCATGGATAGAAAGAATTAATATTGTTTAAATGTCCATATTACCCAAAGCCATCTATACATTCAGTGCAACCCCTATCAAAATTACCATATCATTTCTCATAGAACTAGAAAAAAATAATCCTAAAATTTGTATAGAATCACCAAAGACTCTGAATAGCCAAAGCAATCCTGAGAAAGAACAAAGCTGGGAGCATCACACTTTCTGATTTTAACCTATACCATGAACCTATAGTGTGCTCGCTTTGGCAGCACATATGCTTAAATTGGAATGATACAGAGAAGATTAGCATGGTCCCTGCGTAAGGATGACACAAAAATTTGTGAAGTGTCCTATACTACAAAGCTGTCATAATGAAAACAGTATGTTACCGGCATAAAAATAGACAGAAAGACCAACAGAACAGAATCTGGAGTGAACCCTCACATATATGACCAGCTAATAATTAACATGGAAGCCAAGAATATAAAACAAGGAAAGGATAGTGTCTTCAATAAATGGTTCTAGGAAAACAGATTAACTTCATTCAGAAAAATAAAATTGGATGCCACCCTTGACATCTGATCACCCCCAATGTCTAATCAAATTCCTTCTCCTCCACCATCCCCTGTGTGATATCTTATTACCCTGGCTTGCCTGTGGCAAGAATCTGTTGAGTCTTTTTAGCCAGAATCCTCCCTTATCACTGATGTTTCTTCTAAGTAATTTTCTATCCACTGACCCCCCAACCTACTTCTTGGCTATAAATCTCCATTTGTCCATGGTGTATTCAGATTGAGCCCAGGTCTGAACTAGGTCTCTTTTCCCCTATTGCAATAGTCCTGAATAAAATCTACTTGTGCCACTTAAACTACTGTCCAGCCCTGATTTTCTTTAATGGTAGATTAAAAGTAAAAAGATAGAGGGTGCCTGGGTGGCTCAGTTGGTTAAGCATCTGTCTTTAGCTCAGATCATGATCCCGGGGTCCTGGGATCTAGTCCTATGTTGGGCCTCCTGCTCAGCGGGGAGTCTGCTTCTCCCTCTCCTTCTGCTGCTCTCTCTCTCTCTTTCTCTCTCTGTCAAATAAATAAATAAAATCTCAAAAAAAGTGAAAAGATAGAAAATGACATACTATGAGAACGCTAACCAAAAGGAAGTGAAGATATCTGTTAGTATCAAATAACAGTGACTTCAGAGCAAAGAAAATTACCAGAATTAAAAAATGAGGGCGCCTGGGTGGCTCAGTTGGTTAAGCGACTGCCTTCGGCTCGGGTCATGATCCTGGAGTCCCGGGATCGAGTCCGGCATCGGGCTCCCTGCTCGGCGGGGAGTCTGCTTCTCCCTCTGACCCTCCTCCCTCTCGTGCTCTCTGTCTCAAATAAATAAATAAAATCTTAAAAAAAAAAAGATTAAAAAATGATAAAAAGGTCAATCTATCAATGATACACAACAATTTAAAATGTGTCTTCATCTGAAAATGGAACTTCAAAACACATAAAGCAAAATCTGTTTGAACTGAAAAAAAAAAACAGAAATATTCACAATGACAGTTGATGATTTTAACACTTCTTTCTTGGTAATTGATACAAAAGGTAAACAGACAGCAAGGATACAGAATATATTTTAAACTTGGACACCACTGAAATCGAAAACTTCTGTTTTGCAAAGACATTAAGAGAATGAAAAGATAAGCAATAGCCTGAGAGAAAATCATTGCAAATCACACACCTAACCAAAGATTTGCATCCAAAAAGTGTAAATAACTTTCAAACATCAGTAATAAGAAAACAACCCAATTTTTAAAAATAGGCAAATGATTTGAGAGATAGTTCACAAAAGACATATGAATGTCAAACAAGTACATGGAAAGATGCTTCACATCATCTGTCACAAGGATTAAGCATAATAAGAGTTGCAATGGGTCCTCAAAATGAAATAATGTTCAGTTGGCTACAGTGTTTAAGTATTAGAATAACAAAATATGAAAGAAAAAAAAAACAGAAGAAGCTCGATGTCTTGCAGTAAAATATTTACAATTTTCCTTTCACTTTATGTTGTAAAAAGGATAGAAATAATAGGAATGGCTTAGAATGTCTTAGTCAAGTTTTAAAATGAAAATATGTGAAATATTGTATCATTGTGCTTTCTCCTATTTTATATGTTTGTTACCAAAATATTATTACCATTGCCAAAATAAAGATAGAATACAGTTTTAAAATGAGAATATGTGAAATATTATATCATTGTGCTTTCTCCTATTTTTATATATGTTTGTTGCTGATATATTATTACCACCTCCAAAATAAAGATGGAGTAGCAAATAAAGTCAAAGCTGCATTTTCTCTATGCTGTTGAATAAAGAAGAGCATACTTAACATAACAGAGTATGTGAAATCTAGAACCTGAGAATTCCAATAATTTCCAAATATTTCTGCTGTTTGGATTTGCAGAACGCTTTTGCTAGGGAGAATTCATTCTCAATGTCCGACTTGGTTTAGATCTTACCAAAGAATTTTTTCAATTCTAATACCCTGCACTGACATACTATACACAAAAAGACACTCTCATATACTTCTAGATAGAGTATACAGTAGCTAAAAAAAACTACAAGGTAATCATCAATACATAAAATAATTCTGAAAATAAAAGAATCACCTTATCTTTAGCATATAGTTATTAACAATAACTAATATTCAACACATAATATATTCTAGGCACTTTGGCAGATGCATGAAATTAAGTACCTTCATGAATCATTTCAACACATGTATCAAATAGACAATATTTTTGTTATATCAATTTTATTTATGAAAAAATTTTTAAGAGTGCTATCCAGTGTCATACAATTAGTAGAAATAGAACTGTGAGCACCTAAATAGATACACAAAATACTTAGTATCATACTCCCACTAATAGCAAATGCTTAGTGAATAGTAGGATTTTAAAAATAATTTTAAATGATTATTTTTATACTCATTTTTTTAAAAATCACTACTAAAATCTCCTTTATTTGGGTAAAATTTGGAAAAAATGATTTCAAGTGTCTCTTGACAGCATTGTTTGTGACAGCAAGTGTAACAGAAGGGTTGTATTTAATAGGGAGTATTTTGTAATCTGCTAGTTGACCTCAGAAGATCTATGAGGAAGGCAGAAGCATTTCCAGAGGTTTGCAAGGAAACAAGTCCTTGATTAGAAAGGAAAGAATTAAATTCTGCAGCTCTGGCAAGAGTAGAGACTGGAAATATTATTATAGGCATACCTCATTTTGTTGTGCTTTCCTTTATTGCATTTGTTTTACAAATGTCTGTGGCAACCCTGCATGAAACAAATCTATAGGCACTATGTTTCCAAAACCACTTGCTCACTTCCTGTCTCTGTGTCACACTTTGGTAATTCTCACAATATTTCAAACTTTTTGATTATTATTACATTTCTTTTTTTTTTAAAGATTTTATTTATTTATTTGACAGACAGAGACACAGCAAGAGAGGGAACACAAGCAGGGGGAGTGGGAGAGGGAGAAGCAGGCTTCCCGCGGAGCAGGGAGCCCGATGTGGGACTCGATCCCAGGACCTGGAATCATGACCTGAGCCGAAGGCAGACACTTAACGACTGAGCCACCCAGGCGCCCCTCAAACTTTTTGATTATTATTACATTTCTTAAGGTGATCTGTGATCAGTGATTACAACTGTCTGAAAGCTCAGATGATGGTTAGCAATTTTTAGCAATAGAGTGTTTTTAGTTGAAGTATGTACACTGGTTATTTTAGACATAATGCTAGTGCACACTTAGGATACAGTATAGTGTAAACATAACTTTTATATGCACTAAGAAATGAAAATTTTCATCTGATTCACTTTATTATGATCCTCGCTTTATTGCAGGCATCTGGAACCAGACCCTCAATATCCCAACGTATACTGTAGTATGGTTACAAGATCACTTGAGCCTTTGCTAAAAGTAAAGAAATGAATTTTATATTTCCTTTTCTGCGTGCTTCCTTTCTATTCTTGTACTCATTTTTGCTAAATTAGAAAATACTAAAACATGTTTACTGATAAACTTTTATTATCGTCACATCTATACTGCCTTTCTTTCTAAATTTCCATTTTAAATGTCATTCTAATACATAAATTTGTACCTTCATGTAATGGGAGATACAGGGAACACTTCTGAATCTTCATCATAATTTTTTCAATGCAAACATTTCACTCTGTACTTTCACTGTTGTAAATGAGCTTAATAGAAGAAAAGCTCCCTGGCTAATGTCTAATTATAGTGGCATAAATAGTAGAATTAACATCCCCTCCACTTCCTCACACAGTCTCTTGTCCATAGACAATAGGTCATTGATTTGTAATAACTGTCATTAATTAAAATGCTGGAGCTTTGTTTCTTAATCTCCTTTAGAATAAATGTCCTGATGTTAATTGCCTTATTTTTTTGCACTGGTTAATTTTCCTTTCTTTTCAAAATATGGAAAAGTAAAGCTGCATCCTAGCAAAAAAAAAGTTTATCTTCAGCAGAAGCCAGAAATTACTGGCTTAGACTGTTAAATATTTCAAAACTTACATTATTATCCTGGCTAGTTTGCCATTAAGCATTGAGTTTATAGAAAATATCAACAAAACTTGAACAAAATCCCCCTTTTTACAGTATGTGATATATTAAATATGGTTTCAGTGGGTCTCTTCTGTATTATTCTTTTCAATTTCTATGACAAATAGGAAAACAATAGGTCTCATCTGAGATCTAAAAGTTGTCAAATATTAGCATCTCTAGATTTCTTCCTCCAACAAATCTAGTTTTCTCTCCTTGAGATTCATGCTCCTCATGAAAAAAAAATCTACTTTCTGTTTGAAAATAATGCCTGACCACCAGCTCCTTATATGGCACCAACATGCTCTCTGCCATCTGGATCATCCAGGAATCTGGAAAGACTTCCCCTATCCCACATTGACACTTGCTTTTGAGGCTGCCAGAGTACTTGCCTAATCCCAGGAAACAAAAGAGCCAAAAGTGAGAATGTGGAGGAGAAAGAAGGAGAACACTGATCACAAAATGCAATTGAGGGCACAGTCCTCCTCAGCCAGCCAAGGCATGAGGGAAGAGTAGTGTGTATTCCTTATAGTCAGAGTGACAAAGATCCCACCTCAGATTTGCTAAATGAGATTTTAGGAGAAATTTCCTTAAAACTGTCCATAGAAACCATTCTTGTTCTTGATTTCTAAGAAAGAAATTTCAGCAAGGCTTGTATAGCCAGTGAGCAATTTGAAGAGCAGTCTACACTACCTATCTCGTCTAAATATCTCACCTAGCTAAATCACTCCTACATCAAAACCTAATGAATGACAGTGGAGCACTATGAAAAAAAAATTTCAAATCAAGGGAAAAGAATTCAGTTTCAAAAAGTGTGACATTAATTAATAGGATGGTGGGGGGTATTTTTTTAATTGACTTGGTAATAAAGATAAAACCAAGTATTTAACTTTTTTTAAGACCATGAAATACATGTGAGCGCTAAAAGAGCAATGACATCAAATTGGTCTTTCAAAATACTATATATGTGGAATTTCTGGTCATAGCATGAAGTGTTAGGTCACTACAACCCATTCCTTCTGCTGCATACAAGCAAAACTCTAAACAAAATACAAAGAACCACCACCTGAGCACTCTGAACATTAAACATAACAAGTAGATTGTGGACGGGACTCAAAGCTTAGAGAAGCAAGTTTGTGACCTGGGTTTTCCATTTTTCCCTCAGTCTTTAGTTTACTCCTATTTTTCTGGCACCAGAAAAAAGAGTAGATGCAGGTAGAGGGAGAATCCTCTAGCAGATAGAGCCAGAGAAGAGGACTCCATAGGTCTGTATATAAACCACCAAAGTCTCAGGCTCGTAACTTGTGCAAGTTGTGTGTGTCCAACACACACAACACAACACACAACACAAGCACAGTAAAGGCTTTGAGAACTGAACTAATACTACAATAACCAAGCACAAAGGTTAAGAAGGAATTTGCAGTTCGAAGTCCAAACAAAAGTGAGTTGCTTTTTTGCACAAAATAATAATAAATAAAAAATTGAAAAACTGTCAACATTTTCCAAGTGAGTGTAACAGAAACCAGTGTCCATTCAACATAGCATTCAAAATGTCCAGGGTTCCATGTAAAAAATTATTTCATATGCAAGAGCCAGAAAATGTGATCACTTCTCAAGGGAAAGGCAATTAACTGATACCAAACTCCGGACAACCCCAAAGTTGGAATTAATCAGAGAAATACTATAAAGTAGAAGTTTTAGCTGTGCTCGACTTGAAGACATATAAATATGCTCAACTTAAAATGACTATGAGATAGAAATGCTCAGACATAGAAAATATTTTCAAAAATTTATAAAATTTATTAAAATTTTTTAAAATTTAGAATTGAAAAATATTTCAATATCTGACATTTTTTGAACTCTAGATGGAATCAAGAGCAAAACAGGAGATGAGAAAGGAAAGAGTCAGTAAACTTGAAGATAACAAATTTTCTAATCTAATGAACAGAGAGAAAAAAATAGAAAAAATGAACAGAGTTTTAGGAATCTGTGGGACAACATCAAAAAGTCACATATGTGTTATTGGAATCTCAGAAAGAAAGAGAAAGATATTAGGGCAGAAAAATTATCTGAAGAAATAGTATCTGAAACCTTCAAAAATATGTTGAAAGAAATGAATTGACAGATTTAGGAAACTCAGCAAACACCAAACAGGAAACTTAAACACACACACACACACACACACACACACACACACACCTAGGCCTACCACAATCAAAGTACTAAAAGACTAAGATAATGAAAAACATTTTGATGATTTGTTCCTTTGCTGTACAGGTTCCTCAGAAAGCTGAAAACAGAACTATCCTATGATCTGGTAATTGCACTACTGGGTATTTACCCAAAAAATACAAAAACACTAATTCAAAGGGATACATGCACCCCAGTGTTTATAGCAGCATTATTTACAATAGCCAAATTATGGCAAAAGCCCAAGTGCCCATTGATAGATGAATGGATAAAGAAGATGTGGTACACACACACACACACACACACACACAGAGGAATATTATTCAGCCATAAAAAAGAATGAAATCTTGCCATTTGCAAAGACATGGCTGGAACTAGAACATATTATGCTAAGCAAAATAAGTCACTCAGAGAAAGACAAATACCGTATGATTTCACTCATGTGTGGAATTTAAGAAACAAATGAGCAAAGGGAAAGAAGAGACAAATCAAGAAATAGACTCTTAATAGAGAACAAACTAATGGGTACGAGAAGGGAGATGGATGTGGGATGGATGAAATAGGAGATGGGGATTAAGGAGTACACTTGTGATGAGCACTGGGTGCTGCATGGAACTGTTGAATCACTATACCATACAACTGAAACTAATAAATTTAAATTTAATTTTAAATTATTTTTTAAAATTTAAAAAATAATGACCAAAAAACCCCATTCTGAAAGCATAAAGGGAAAATGACACATTGAATATGGACCACAAATTTCTCATCAGTAGCCCTGGAGGCCAAAAAGTAGTGGAACATCTTTAAACTATGAAGGACAAGAACTGTCAACTAAGAGCTCTACACCTACCAGAAGTCCCTTTCAGGAGTTAAAGTGAAATAAAAGTATTCTCAGATAAAGAAAAACTGAGAGGATTGGAGTCAGAAGTTCTGCTCTACCAGAAATTCTGAAGCGAAATTCTTCAGGTAGAGGGAAAAGATTCCAGAGACATGCATGGGTCTTTAAGAATGCAGCAAGAGTAAACAGAAATTGGGGCACCTGGGTGACTCAGTCGGTTAAACATCTGCCTTCAGCTCAGGACATGATCCCAGGATCCTGGGATAGAGTCCCATATCGAGCCCCTGCATCCGGCTCCCTGCTCAGTGGGGAGTTAGTTTCTCCCTCTCCCTCTGCCCCTCCCCCTCCCTGCTGCCCCTCCCCCTCCCTTTTCCTCCCGTCCCTCTCTCCCCCTCCTTCCGCCCCTCCTCCTCCCTCTGCTCATGCTCTCGCTCTCAAATAAATAAATAAAATCTTTTTTAAAAAAAGAACAAACAAATGATGATTAGGATAAAAATAAAGGACTGCTTTTCCTCTTAAGTTTTTAAAATAGAGATATGACTGTTGAGAATAAAAAATGATAATGTTGGCTGATAGGGGTTTGACTGTATATCAGTGTGATACATATGATAACCATGATATAAAGGTCAGTGGGAAATGTGCTGTCCAATGACCAATATAACTGCAAGGTTTCTACATTTTACCTGATGTCGTACAATACTGCAGTATTAACTCCAAGTAGGGTAGGGAGGCATATTGTAATTCTTAAAGAAACACTTAAAAAATGCAAAGAGATATGACCATAAAAATAGTAGCCTAATTTTAAAAGAACATCTTTTGGAAAATCATAATCCAAAAGGAAGCAGAGGAACAAAAAACAGAATAAGATAAAGAGATAAAGAAGATGGTAAACCTAAATCCATTCATACTAAAAACTACATTAAAAGTTAATCATTTAAACACTATAATTAAAAGGCAGGTATTGACAGAGTGGGTAAAAAAGAAAGACCTCAAAATATGTTGCTTAAAAGGGGCCAATTTTACATGTAAAATCAATGATGAAAATAAATGTATGAAAAAAACATATAGCATGAAAATCAGCTGAAAATGACAATATGAATGTAAGGCTAAATAGTCTTCAAAACCAGATTATAACTGGAAATAAAAAGATACATTTCATAATCATAGATGCACCTCATAACAGAGTTTAAAATACATGAAGAAATAGGAGAAAGCTTGAATGCGTGTTACTAAATGAAAAGAAGCCAATCTGAAAAGGCTAATTTATTCTATGATTCCAACTGTATCACATTCTGGAAAAGGCAAAACTCTAGAGGCAGTGAAAAGATCAGTGGTTGCCAGGGGTTGGAGGGGTGAGGAATGAACAGGCAGAGCACAGGGGACTTTAAAGCAGTGAAGCTATTCTGTATGATACTACAATGGTGGATAAAGGTCATTATACATGTGTCAAAACCTATAGAATGACAATAGCAAAAGCGAGCTATAATGTAAACCATGAACTTTGGGTGATGATGTGCTAATGTTGGTTTATTGATTATACTAAACGTTCCATTGTGATGTGGGATGTCAACAGTGGGAGAGGTTGTGCATTTATGTGGGAAGGGAGTATATGAGAATTCTCTGTACTTGTTGCTGAGCTTTGCTATGAGCCTACAACTGCTCTAAAAAATAAATAAATAAATAAGCTCTATTTAAGAAAGTACAAGGATTGAGGCACCTGAGTGGCTCAGTTGGTTAAGCACAGGACTCTTGATTTTGGCTCAGGTCATGATCTCAGGGTTGTGAGCTCGAGCCCCGCGTCAGGCTCCAGGGTCAGCAGGGAGCCTGCTGGAGATTCTCTCTCCCTCTCCCTCTGCCCCCCTCACCCCCTGCTCTCTCTCCCTCTCTAAAAAATAAAAATAAAAAAAAATACTAGGAGAAAAAATCATGAAATCTAGAAAAAATAGCCAAATTTCTTGAAAAACTTTGAACAAAATTGTCAACAAGAAAAGTATTACATCTTATTTGTTCTATAGCTATTAAACCATAATTAAAGAACAAGTCAGGCCCAAATGGCTTCAACAAAAGGAGAGGACAGCACAGTTTTGACAGAATTGTGCTGATCTTTAGAAATTCTTCACAAAATAGAGAATGTGGATAAAATCCCCCTTTATACTAACCTGACAATTACAAGAAGGAAGAAGTAGAGACCAGTCTTACTCATGAACATAAACTAAAATTTAATAATAAACACAATATTGGCAAATCAGATGCAGTCATATATAAGAACAGTAATGCATCATGACAAAATGGAGTTAATTTTGGCATGCAAGTTTGGTTTCAATCTGAAAAGAAATCAATATATCTCACACTAAAAGAATAAAAAAGGAAAATTGAACATGATTATTTCAATAGATGCAGAAAAAAAGCATTTAATAAAATTCAACACCTTGTTCATGATAAAAATCCTAGAAAACTACAAATAGAGATACTCTTCCCTAATCAGATAAAAAGTGTATTTTAAAATAATCCTGGTCCATATAATTCTTGAAGGGATAAAACTGAAATCTTTCCTCCAGGGACCAAGACTGAGACAAAGTTGGGCACTATTACTCCTTCTATTCAGCATTTTGCTGAAGGCCTATCAAATATAATACAGCAAAATGAAAATTTAAAAAGCATAAAAATTTTAATGCAACAAGTGAAATTGCCATTATTCACAGATGACATGATTGTGTACAAGAATATCCAAATGAATCTACAAATCAACTTTTAGGATTAATAAGTGAGTTTAGCAAGTTCGCTTATTTCAAGGTACAGATAAAAACCGATTCTATATGTTAGCAACGTAAGATAGGAAAATCAAAACTATAAAATAATTCCATTTACAATAGCATCAAAAAAGTCAAATTCATAAAAAAAACCCTAGCTAAATAAATGAGGAAAATTTTTAAAGATCTAAATAAATGGAGGGATAGATCAAGTTAATGATTAAGAGGATTTGGTATTTTAAAATATCAGTTTTCTTTTAATGTTCTTTAGATTCTATTATTCCCAATAGAAATCCTGGTAAGTGTTCTATGATAAGCTGATTTTAAAATTTATATGGAGGGGCTCCTGGGTGGCTCAGTCAGTAGAGCATGCGACTCTTGATCTCTGGGCTGTGAGTTTGAGCCCCACGTTGGGTGTAGAAATTACTTAAAAAATAAAATAAAATATTTAAAATTAAAAAATAAAAATATATAAAATGTATATGGAAAGTCAGAGTCAAGAATGACTAACTCACTCTTGAAGATAAATAAAGTTGGAAGATTTTCCTACCTGGTATCAAAACTTATAAATCTACAATGATAAGACAGTATGGTATTAGGGCAAGATTTGAGTAAAATGCATAACTGGAACAGAGTAGGAAGTTCAGAAACACATCCACACATATATGACCACCTGTCTTGTGATCTAGGTGGCACTGGAGGGAGGGCTTTTTTTCAAAATATTGTACTAGATAAGTTGAATATTTATGGTGGGGGGGAAGTAAACTTGACCCCCATTTCGTGTCATAACCCAAAAAACTACTCCAGGTGAATTCTAATTTTTAAAGTGTAAGGTAAAGCATTAAAGTTTTAGAATAAAATACACAACAATATCTTTATGACTTGGGGACTTGTAAAGACTTTTTAAACAGGACACAAAACCTCTAACCATAAAAAATAAATCACCTATTGGACTTCATTAAAATCATGACCCTCTGGGTTAATCAAAAGACACCATTATGAGAGTGGAAATGTGTAAAGGGATACACATATTTTATCCATATATATACTACCTGTATATTAAATGTATTACATACATGTATATGCATATCCAGAATGTAGAAAGAACCTTCACAAAGCCTGTTTAATAGACAAATGGACAGAAGATATGGTGAACACGTACTTCACAAAGGAATATACTCAAATGGCCAAACATGTTCAATATCATTAATCATCAAGGAAACACAAATTAAAACCACAGTGAATGCCACTATGTGCTCACGAGAACGCTAATATGAAACACATGCATGCGAAAGGAACAAGTGTGAGTGACGATTTGAAGCAATGAAGCATCTTGTGCATTGCTCTTGGGAATCTGCATCAGCGCGGTGTCTTGGGAAACTGACTTTAGTTACCTCCTCTCAACTACTAGCTCTAACTATGATGCAACAATTTTACTCTTAGTACTATACCCAAAAGACATGTGTATATATCCACAGCAGCTTCATTTATGATAGACATTTAAATGAATGTCAAACCTGGAAAAATACTGTAGGATGCTAGAAATCAAAACAGTCATTCCTTTGGGGAGGAAGGTAATGACAGGGAGGGGCCTGAGGGAAGTGTTCGTGGTGCCAGTAATTTTCTGTATGTGGTGCTGAGTGAGGGTTATGCAAGTGCATCTCCTTAATAATTCATTTTAGATCTATGCATATTATGTGATTATACTTCAGTAATCAATGTTTGCTTCAAAAAATGAGATAGACCACTTAACACTATCCTTCAGGAATTAACATTTTAACTTATCAGTATTTAATTGAGAATACCACCTGGTTCTGAACCCCAACCCCATAGGCCTCTTAGGTTTGTATGTAAGTGTAGACTGAAGTGTAAGCTGAAAAGACAAAGGTTGATCAGATCATAAACAGACTTTTTAAGATATATGCAGGCATCTCACCCTCCAAGCAGTGGGTATCACCAAGGTTCCAGGGAGAAGCAGCAGATCAAGCAGTACTCTAGGAAATGTAGGTCCGGTAGAATATTAGAAATGTAGCAATGGAAGGATTTCCTGAATTGCCATTATGCATATGCTCATCAATGAAAAATGTTTATTGCCAACACATAATTCTCACCAGAGGTGCAGAAATGATTGGTCTCTCAAGTTCAACATACATAGAATGCACATTTTACTCTCACACTTGTCTTCTGACAGTATTTTCTATTTCTCTTGATATCACTTCCATCCACGTTGCTATATATCTGGGGGCTTCATGCAACATAGAATGAATCTTTTGTCTGGGTTTTCTGCCTTATACATCCCTTCCCAGAATGGATCCTATGGACCCCATTTCTACAGCATCCCCTTACAAGTGCCTCCTCACAGTTAACCTGGCCTTCTCACTGACCTTCCTTCATCCAGCACCTCTGTCTTCAATCTGTGCTCCACCCTGCTGCACCTAAATGTTAAAAGTAAAAAATAAGTAAACAAGTAAATAAATAGACAAAATTTTGAGGCAGCCAACTTATTCATGTCATCATTTAAGTTCTTCAAGTCTCTTCAATGTAAAAGGCAAAGTCCATTCCCTTTCACCTAAGACACAAGTAAGGTGATATTCAAAACATTTATCAGCTAGTACCAAGTGGACATAATGTCCTCGGTGGTCTTACCCCTGCTTCCCCTTCAGCCTGTTCTTGGCTGCTTTCATGTAACCACTTTGTGCTTCAACAATGTAGATTCCATCTTACTTTGATCCCTGGAAGGTTCAGAGCTTCAGAACTCATGGCCCAAGTTTAGTAACTATATGGTGTATCAAAGCATGCATTTCAAAGCACAAATCTTCTTTGTAATATCTTATTATGCTACTTCTGTCCATTTGTCCTTAGTCAAAATAGTAATCCTAAGTTATACATATGCATGTATTTCTATTTTATATGTATCTATATATCTTATGATATATACATGATCTATATATGCTTAGGATATGCTTAGTATATAAACATATACAGGTAGGGGTGTGTGTGTGTGATGTTGGAGTGTCCCAGAGCTCCATTTTGCATCTCTTCTCCATTTACACTCTCTTACACTCTCTTGGAGATGTCAACCCATCTCATAGCTTTAAATGTCATCCCTATGCTGATGACTTCCAAATGTGATCTCCAACCCAGAACTCTCTCTCCTGAACATCAACAAAACACCATCAACTTGATGCATAAAAATCCTGGAAGAAAGTATTTTTTAAAAGAATTTATGTAGTAACCCATTTTGATAAGGTCAATACTACCAAGTAAGTATTACTGGAGTTACTCAAATTCCACATTTCTAGTGAATGCCAGTGCTGGCATTGCTTTTTAAAAATGTGTTTATTTTAAAGATAAGATCACATCATTCCACAAAATAATATTTATGTCACACATATGACAAATATGTGAAAAATGCATTTTGTTGGATTTTAAGTGTTGTTTTTTTTTTTTAAGAATGCTCATGATAACTTGTTAAACAAAAGACAACAGGACCAAAATGGAGTCACTAGTGCTAAGCTCATGTCACCAAACCAAGACTTAGTACCTAACCTAACTACAGTTTCAACCTGTCCCAAGTTTGTAATTTTAAACTAGTAAATCACTAAATTACTTAGTGAGGTAATCCACCTGATAGACCCTTCCCTCATCCAGAGAAACATGAGATCATCTACTCTATCCTTGTCCCTATTGACCTGTACCTTTAAATTTTCCCATTTTTATACAGCTCTTTGGAGCTCTTTCCTATCTTTCTGTCTGCTAGACAGGATGCTGCTTGATTCATGAATTGCTTAATAAAGTCAGTTTGATCTTTAAATTTACTTGGTTGAACTTTGTTTAACAGACTTTTTCTTTCAATAATTAAAGTTTGTTTCAAAAATATAGTGGGCAAACTACATGCCTTATATGTGACAAATATATCAAAATTTGTTTGTTGTATTTTTCTTATAAAATTTTTAATTACTTCTACCAAGAATTAAACAAGCTTGGTTTAAATGCATAGCATATTTTTCCTTTTTTAAAAATTTTAATTCCAGTATAGTTAACATACAGTGTTATATTAGTTTCAGATGTATAATATAGTGATTCAATAATTCTATATATTACTCAGTGCTTATCATAAGGGTGCTCTTTAATTCCCATCACCTGTTTCACCCATCCCCCACTCTCCATGCCTCTAGTGACCATCTGTTTGTTCTCTATAGTTAAGAGTCTGTTAAGAGTCTATTTTTTGGGTTGTCCTTTTTTTTCTTTGTTTTGTTTCTTAAATATCACATATGAGTGAAATCATATGGTATTTGTCTTTTTCTGACTTATTTTGCATAGGATTATATTCTCTAGACCTATCCATGTTGTTGCAAATGGCAAAATTTCATTCTTTTTTTATGGCTGAATACTATTTCATCACACCTTCTTTATCAATTCATCTATTGATGGATGCTTGGGTTGCTTCATAATTTGACTATTGTAAATAATGCTGTAATAAACATAAGGGTGTATATGTCCTTTCGAATTCGTGTTTTTGTATTTGTCTAAATAATGATTACTGGATCATATGGTAGAACTGATAAATGAATTCAGTAAGGTCACAAGATACAAAATCAATGTACAGAAATCAGTTGCATTTCTATACACTAAAAATGAAGCAGCAGAAAGAGAAATTAAGAAAACAGCATATTCCAAAAAATTAGCTTTTTAAAAACCATGTATTGGTGTTTAATTATGGAAGTAGAGCCTCCATGAAATGTGGGATAAGGCTCAAATATAAAAATTAGACCTCACATAACTGTGGGAGGATCTGGGAAAGTGGGGACCAGGAGAGCAGTTAAAGGATCAAATATGTAGTCACCAACCAGTAATCTGAAAAGTTAAAACATACACCTCACCAAATGGGAGTGAGAAGGAAGGCAAGTAAGTAGGGAGGCCTATGGTGAGCCTGCCTCTGTGTTGTTGCCCCTCCAGTGGACTGCTGCTTAGCCTCTGCTGGTGGGCCAGGGGCTGGTGTTGGTCAGTGGGGCCACCAGGCAGGAAGAAGACCTGGACGTGTAGTAGAGGAAGCAAGAAGCTGGAACCTGCCAGCTCTTCTGCAACTGTCATCACATCTAACCACAATGACTTTACTAGAGATTAAAAATCTCCTGCTTCACTTCGACCCTCTCAATCTCACACAAATACCACTTTTGGCCTACTCTAATCCAGAACTACCTTGAAGGACCTTCCATCCCCTTCTAATCAAATTCTCCCCCTTTTTTCCCTGAGATATCCATTATATCAGCCATTTCCTCTAGCACCTGAGTTTATTTAAAATGAACATATCCCTTCAGCCTTCTTACCGGATTTCCTCTCCAACCACTTCACTGCTGTTCTTTCATATTTGTGATGATCCCTCTCTATCCAGCACTTTCCATATAACTACCTTGCCCCATGCTTATCTTTTCCAGTATTATATACTATGGAGATTGTGCCATAGTATTTATGTAACAGTGGGTCTTCTTTCTCTGCATCTGTCTAAAAAATTTCTATTGCTGAAGCTGAGCAATAGGGTGAAACTTGATGGATAAAGCTAAAAAATCAGTTTGATGTCTTACCCAGATAGGGTCTCAGGACCTTCAGTTTCCTGGATTTTTCCCTTGTTATCCCTTTCTTATAGACTAACAAAGACTAAGAATTTTCTTATAATGGCACAGAAACAGCCTGAGTTTACATTTGAATCCGTTCCTCTTTCCCCCCAAATCCCAGGAGGGCAAAACAGAGGCAGATCTAGGTGGAAGCTGTATATACAGTAAATTTGTATCACAATTGAGATTAAGAAACCGCAGTTCTTTATAATGGGAAGCAAGCAAATAGGCCCAACATTTGCCCTGGAGGGAGATGTTATCTTTATTATACTAATTTGCAAACAAACCAGCCCTCTGCTTCAGAGAAAAAGACTATCTCTATCCTCTAAGGCTGTTTGCTATACAAATATCACTGGAAAGATAATCTCGAAAAAGAGCTGTAGTTATCACTTTAAAAAGATACAAAGAGGTATACTTAAGGCAATAGTACAAATAAAATGGAATAGTGAACAAAACAATTATTCTAAAACAAGGCTTAAAAGGAAGAAAAAGGAACAAAGAAAAAACAGTATAAATACAAAGCAAATATCAATATGGTAGACCTAAATCCAACCATGTCTATGGTTCCATTGTCTAAGTGGAATTATAGACATCTAAATACACCAATTAAAAAGGGTAATAAAAAAACACAGCTATATGTTGTCTATAAGGAATCCACATTGATAAGAAGATACAGACATAATAAAATAAATGAAAGAGCTCTATCATGCAAAACTAAGCATAAGAAAGTTTGAGTGGCTGAACGAAAATCAGATGAAGTAATGTCAGAACACTTTATAATCATAAAAGGTCTAATTCATCAAGAAGATGCAACAATCCTAAATGTGTACACATTCAATATCAGAGCTTCAAAATACACGAAGCACAAACTAAAAAAAACTGAAAATGATCCTGAATGTAGAAATCCTAAGAAGTCTAGCAAAAGCTAGTAGAACAAAAAAAAAGAGTTTAGCAAGTTCATAGGGTATAAGGTTCTTACAAAACTCAATTGCATTCTAACACACTAGCACTTACTGTAAAGCTATAGTGATATAGACAATGTGATACTTTTGTATGGATAGAAATATAGATTAATGGAACAGACTGGAATTCTCATATGTGGCAAGTTGATTTTTGACAAAGATGCTAAGGTACTTTGATGGGGAAGATCTTTTTAAAAACAGGGGTAGAACAACTAGGTCTCCAGTTGGGAAAAAAGAAGAACCTCAACAATTATCTCATGCTTTATGCAAAAATTAACATGAAATTCATCATAGGCATTAATATAAAGGCCAAATCTTTGAGACTCAAATGAAAATGCATAGAGGTCATCTTCAGAGTCTACTGTTTCTTAGAAGGGACACCAAGAGTCCAAAATAAAAGGGAAAAAATGATAAATTGGACTTTGTACATTAAAATTTTCTGTTCCTCAAATACAATGTTGACAAAATAAAGAAGGTTTCTGCCACATACAGGAAGATTGGGCAGGCTAAGAAGTCCTGAGGTCTGCAGTCAGCAAGTTGGAGACCCAGGAGAGCTGATCTGAGTTAATCTGGAGGCCTGAGAACCAAGAGTTCTAGTCTTAAAGCCAGTGGCTCCAGGTCCAAGAGCTGATGTTTCAGTTCAGTCCGAAGTCAGGAAAAGACGGGTGTCCCAGCTCAGCAAGCAGGTAGGGGGTATGCCCCTGTCACTTGCATCACTTGAGGGAGGATCAGCCTGTTTCCCCTACCCAGCCCTTCAACTGACTGGGTGAGGCCCATCCACAGCAGGAAGGGCCATCCGCTTTACTCAGTTTACCAATTCACATGTTAATCTCATCCAAAAACATCCTCACAGATATACCAGAATAATGTGTGACCAGATATCCAGGCACCCTGTGGCCCAGTCAAGTTGAATCATAAAAGAACTATACCAAGTGTCATCGTTGAAGGGAATGCACAATCACATTGGAAAAAAGTTGGGCAATTCCTTGTCAAGTTTAAGTATACTTACCTTACAACCAAGCAATTACATTCCTGTGCCTTTACCTGAGAAATGAAGATATAGGACCACACAAAAACTTGTACGTAAGCAATCTTGATCCACTTTGTTCAAATCTTTCTGATTTCAAAAGATTTGTATGGTCAAAATATCTGACCAAACCACATAAATGTTTGCACATAAATGATGTTTATTTACAGTAATAGAAAATTGGAAACAATCCAAATGTCTACCAGCAAGCAAATGGCTAAAACATTGTGTTATTTTTATACAATGGAATACTTCTCTGCAGTAAACAGGAATGAACTGCAGATGCACACAACCACACAAACGAATATCAGAAATATTAGAGAATGAAAAAAAAGCCAGTTACAAAAGAATACATGCTATAGAACTCCCATTCAAATGAATCTCTAGAAAGATAAATATATAGTGACAGGAAACAGTAAAGATTGCCTTTGCCTGGGGCTGAAGTGAGAAAATTATTTGGAAAAGACTGCAAAAACATGATTGGAATAAGGTAAAGAGCCTACATCTTGCTTGTTGTAGTGGTTCCCAGGTGTATAAATTTGTCAAAACTCACCAAAATTTACCTTAGGTGAAATTCAGTACATTTTATTGCATGTAAATTATATATCAGTAGAGTTGATTTAGAAAAAATAAAATGCATGAAAATGTCAGGATTTAAGACTGATAAAATAGTAAATTGTTTTGAATGGAAACAAGACCCAGAGGCCCAGAATGATTGGTAGCAACAAAGAAAAAGGACTGTGATTTATTGAGTACCTACTAGGTATAAGGCATTCTGCTAAGCACTAGAATGTGTTATTTTATTTTATGTTTTTAAATTAACCCAGAGCATATTACTATTAATCCACTTTGCAGGTGAAGAAACTAATACTTAGAGAGTTTATGTTCCTAGACAACATGCGTGTTCTCACACCCAGTTAAGTGGTAAGGCCAGGCCCCAGCTCCAGCCTTGTGGGACTCTAAAGTACTCTTATATGTTTCTACAATCTTCATTATGTTTCCTAAGGAACAGGAATAGAACCATCAAGGAAAAAAAAATCTTAGAAGGATATTATATTTAGAAATAACAGTGTACAACTGAGAAACTAAGATTACATTCCACATATTTTTGGTATTGCTTAAGGATTGCTAAGAGTTTGGAATCCTTTGCTAAACATTTGCTCTCTGTCTCAGCTGACACAAACAGATGAGACATACACAACACAAAGAAGTGTTGTAGTACAAACTCCAGACCTCAGAGTTCCTAAAGGAAAGTGATTTACCGCAGAGCCCACGAAAGTTGCCCACAGTTGAGCAGCCTGAATGTAATGGGCTAGCTTCGATGCTACAGATGCTCCCAGGGCTTTAGGGCAACAATCAAAACCACAGTGAGCCTGAAGTTCAAGTTGGTTGACAGTAGCTCAACCCCAATTGATTCAGTAGTGGCTGTGTGGGGTCATGAACCGAACTAAACCCAACGGCCTGAATTCCATTGTTAACCCTGAAACCACCCCAACTTCCTGAAATTCCTTCAGATCAGTGAATTATCTAGAACCAAGTTTGACCTTTAGAGTTGTTTGGAACAGACCTGAATCTAAAATTAAGCATGACCTTGCTATTTTTCCCTCTAAGTTCTAATAGAATGTGTCTGTACCAGTATTTTGTTACTATTCAGAAGACTAAAAGTATATATACCTCTTGTTCTTCCCATTCCATTACTGTACCCTAAATAATTCCAAAATTAATTATCTCACTGATGAAATCACATTAGAATATTGTGTGTCATAAAATGTAGGTATCGTTAATTTGGTTTTAACAAAAAGAATTTAGACCTCTCTTACTGGACAACTACTTGTTTTTTAACAATAGTAAAACATGAGGTCTTTTGGAGTTTTTAAATATTTCTACAAGGAAAAATCATTGCCCCTTCAGAAAAATTCTGGTTAAGATTCTAGTGAAAAAAAAAACACACCCATTTTAAAACAGACTCATTATATTCAGATCCAAAATTGCCTATGAAGAAAATTCTTCTCTCAGATGGTTGAACATTGAAGTGCCCTGTGGCTCAGACCATAGTCCTTTCTGTTTATACTCACTCCAGAGTGATATCATCTCCTCTCCTGCCTTCTGGTGCTGTTCGTAGGTGGACACCTCCCACATTCGTCATTCTTTTATGTACCTCCACTGAATTGTATATCCAACTACTCATTTAACCTCTCCACCAGTTTCTGCAAATAAACATGATCTCACCAACCCCACCCAAACATACTCATCTGTACTCTTCACCCCTCTGTCTTGATTGCAACCCTGTCTTCCCAGTTACTCAGCCCCCAAACCTCTGAGTTGTCTTTAATTCCTTGCTTTCTTTCAAAGCCCCATCCAATGCATCAGCAAAAGAACCTTTTATCTTTACCTTCAAAATATATCCAGAATCCGGCTGTTTCCATCAACTCCGCTGCTATCTCCAAATTCAAGCGACCATATTCTCTTGCCTGAATTCTTCAGAAGCCTTTAGCGGGGTTTTCCTGCCTTCACTCAATGCCCCACTGCAATATATTCTGCACAGAGCAGCCCTCTCGATCCACTTGAAGCAAACTAAGATCCTGTCACTCTTCTGCTGAAACCGTTTGAAGGCTCACCCAGCTCAGTCACTGCAAAAGCCAAAGTGATGACAGTAGTCAAAAGACCTACATTATCTGCTTGCCCTTCTTTGTCTCTCTTATACCTTCTGTGTGTGCCTCCTGGACAACTCTGCTTCCTCCTTTGCTGTTCCCTCAGGTACTCCATCCAAGTTCCCACTTTTGGACTTGCTCTAGCTATTCCTCTTGGCTAGAAAATTCTTTCTCTATATATCCAATTAGCTAAAACCTTCACTTGTTCCAAGTCTGTCCCCAAAGGTAACCTATTCAATAAGGTCTAAACTGATCATTTATTAAAATTGTAAATCATATTCTCCTGGCACACCTCATTTCCATTATCCTGCTCCATTTTTTTCTTTACCACACATCTCCTTCTAAAACATTATATAATATTTTGTATTTATTGTTTATTAGTTGTTTCCCACCCAGAAGGTAAGTTTCACCAGAGCAGGAACTTTTGTATCTTTCTGTCTCTGCTGTATCCAGTGAGCTCAAGACAGTGCTTTATAC
This sequence comes from Mirounga leonina, assembly GCF_011800145.1. Lineage (NCBI taxonomy): Eukaryota > Metazoa > Chordata > Mammalia > Carnivora > Phocidae > Mirounga > Mirounga leonina. The sequence goes on along the minus strand of NW_023270320.1, from coordinate 32,746,096 downwards.
AAGATACATAGCTTATTGAATAATTGAACAAATAAAGTATGAGATATAACATTTCCACTTGCTCATCAGACAGATATATTGAGTGCCAACCATGTGCCAGTCCCTGTAGGAGCCATTAACATACAGTAGAAAGCAAAAGATCCATATTCCCATGGAGCCCACTCACAGCCTATTGAGAAGACAGCCACTTTAGAAATATTCATACAAACAAGTGCCTACATGGAAACTAAGAAAAGTGCTATGAGGGGAAATGACAATGTACCATAAAATAGTATAATAGAGAGAATTAGCTTAAACTGGACATTCAGGGAAGACCTCTTTAAAGAAGGAACGTATCCGATGAAAATAGTAAGGCTAAATTCCTACATAGGAAGTCTTAATAGCAATTGAGATGTTAAAGAATGTAAAAAATATATATAGATGGAAGTCTCCAAAATTGAGAAAGATTGAAAAATGGTCAAGGCAGTTGGAACATAATAGATAGAAGAGCAGGGTTAGATGTGGCTGAAGAAGCCAGAATGGACTAGATCACAGTGAGGGGGTTTTGATTTTATCTGAGGCACAAAGACTTTGAAGAGAATTAAGCAGAGTAACAATATAATGCTGTTTGATGCTTTGCACTATTATGCTACCTGTTGTGTGTTTTGGAATGATTTAGAAAAGAACAAAGTTAGGGGCGTCTGAGTGGCTCAGTCGGTTAAGCATCTGCCTATAGCTCAGGTCATGATCCCAGAGTCCTGGGGTTGAGTCCTGCAAAGAGCTCCCTGCTCAGTGGGGAGTCTGCTTCTCCCTCTCCCTCTGCCCCTCCTCTCTGCTTGTGCTCACTCTCTCTCTCTCAAATAAATAAAATCTTAAAATATATATATATAGAAAAGAACAGAGTAAGAAGCAGGAAGGCCAGCCAGAATGCAATGATATTAGTTCTAGTGAGAGATGACAGTGTGACATATAAAGGTGACCAGGGTGGTGACTATGGAGAAGAAAATAAGGGATGGATATAAAGTATATTCTAAATTAGAACGGTCATGGGTTAGATGTAGAAACAGTTATGGCTGCCTGGTTTCTATCATCAGCAAATGGATGGATACAGGTAGATACAAATGTTAGGGTGAGAAACAGATAATAATATAATGAATCACTGACTACCTTTATAGGGAGATTAGGATTAGGAAGGAGATGATAAAAAAAATTAAGTCCATTGTTTGAATTTAACTAGGTTCACTTTTGTAATCATCCCATATTTTATATATTTTTTTCCCAAATTGTCCCAGAAGGTTCTGAAAGAGTGCCTGAGTCCCACGGTTTTGCACAGAATGAACAATGGGCTAGATACTTCAGGCACAGAAAACTGATCAGATGGTGTGTGATATGCATAATTCCGAATATCATCTCTTTTGGTCCTTACACCAGTGAATGTAGAGTCAGTCTTCCTCAGTTCTCATCTTCAAGGTCTCAGCTCAGAAAAATCTCAATCTGTTTCTCTCTCCTTTATTTTGACAGTTAGTTGTGATTTTCCTTGAGTCTGGGTAGACCAGGTGGGACCAGGTGAGGAACAAGGATTTGGCCTACAGCAAAGTTTGGGAAGGAATGTAAATATCCTGAGCCCTGAGAGAAAAAAACCCACAGCAGAATGTGAATGTAGATGAATATCAATATGGCAAGCCTGGGCACAGGACAAGGGTAAGTATTCTAGAGGTCCAAACTTGGCAGGAAACACAATCAGAAACAGTCAAAGTATGCAGCTGTGAAAGGTGTCCACACAACAGAAAAGCCACAGGCAGAAGTGATGCTCAAGAGTTCAGATAAAGGTTGCCACCTCATAGTTCTGGAAAAACACTGAGAAGAGCATGCAGTTTGGGCAACTTGGATTGTAAAGAGGTCTGTAGGATGAAACACTCAGAATGTCATTGCAGAGCAATTTCATCCCTAGTGTTCAGTGCCCTTCTTGGACTGCTGGGTGAAACCAACAGATGTGCACCAGATGAAGCTGATGCAAGCCCGAGGTGGTGAAGGGTACAAGCTGTTGATTATAATATAGAATGGTTCCTTTGGTGAGCCTTCACTTGCATCCACTCCTGGGTTGAGCAGTTTCCTTCGCTGGGCTTCATTGTTAAGCTTGACAACCCATAGACTGGTAGTCTTATCATAGCCCTTTAGAGTTTTAAGACTCAACCAGATGGGTAGGTAACATCTTCCTTGCTTTGTCCTGACTTGTAATCCAAAAAGTTACCTAAAAGAAAGACTACTGTATTCAAGGCCTTAAAGAGTCATTAGTGAGAAATTGATACAAATGTGAAAATCGTCCTATAGAGAAAAAATAGAAAGACTGTAGATTTCCATTTCAAATTCTAAATGTCTATTTCTCATTGACTTTGCATGCCATCAAATCACAATGTCTAAGGCTCAGCAGAACCATTTAGGAAAGTATTATGTCTCATCTAAGCTGGGATGTATTTAAAACACTGCATTATCATTATGCTAAATAAGATAAGATCTTTTTTTTTTTCATAGCTCAAGCTAGAAGTAGTCAAATTTTTCTACAAATTCCAAAGAACATTGTGTAATACCAGATACCATGAGCATGCTTCAAAGCCAAGAGTGAATGATGTCTGGAATTTAGGTCCCTGCCAGTTTTACACATCTTGAAACAATATAGTTCCTAGCAACATAGAGATTAGCTGTCATAGTCTTTAAGTGGCCATTTGGTACAAAAGGACCATGGTTTTCCCACATACTCTCATTCCATCTCCATTATCTTGCTCTTGTGTGCAGTGGGCATATTGTCAACACATTTACTGTTTGTAAGACATTTCTTCCAAGGTAGTAACACATGTGTTTTAATATGACAGTATTCATGGTTTTGCTTAATTACTTACAGGTGTTTTGTGCCAGGGGTAGAAAGTAATATTAAAATTAAGCAAAAGCAGGGGCACCTGGGTGGCTCAGTTGGTTAAGCGTCTGACTCTTGATCTTGGCTCAGGTCTTGATCTCAAGGTCATGAGTTCAAGCCCCATGTTGGGCTCCACACTGGGTGTGGAACCTACGTTAAAGAAAAATAAGCAAAAACAAATTTAAGGCAAAGGAAAATAAGTTAAAAGATTAAGAGAAAACTAGGAATGAGGGAAGCACAAAATGTAATACCCTGGAGTCCAATACTCTTGGCTTTAGCTTTTCTGGAAGCCAATGAGAATATGAGAGCATAATCAGTTGCATTATTTCTAAATATCTCCTTAGTGTTTATAAGATAAATATTTATAAGATATCTATTAAGTGTTTATAAGATAAGAACGATAGTAACTGCATCAGGCCTACCCAACGATTCCCAGTACTATGTCAGGAGGAACAACTTTCCCTTAGGTCCTCATAGATAGGGTACTGTCTAATGTAGTAAACAATATTCTTAACAATATCCCCACAAGGATCACATTCACAAGAAGCCTATGAACTAGACTCTTTCCCCCGGGGCCCATTCCAATCTCTTTTCCATTCCTCAGGCAAAGCCATCTTTTAAAACTAAAATCTGCTGATGTTGCCCTGGTGCTTAAATTCCTTAAATGGTTTTCCATTGCTTTTGGAATAAAGATCAAAGTCCATAAGGTTATAATCAAGGTCCTACATATTCTGGCCCTGATATCTCTCTAAACTGCACCTCAGTTGAGTCAATTAAAGTCATGTTCCTTCTTTATGGGTCCTCTGAGACGCAGGTATCTCTGTTCCAAGACAGTTATCTCACTTCATAACTCTACATAATTCATTCTTGTGACTTTTTTTTTCTTTCAAGATTTTATTTAAATTCAAGTTAGTTAACATATAGTGTCATATTAGTTTCCGGGGTAGAATTTAGTGATACATCACTTGCATATAACACCCAGTGCTCATCACAAGTGCCCTCCTTAATGCCCATCACCCAGTTACCCCATGCTGCGCACTCTCCTCCCCTCCAGCAACCCTCAGTTTGTTCCCTATAGTGAAAAGTCTCTTATGGTTTGCCTCCCTCTCTGTGATTTCTTAATTAATGTCTGTCTCTACACCATAAGCTCCAGGAGACTGGGTTCCTTGTTTGTGGTTTTGTTAATAATTATTTCCCCTGTGCCAACCATATTTCTGGCTCAATAAAAATTTGAATGAATCATTAGGATGGATGGATAAACAAATGTAAGGAGTAAGTTTTTTATCCTTCGGAACCAAAGAATATCAAATCAAAGTACAGTTTGAGGAGGGTGGTTGAGTCCAATTGAGGCCATTCAAGCACGTGACTCTGATACTGTAACTTAAGGATAGATTTTATTTTATTTTTTTGCTAGAAAAAGTGATTTATTGTTATAGATATTGACATGACATAAGTGATTTATTTTAAGGATTAGAACTGAAAGCGATTTTAGGAGCTGGTAGAAAAATCTAGGTAGGACTGCAAATAGTGTGAGACCAGTCTCTATAGATCAGAGTAGCTGGCAGTCAGGAAGAAAAGCTAGACATTAGTGGGCAAGAGCTAGTGCAAATTAGTCCATATAATTGAAATTAAAATAACATAAGCTGTCTCTGGCTGGGAGCTGAGATAGAGTCAATTATTTGCTTACTGATTTTTTTAAGGATAGATTTTAAAACCAATAGCAAATGATGAAACCCATATCTGTCAGTCAATCCTCTGAAAGTATTTTGATCACAACCAAAATTTTAATAGGTGTTGAGCAACTGTAAATTTAGAATATAATTTCTAACATGTTTTAAATGTATTAACATAAAACATTACAATGTTTTAAACATGTGTTAAATATTAAATGTTAGGTTCTGACAATCTCCTAACTTGGGTGATTATCTATGACTCTCAATTGAGCCATTGAAAAATATCACTATGTCAAGACACTTTGATTTAAATGTCCCATCTGTAATATGGGACTGGGGGCAAGATTTCCTGAAAAGGATTCTATGAGGTTATGTTTCCAAAGTGGGGCTCATTCTTTCAGAGGATTACATGTAAAGGGAAATAATAAGTAGTAATTATATAAATGACAGAAGTCCCCTTCCGGATGCATTGGTGCAATTCTTTTCAGAAGTAGGATTTTATCAAGTGAATAATCTCAATTTACATTAACAGAAGTATGTATTATACTGACCTAAGGGCAAATTTAACCTGAAAAAAATTTATTGTTCCATGTTTGGTTTCAACCTCAAAGTGCCTTTTCCTGGAAATCTTATCAACTGTTCTCAACTGTTTATGAATTATTATTCTTTAAAGAAAAAAAAAGTTGACATTTATAACACTTGCCACTCTTTGGTTGCTTGAGAAAAGTCCAAAAACTTTTGAACTCATTTCCAGTTAACTTAAAAAGTCAAGAGAAAGTTAAAAAAAAAAAGGAAGAAGGTACCTCATACATGGCACACAGTAGGGATTCAATGAAAGAATTCTGGGTTTAGTGTAACTGATTTGTGTGGTTTGCACATATTATATTGTAAAGATGTCTTGGCAGTTGAAGCTTAATAGATTTACAGAAATGCTAACACCTTCCATAGCCAAGATTTCTTCCTGAGGCAGGACTACATAAACTGACAGTGGAGGGAGAAATTGATCTAGAAAATGTAGCTTTGTCCTGGGTTATCGAGGTTTCTTCATGATCTTGCAAAACAAGGGGGAAAATTACTTTATATAACCATAAACTTTCTGACCCGTGATGAAGTAGAGAGAAGGCATAAAAATAAAAGAAGAAAATAGGAGGAATCAGAAAATGACCGGGATGAAGTAACGTTTGCCAAGAACTATGAAAGGAGATGCACACACTTCCAGTGTTCTTTCTGCCGTCTTGTTTACAAACAGCAGAACCATTTTGACAAACATTTACTTGTCTCTGTTGTCTTCCTGCGTACTCTCTGTACTTTCTGCCTCCTGTCTCCGTCAATACTCCTGAGAACTGGGATCCTGCTTCCTTGGACTAATGGATGGTGGATAGGGAAGGAAGTTCGGAGGTGACCAGAGTCTTCCTGCTATATGACTGTGCCATCTGCATCAGAAACTGCACGGTTTGGGATTTTTCCCTACTTGCAAGCTAACAAGCTAGCCTTTTTCCTGTTTAACAGCTGCCAGCAGAAGACACAAGACTTCTGGGTCAGTGACCAAAGACTTGATGACTTACGGCAGAAGCATCCAGAGCTTCATGTTGGTTTGTGTTGGTTCTCATGCCAGCCTCGTTCCACAAGGACATTGAAAAGACCTCATCGTGAAACCTGCACACTCATGGGCTGTTTTCCCAGAGAGGAAAACAGTTTAATAGTAACAGCAGGCAGGCCAGGTCTGTGTCTAGGAGGAAACATTTCCTCATCTCTCAAAGTTGCTCACTACAAATACAATCCTGAAGGATGGTGCTGGTAGAGAGTAGTCAGGACTCTACATTTCTTGCAAGTCCAAGGAGTACATTCAGGGACACTCACAGCCAATGGCAGGATCTCCCAGCACTGTGACAAAGACCCAGTCCTGCCACTCATATGGCTCAGCTAGTCTTCAGGTCACGCCTCAGGCTCTAAATCCATACTGCCTGGGTGTAAACCCCAGTTTTACCGGTTATTAACTTCAAATAAGTTATTTAGCCACTTTGTGCCTTAGCTTCTCCATCAGTGATTAGGACAATCATAAAGCCACTTGATAGGATTAAATGAGTTAACACATATATTGCACTTAGAACAGTCCCTGATACATGCTAAGTACTATTTCCATTTCAGTATGTGTTTTGCTTCTGATTTTCTAGTTACCTTTGGGTAATTTCATAGTTTCTCATTCAAATTCCTCAAACAGGATTTCATGAGAAAATTAAGCCCTCATGTCCCAACCTACATCGTAAGCAATGACTTAACTTCTCTCCTATGTATCTAGGATGCTGGCTATCTACCCTCCTTGGAAGAATTAAGAAAATGATGCCTTGAATTAGTTTCAATGTTCTATACTTCAGAGTGGAATACCAGTCTTAAAAGTTAATTATCAGGGCACCTGGGTGGCTCAGTCAGTTGAGCGGCAGACTCTTGGTTTCTGGTTGGGTCATGATCTCGGGGTCCTGGGATGGAGCCCCGTGCCAGGCTCAGTGCTCAGCAGGGAGTCTGCTTAAGGTTCTCTCTCCCCTTCTCCCTGCTCATGTTCTTTCTTTCTCTCTAAAAAATAAAATAAATATTTTAAGAAAAAAAGTTAATTATCTTTGCCTTTAATAGACCTCACTGTAGACAATGACATATATCACTGGCCAGCCTGTGGGGGCCACACCTTCTCTAGTCAGTCGCCGTCCCTTGAGCAGGGAACAGTCTAGTTCTGTTTGCCTCCGCAGCCCGTCCCATTCATCACTGTGTGGCTAGGCCTACCACCATATCTGACACCCGTAGATACAGCAAAATGATTTATTTAATCAGTGGATGAAGGGTATAGCAAGGACCATCACTGACAGCTTATCCCCCCTTCCCCAACCTTATCTTTTTCTTGGATTTGACTCATAGTATGAATTACTTTAAAGGGCAGCTCTTTTATCTCTTTTGCTCAATTCTGTAAAAAGTAAACTAGAAGACTTGGTATATTATTTGGAGATAAATACATTCCCCAAGATAATTTCTTTTAGAATACCTTTAGCTAACCTTTGCAACATGGTTGACTTAGATAGTTTACACATATCTGCGAGATTATGGAAAATATGTTCCAGGCACATTGCTTTCTGATGATAAAGATCAGAAAATCTTTAGGAAAACAGAGCGTTGACAGATCCTAGATGGTTTCCTTCCAATATCATATATCTCCCATAGACTTTCAGGAAATCCTGGATCCCATTCAGCTCAGATTTGGATGTTCTGACATGAGACCCATACGCTTTAAATATCAGGCTGTCAGAAGGCAGAATTCCATTCCATTGTACAGGTTTGGGCACTTGACAAATTATTGGTCCTGGGAGGTATCCCACTTCTGTTGGAGGTTGGCCACAGGCTGTCTAAAAATAACTTAAAATATTTCCTCAAAAAAGATCTTTTTAAGGTATTTGAACACTGATAAATTCCAGTTGAGACCCCAGAACTCTGACTATATTAATTTCATCTCGAAAATTTTTAGGACATTTTATTCTATGTCAACAATAATTATTGCAGATAATATACCTAAATTCCTAAGCAAATCATTACCAAAAAAAAATTCTTAGCATTTCTGAACTCAGTGCTGAGCTAGTGGGTATATGGCAAGTTCAGATATATTTGACCTGCCTTCAAGGAGCTTAACTCAGAAGGCTTCCCCCCATACTCATCCATATCTGTTCCCCACAACCATTTGGCTAGAAATTCTACCCTTTCCTAAGGAAGGTTTGCTTTGATTATAGATCAAATTCTAAAAAGAAGACAAACTCACTCAGCAAACTAACTAATCACATGTTTCAAAATAACCAAGTAAGTTACTCCTTAAAATTATTTTGGAATATTAGATTCCTGCCTAATTTAATTGCAAACCCAAACTATGTTTCTTCATTACATTTCTGAAATTAGTTATGGTAACTGTATGATCTTTTCTGCAGGTTAGTTTTATTTCTCCGAGTCCCTAGGTAGTCCAAAACTGTTTTGGCTTTCTTTTCATCTTTTAAATTCTTATATATTGCAAACTAAAACTGCACTGCTATAACTGAACTTTACTTTCTCCTACCTAGGAATGCCTCCTGACCAAAAAAACATTGTTCTATAGCAGTATGCTCATATATAATTTCCCCAACTACTAGATCCATTAAATATAAATTTACTTTGTTTTTCATTTTCATGACCCAAGGAAATGAAATGCATTCCCCAAAGCTCTCATGATCTTGCATTAAAGGAAAGAAAACTGGACTAATTAACTCTTGTTCACACAGGGCTTCTTCAAACAAACAAAAGAACAAACAATGTGAGCTTCTAAATGTAGAAATCCCACTGCAGAGTCTGCTATGGATGTGAGAAATTGAAAGATTTGTCCCAGGCCCAACTGCCACCATTTCTGCTGCCATTACCATGGCCACTGGCCGGGGAGGGGTCAGGAGGAAGATCAATGACCTGACAGTATTTGTTGCTAGTTTCCCAGAAGCTCTTTTTTTTTTTTTTTCCCTGCTGAACAGATTCTATTTAAAAAAATTTTTTTGAGTATAGTTGACACACAATGTTAAATTAGTTTCAGGTGTACAACAGTGATTTGATAACTCTATATGTTATGCTGTGCTCACCATAAGTGCAGCTCCCATCTGTCACCATATAGCTCTGTTACAGTATCATTGACTGTATTCCGTATGCTCTGCCTTTTATTCTCGTGACTTATTTATTCCATAACCAAGCCTGTACCTCGCACTCTCCTCCACCCATTTTGCCCATCACTTCACTCCACTCCCTTCTGACAACCATCAGTTTGTTCTATTTATAGGACCCAATTCTGCTTTTTGTTTGTTTATTCATTTGTTTTTGTAGATTCTACATAGGAGTGAAATCATATGTAATCTGTCTTTCTCAGTCTGACTTATTTCACTTAGCACAATACCCTCTGGGTCCATCCATGTTGTTGCAAATGGTACAACCTCATCCTTTTTTTGTTTTTTTTAAGATTTTATTTATCTGAGAGAGAGAGAATGAGAGAGAGAACACGAGAGGAGAGAGGTTCAGAGGCAGAAGCAGACTCCCCGCTGAGCAGGGAGCCCGACACGGGACTCGATCCCGGGACTCCAGGATCATGACCCGAGCCAAAGGCAGTCGCCCAACCGACTGAGCCACCAGGCACCCCAACCTCATCCTTTTTTCATGCTGCAAAACATTCTACCGCGCGTGTGTGTGTGTGTGGGGGGGTGTCCTATGCAGTATATGTATACCACATCTTCCTTAACCATTCATCTATCAATGGATACTTTGGTTGCTTCCATATCTTAACCGTTGTAACTAAGGTTGCAATAAACATAGGGTGCATGGATCTCTTTGAGCTAGTGTTTTGTTTTCCCTGGGTAAGTACCCAGCCCAGAAGCTCACTTTTATGCACACCTCCATTACCAACTATAAAAACATGGAGAAGGCAATCTGCATTGAACTCCCTCTTCTGCCCTTCTTCTATAGTGTTATAAAAATTTGAGCAAGGCTAAAATTTAGAGATTATTCCATCATGATTCACATAAGGAAATTTAAACTAACAAAGGTTGTAAATTGTCCAAGATTAAAACTAGCAATGACTTGTATGGATTAAAATGCATTTGTTATATTAACACAAAAAGGTATGATGTACATTCATCGTTTTTTTTTTCATGATTTTAAATATTGTGAACTTCAAAGTACATTTCCTTTCTAATATATATGTACGTTGCACCTCCTAGAATTTACTAATCGAGTTAGATTGTCTGACATAAATTCCTTCCCTTTTTCCTTCCTTCCTTACTTCCCTCCATCCTTCCATCCTTCTTTCCTTCCTTCCCTCCTTGTTTCTATCTTTTCTTCCTCCTACAAACAACAAGCTGTGAAAATGTTCTGAGCATTGCATTTATCACTAGAAATTTGCCAAAAATAAAAAAAAAGAATAAGAAATAATTTTTGCCCTCAAAAAAGAACAGGCAGATATCCAAAGTGCTAAGGTTTTCTGCCATAAAAATTATATTAATTAATATTCTCTCACACAGAAATTTTATAGGTTCTTTGGTTCAAAAGGAAATTACACATCAAGTTATGTACTTTCCTTTTGCTATATATAGCAGTTAGTTTTTACTGCAAAAAAAATTAATGTGAAAGTAGAAAAGTAATGGAAAACACTTTTTATAGCTGACTTTGCAGAACATTACATCATAATTTGATTAATGCACCTACTTAACATTTAACTATCTTAAGAGAAATATTTTTCTTGTTTACAGCCCACATTTCTTCCTTCCCCCAAGCTTAATTTAATGCAAAAACTCCCACTGATATAATTGTTAATGCTTGAGAATTTTTGTTTCTGTTCACAAAGCATGAGATACATTTTTATGTGCCGTGTACTATATACGTTAAAGCAGCAATAACATTTCTCATAGCCTTGCAAAAATAAAACTAAGCCAGTGTGGTGATTTCAACAGCAAAAATCCTGGATTTAATTAATAACAAAGAAGTACTCTTCCAAAGATTAAGCAAAGATTTTATTTAAGTCCAACTCAGCAAAGAAAATTGGGTTCTTAATTGTTATTTGGTATCTGTCACGTAGGCTCCTAATGACTTCATTTTATTATCTGGTAGCAAAATTTTGCTGAATGTAATTTTCTGATTGACTTGCATTCTATGGTATATGAATTATTAAAAAATAAAAGTTAATTAATCAGACTTTATTGTAACCAGCACTGTGCATATTGCAATCTCTAGCAGCAACATCTATGTAAAAAGATGTTTCCCACAGACTATTTCACACAGCCAAGGTTTTATATGCACAGGAAGCGCACTACTTTATAAAAGATAAAGATTCCTTTTCGTAATGAAAACAAAGGTTTAATATGTCAGAAAGTTTTTGACAACCTCAAATTTATGAATTGTAATAACCAAGAAAGTTTCATTTTTTGTGGAGGAGTAGGATTGCACTTTATCTTCCTGAAAAAGAACATTATCAACTCACTTAAAAATTCATATCTACAATTAACTGATATTAACTAATGTTTACTGAGCCCCTACTCAGTACAAGGTTTTTTCTGTCTTTAGGATTCCTAAAATGTGTTCCTTTTAGAGGATCATTTGAAACTACTCAGGAGAGCATTCTTACCTTTAAATAATAGTGCTATGGTTAGATGAAACAAAGAAATAAAATATTGAAATGTAAAAAATAATAAACATGAAGAGTAGAATTTGTTTTGTTTTTTTAAGACATTAGTTAACTTTTTATATTTGAAAACTCTATATTCTCTCTTTTATGGACCAACATCACATATGTGGGTTTTAGTTAAAATATAAAAGATGAAAAAGGACCAAGTTAGCTAAAGCTGCTTTTCCACCAATAGAGTTGATTCTCATAAATAAGTAAATATCATTCATTAATCTAGATATCTTCACTGAGATATCTAACACATTGCGGGCTTTATTTTATCTCTTCAAAGAGAGAACAGCACTCAGGAAAAACTAGCTTATATACTCAAGATGTATATAAAAACTAAATATTCATTTAAGAATACACACACACACACACACAGGGGTGCCCGGGTGGCTCAGTTGGATAAGTGTCAGACACGTGATTTTGGCTCAGGTCTTGATTTCGTGGGTTCTGGGATCGAGTCCCGTACTTGAGATTCTCTCTCTCCCTCTACTTCTGCCCCTGCTTGAGTGTGCCCGCGCTGACTCTCTCTCTCTCAAATAAATAAATAAATAAATCTTTAAAAAAAAAACTTATTAAAAAAGCATACACACATGTCAATTTCATGTTTTTTGTTTAGGGGAATAAGGAGTATCATTTTTGTACACATTTTGTATATCTTTGAATACTTTGTATTATTTTTACCATGATCTGAGTGCTCTGGGTGCTCTACATATATTATTTTGCATTTTCTTCACAAATACAGTATACAACTAATAATTGTCTTCACTTAGAAAAGCAACGTATGCTATCTAAGATATATATGTTTAGAAATAAAAAGTTTTGATGTTCGCAAATGGTTCAGATGTGTGTGTGTTTGCATGAGTGCGTGTATGTGTATATTGATTGTAAGCAAACAGGTGTTTGTTATAATAGTGTTTCAATTTTTCAGTATTCTGACATTTTTCTTGGTGAAGATTTGGAGAAAGAAATGACAGATGTGAACATTACCTAAATCCTATTCCCTTTCCTTCCCACCAGCAGTATATAAAAGTTCACGTTTGTCAATATAATGGGGTTTAAGAGGTATTTTGCTGTTGCTGTGATTGCAAAGTCCTGCTCACAGTGTATTTGAGCATATGTTTATGTTTTTTGGAGATTTGGGAAAATAAATTAGAATAGTCACTTATTGAGGACAATATATATTAAAACTTCACATTTTCATACCCTGTGATTAAGAAGTTCTCCTTCCCAGTGTTTACCTTATGAAAAAAAATTAATTCATGTCCACACAGAGGTATGAGCCCTGGACACTCATTGGAGCATTCTTTGTAATAGAGAAAAATTGGAACCAACATCACTGTCCATTAATAATTGCATGGCAAAAGAACAACACCCATATTGTGAATTCAGATGTACAAGCATGGTCCCTAATTGTGGTAAAGACTCAAAGCTGAAGACAAAATGTACTATATATGCCACATTTTAAAGAACATCTTTATGGCATCAGCCATCTCCCTTGAGGGCTTCTAGAGAAGGGTCAGAAATGACCCTTAATGCCTCTTCGAGTGTGGTCATCCTCTCCATCCTATTCTAGGCCTATCCCTAGTTGATTATATACATATATGATGGTTAAGCAAATGGAGATAAGTTGCCCTCTCAGAACAGCATTTTGGTCAATAGCTTCGCTCCCCCACAGTGATTAGAAGAGAGTGATTTCACAAGCTCCCCAGTCCCCGAGAGGCACAGAAGATGGATGTGCATGCTCTCTCCCTGCAGCTGACCATGTTGGGATTTGCCAGGATGGCCACAGCATGGCGGGGAGGGAGGCAATCCCAGAAGGAGGCTTGTGAATGTGGAGGTGGTGAGCGCAAACACCAGTACCTAGAGAAGCCACTCCAAAGTGAAACGTCTCATGAGAATGATGCTCAGCATAACGTACGTGTACAAGGAGAATAAAGCAGGGCAACCAACCAAGAAGAGAAGAACAATATCAGCCAGCTGGGTTAAGAGGTGTTTGCTCTTTTCCCTGTTCCTTCTCCCTCCTCAAAAAAACACAAGAGGAGCTATGTCAAACTGTGCACAGTCCTTGGTTAACGTCACACATCCACCATGCAGTTATTCTTAAATTTTCTGAATCATGAACTAGTATGAAAATCATCTGAGCCTTTATCATCACAGTCTCAGAAAACTGTGAACCTGCTCACAAGAAGAATATTCAGATACACAAACTGATAAAATTTCATATATTTGAACATGCTATGGACTCTGAGGCTGATCCCAATAAAGAGTCCTTAGACGATCTGCTAGATTTTTCTCATCTTGAATTTGCACAAAATTCATAACTTTTGAATCAATCTAAGAGCTTTTTAGGAGGAAAAAAACCCCAAAGTTTCCCATATGACCTAGACATTGAATAGTAAATCATTGAATAAAAGGGTATGATGAACCCTAAGCTTAAATTATGAGGTTTCCGGAGCACCTGGGTGGCTCAGTCGTTAAGCGTCTGCCTTTGGCTCAGGTCATGATCCCGGTGTCCTGGGATCGAGCCCCACATTGGGCTCCCTGCTCTGCGGGAAGCCTGCTTCTCCCTCTCCCCTCCTCCTGCTTGTGTTCCTCTCTCACTCTGTCTCTCTCTGTCAAATAAATAAATAAAATCTTTAAAAAAAATTATGAGGTTTCCATGGTTAACTGTTGTAAAATAAAATGTGTTTCCAATGATCTTTGAGATCAGGAGATGGTAAAATTTTTTTCAATAGTAAAAAGGTGAATTTTCCAGGCCAGGTAGTCCATTGCAAGGCTCAGCTTTGCCATCATAGCATGAAGTGGCTATAGACAATATGTAAACAAGGGAACATGGCTGTGTTCCAATAAAACTTTATTTACAAAAATAAGGCAATGGGTGAGTTTGGCCCATAGGTTGCTGGCCTGGTTTTGATGGTCAAGTTATCTTTAAACTTCTCATTCAGTTTTACTAAGCATTGTTATTAATATTTTGCCCAAAAATTGAGGTATAACCTTAGTGGTCTAATTTATTTTTGTTCTATTGAGGTGTAACAATATCCATAGTCTAAATTCATTTTCTATAGGTATAATATCTATAGTCTAAATTCACTATACATATAAGTGTATAGTTGGGAAAGCATGCTAAAAAGAATACCCTCTTACTGAAAAATTTATTGTGCTTTTTAGATATGTTAGAGCTATAGATTCCAAGAATTTAGTGATTTTTTTTTGTCTAATACTACATCCAAATTTCTTTTATTCTTTGTTTCATGAAAGTATGTTAGAATATAGCTTTACTGCCAAACATTACTAGCATAATGAAAAACTGACGTTAAGAGTTAACATGTTCCTCTTGATTTGGTTCATCTAGATTTGTAATTTTTTAAAAATAGATAGGTAGCCGGTGAAAATTTTACAGCCAGATACACTAGTAGTTGCAGCATCTGTTCTAGTGCTTAGACATTTCAAAGCACTGAAGAGTATTTTCAACAGCTTACAGGAGAAAATCATCATTCCAGGTAACTTTTCTATGTTTGAAATACTTTCCATGGGTAATGGGTAGATGATAAATGGGATCAAAATTTTAAATACACAGCATTAAAAATCCCACCAAATAGCACGGTAGCCGGAGTGGAGCTGGTAGCACCAATCCGAGGACTTACTTATTTGGTTCTGAGCCTGACTCTTCACTGTGCAGACAAGCTTAACTTTTCATAATTCTGTCATTAAGGAACACTGCATTTTTCTGAGAGTAAAGATGAATGACAATGTAAATTATTTGGCTTTTCAGAAGATTTCACAGGTTTAAAACATCGTTCTGGTAGATGACAAATCCAAGATTCGTATCTCAGGGTTAAAGAGCTGATGTCCTTCATGGATAAGTAGCTTTACAACATGAATTAATTATTTTTATTTGATATTTTATCTTGAGATAAAGATTTTGAATGCTAATTGAAACTCTGGTCTAGTTGCTGCCAAAGAAAGTTAAAACCTTAAATCTTCCTTTTCTTATATATAGTGTTTTTTAGTGGTGGTTTAAATAATGTCTTATGTAAGGTGCCTTGGATGAGTAAAAATACCCTTCGTCCGTAGGTATTTTACACTTGGTATTATTTTTCCAGATCTCACAAATCTGCTAAGAACTTTCCACTAACTTTTTTTTTTTTCCTTTTCTCCCTTCAAGAATTTAAACTGTTATTTTTCTGGGATCTTTCCCCAAAGCCCTAAATTTTATGATAATCATCTCTCTTCCTGTTTCTTTTGAGTTCTTAACTTTCTGTATTTCTCTGTTACATTGTGCACCTCTGTTGCTCTCTGCAATATTGATTAGAAATGAAAAGTAAGCAAAAACTAATACAGCTACCAGAGAAATTTATTGGTCTGCTTTTTGACTTTCCTGTTTGCTTTATTATTTCTTTTGTAAATGATCCTAATATTTCTTCCTCCCTTTTCGGTTTAGCTAATTCAACATTTCTTATTCTCCAACCTGTGAAAGCTCATTACTAGGTTTCTGAGATTAGCAGTTTCTCTATATTCTACTAAAAGAACACTTTTATTGACTTTCTGATGTTTGATTGGCCTGTTTTACATATTTATGGTTGCCTCACATTTGTCTTTATTACAAGAGAACGATTTATAGCTAGACATTCAAGGCAGCAATCAGTGGCAATGTTTTCATATATTTTAGGTATATTTTTAATATTAAAAAATAATTTGACTCCACCATCGCCATCACAGGGGTATACAAGATCAAACGTGTGGACAGCCATCTTGAATACTCGAATTGGGCATCATAGGGACACTGCAAGTCATGCCATGTTTTCATCCCACTTCAAACTTCGTCTTTTAGAAGAGCTTCTCTGTTGAAAAAGGAAAAGAATGCACATCCGTGTGCACATACGTGTATCAGGTAATTTCATACACAATCCCATTTCGTATTTCTGTATTGCCTTCCCCATTTTCCATATAACAATGTTGAAGCCAAGTAGTTAAGTAACCTTCTCAAAGTCGTAAGAGCTCTAGGTGGTGGGTCTGTGATCCATAGGTCTGCCTTTCAGATACCACCCTGTGTTAAATATGCCTCTGCCTCCTTAAAGAGAAAGATGTATGACCATGTAGGAAAAAAGGTCTCAATATCCTTCTTTATCATTTGGGGACTTAGAGATAAATATAATATTGTTTTTTCACAGTTTTCTGACTCCCTCCCCCAAAACACCCAGCATCATAAACTTAAAGAGATTGAGATTGTTTGTTAATCTAAGAAGGCTTTATTGGACATCCACCTGCTACTGATACGGTGCAAGATGTGGAGGAAACGTAATGATGAAACACGGGCTCTAACCCGAAAACGTTAAATTTCCATTTGCTACCCCTCCTCCCCTCCCCCATTAAGACTTTTGTTTCTTCATCTGTAAAATGATTAAAATCATAGTACCTACCTCATTTTACTGATGAGGGAACTAAGGCTTGGAGGAGTTAAGTGGCTTTCCCAAGGTCATGCAGCCCGTCAGTGACAGAGCCGTGATTCCAATGCAGGCTGTCTGGTTTCAGTGTGCATGCACGCGCAGCAGCTCTGCGCTGTCTGCAGAAGATCGACAGACATCACCTGGAAAGCGTGACATTGTCTTCCTTTGGGTTCCATACAGGTGGGGGATAAGTTCTCTTGTTTCTCCATTAGTGAATCTTAGAGCTTCTGGTGCCACTGTTAGAAAACTATGTCAAATGTGTTATGTGTTAGTCTAGGAAAACACAAGGACCTAGAAAACTACTCTCTTTAACCAGGTTTAAAATGAAATAAAATTAGCTACCTTTCTTTCTTTCTTTCTTTCTTTCTTTCTTTCTTTCTTTCTTTCTTTCTTCTTTCTTTCTTTCTTTCTTTCTTTCTTTTTTTACAGTGATAACAATAAATAACTCCGATTTCACAGAGCTGTTTTGAGGATCAAATTAGATAACATAATCCTATAATGGTTTAGGCACAGGACAGATGCTTAATAAATTTTATATGCTAAATAAAAAGAAACTTGCAGAGATATTTTTGCATTTCTTGCTAGGAGAGATCTGTTCATATCTTCCAAGAATGAGGGAAAAAATAGACTTCTTGTTCTAAAGTTGAAATGGTTTGTTAAATCTCATTAAAAGTAAATCTTACCCTGCACTGATGTAACAGGGTGTGTATCTCATTTACTGCTCTGCCCCCATCCAGGATGCACGGCCTGGATCATTTTACATGGCTGAGGACAAGAGCGTAAGGAATGCATTTGTGATGGTAAGCAAAATTACAAATCAATTAATATTTTTACTTCTAATTTTATTTTGAAGTACAAAAACTGAAAAGAACATTCCAGGGAAAAGGAAATAAAATTTTATACCTATAAAATCCCTAGTGTAAAACGTGCTGTGTAAAATGCAAGGCATTCTCTCGAGTGTAGCCTTATTTATTCTTTTTATAACAACCCTTATAAACATTGTCAGTGGACACTGAGTCAGGCTTTCTCTACGACTTGGGAATAAACAAAACCTCCTTGCCCCTGACAGGTTAACTATGAAACCAGCGCATAAAGGATAACTCTAGAACCACTCACAGTCATCTGCCAGACCTCTAGGACTAACCCTCTGCAGAGAGCACAGCTGAGTGAAAAGAGGGGGTGCGCAGAACTGGAAACAGGAATAACTTCTGTTTAGTGAACACTTACCCAGTGCCAAGCAGTGTACTGAGTACTTTTCATTCCTTTTTCCAACACTGTAAAGGGTCGGAGTTGGAACTTGATCCTCGGTCTGTCTGACATTGACATTGACAACATCAGCAGTTCCTGACCTACCACTGCCTGGGGGAGGAGGATGCCTGTGGTAACCACAAGGAGTTCTAATGAATATTTGCCGTTTTTATTTTTATTTTTAGTTTAGTTTGGTTTTCTTTTGCCACCCAATACCTAAACTCTGTTTCTAGGCTTGGGATATCCATATGGCATGTGTCTTGCAGGAGGCTCAGCCATTTGGAAGCACCTACCAGGCCCAGAATCCAGAACTAAGGGAGCATAGAAGCAGAAGCAGTAGAGATATTGTCTGGCTACAGAGCACAGCTCTAGCACATCGAGTGTAAGGGACCCAGTGTTGGAGGTGCACTGGTCGCCCCAGTGACCAGCGCCCACTATAGCCATAGACAGCATAATTCTGCCCATGAGTTTGCTAGCATGGCTTTAGCACGGCCTTATTTTATTCTTGCTCATTTTCTGATTCTGGCTCCCCAGTCTTTGCAAGATCTTGTGAGTTAACCAACAGACTTTCTTTTAACGTTTTTTTTTTTATTCTTATGTTAATCCCCATACATTACATCATTAGTTTTAGATGTAGGGTTCCATGATTCATTGTTTGTGCATAACACCCAGTGCTCCATGCAGAACGTGCCCTCTTTAATACCCATCACCAGGCTAACCCCTTCTCCCACCCCCCTCCCCTCTAGAACCCTCAGTTTGTTTTTCAGAGTCCATCGTCTCTCATGGTTCGTCTACCCCTCCGATTCCCCCCCTTCATTCTTCCCCTCCTGCTACCTTCTTCTTCTTTTTTTTTTCTTAACATACATTGCATTATTTGTTTCAGAGGTACAGATCTGAGATTCAACAGTCTTGCACACTTCACAGCGCTTACCAGAGCACATACCCTCCCCAGTGTCTATCACCCAGTCACCCCATTCCTCCCACCCCACCCCCCACTCCAGCAACCCTTGTTTGTTTCCTGCGATTAAGAATTCCTCATATCAGTGAGGTCATATGATACATGTCTTTCTCTTTTTGACTTATTTCGCTCAACATAATACCCTCCAGTTCCACCCACGTCATTGCAAATGGCAAGATCTCATTCCTTTTGATGGCTGCATAATATTCCATTGTGTATATATACCACATCTTCTTTAGCCATTCATCTGTCGATGGACATCTTGGCTCTTTCCACAGTTTGGCTATTGTGGACATTGCTGCTATAAACATTGGGGTGCACGTAACCTTTCTAACCAACAGACTTTCAATAAATTATTTTCCTCCCTCTGCGATAGCACTGACCAACACAAGCATCATAGTTAACACAGCCCAAGGAATCTCTATAGGGATTTAATTGATCTGTTTTGGTCTCATCTACTAAAAACTTAATCATAAATTCACTCACTTTGTTCTTCTCCCACCAAGCAAATTTTTGATCATGATTTGGTTTTAGTCAATTGAGAAAGAATGAACTAGTCAAGTTCACATGAGAATTCTCATCTCACCAGAATAGTTCTGCTTGTCATGTGAATACATTGGTCTTCTGGCTTTTGCATAGTGCCGGGAGTTTGGTTAATATGAATCTACTTCTAAAAGCTAGATTCACTCTACTGAGCTAATAACTCATGTGCCCGAGTGCCAGAATGAAAAGACTTTGGTGAATTCAGCCATATGGATATCCCAAGCCTAGAAACAGAGTTTAGGTATAATATAGCCTATATAGCCTATTTGGGAAATATCCGCCCAATTCCCAACATTGCTGTTGGCTCAGGCTTGCCTTTCTCCCAATTTTTCCATCATGGAAATGAATACAAACAGACTTACGTAGAAAAAATATCTGGTGATATAACTGCCCCAAACAATGACAGTTGAAAGATTCAAAATTCATCATTTGCATATGGTACTACTATTGGGAATTTGCGAAATTGTGAACAGTATCAGAAAATTCCAAGATCAAAATGTATTTTAAAACAAATGAGGGAGGATAAGATGGAGGGGTAATTGCTGAGTTCTGTCTGAAGGCATATAGAGCGAGAGGCAGACTATAAAATCATGTCTGAGAGATCCATGGTTAAAAGCAGAGAGCATTCCCTTAGCAGGTTACAAAGCAAGAATAATCTGAGGGCAATATTGGCAGACAGAGTTCAGCCCAAAGTTTTCAAAGAGTCACAGATAGAGAAAGGAACTCAAGCTCGCGTGAGTGGGTAAGGGAGATAATCCAGGGCAAACATCATAACTAAGCCTTTACTAGTTCCAAGAAACAGGGTATGTAGGTGCACAGAATCCAACTGATGAACCTGAGAATGAGTGGGCAGATGAAGTGGAAATTGTGCATCAGGGAACACTGGAGGTGAAAGGCCAAGTTTAGGACTTGGACCAAAACTATGAGGCAGTGGGTTTTAAGCAAAAGGGATGGAAAGAAGGTGGGTTTTGTAGTTTCCACACATCTCAATTACAGTGTTGTAGAATTTGAGACTGTTTAATATCATGTAGAGACCCAATGCCTCAAGTCTCTCTTAGAAACATGTTTTGAAATATCCCAATCAGGAAAGAGCCCTGGGGCATCGGTCTTGGCAATGATTTTATGGCTATGACACCTAAAGTATGAGGAACAAAACAAAAATAAACAAGACTACATCCAACTAAAAAGCTTCTGTCCAGCAAAAGAAATAGTCAACAAAATGAAAGGCAGCCTATGGAATGAGAGAAATATCTATAAACCATATATCTTGATAAAGGGTTAATTACCAAAATATATAAGGAATTCACACAACTTGATAGCAAAAAAAGCAAATAATCCAATTACCTGAATAGATATGTTTCCAAAGAAGATATTAAGATGGCTAATAGGTACATGAAAAAGTGCTCAACATCACGAATCATCAGGGAAATGCAAATCAAAACCACAGTGAGATATCACCTCGCACCTGTTAGCATAGCTATCCCCAAAATGACAAGCACTAACAAGTACTGGCAAGGATATGAAGAAAAGGAAACTCTAGGGTGCTGATGGGGGGGAATGTAAATTGGGTGTAGCCACTATGGAAAACAGTATGGAGGTTCCTCAAAAAGTTAAAAATAAAACTACAATATGATCCAGGGTATATATCTGAAGGGAAGAAAAGCACGATCTCAAAATATCTGCACCCCCATGTTCTTAGCAGCATTATTTATAATAGCCAAGACATGAAAATAACTTGTGTCCATCAATAGATGAATATAGAAAATGTGGCATGTGTATATACATATTATATATACAAACACACACACACCATATGTATGTATACATATATATACATTACAATGAAATATAATTCAGACATAAAAAAAGAAGGAAATCCTGACCTTTTAGACTACATGGATGAATCTTGAGGACATTGTGCTAAATGAAATAAGTTAGAGAGAGAAAGGCAAATATGTATGATCTACTTACATGTGGAATCTAAAAAAAAAAAAAAAAAAATTCTGAACTCATAAAAAGAGAATAGATTGGTGGTTTCCAGGGTAGGGGGTTGGAAGGTAGTGGCCAGAGGGTACAAATTTCCAGGTATAAGATGAAAAAATTCTGGGGATGTAACGTACAGCATGATGACTAAAGTTAACAATACTGTATTGCATATTTAAAAGTTGCCAAGAGAGGGCGCCTGGGTGGCTCAGTTGGTTAAGCGACTGCCTTCGGCTCAGGGCATGATCCTGGAGTCTCTGGATCGAGTCCCGCATCGGGCTCCCTGCTTGGCAGGGAGCCTGCTTCTGCCTCTGACCCTCCCCCCTCTCATGTGCTCTCTCTCTCTCATTCTCTCTGTCTCAAATAAATAAATAAAAAGTCTTTAAAAAAAAAGTTGCCAAGAGAGTATATCTTAAGAATTCTCATCACAACAACAAAAAATTATAATTATGTGAGGTGATGGATGTGTTAACTAGCTTTATTGTGATGATAATTGACAGTATATACATATATCAAATCATTCCATTAAACTTACACGATGGTATATGTCAATCACATCTTAATAAAGCTGGAAAAAAGTAAATCATAATAACAACA
Organism: Mirounga leonina; assembly: GCF_011800145.1. Taxonomy (NCBI): domain Eukaryota; kingdom Metazoa; phylum Chordata; class Mammalia; order Carnivora; family Phocidae; genus Mirounga; species Mirounga leonina. Next base: position 32,723,553 of record NW_023270320.1, on the reverse strand, counting down.
AAATAAAGAAATAAAATCCCTTAAGATTTTTTTTGTTCAGGGGCGCCTGGGTGGCTCAGTTGGTTGAGCGACTGCCTTCAGCTCAGGTCATGATCCTGGAGTCCCTGGATCGAGTCCCGCATCGGGCTTCCTGCTCAGCAGGGAGTCTGCTTCTCCCTCTGACCCTCCCCCATCTCATGTGTTCTCTCTCATTCTCTCTCTCTCTCAAATAAATAAATAAAATCTTTTTAAAAAAAAAAGATTTTTTTTTTTGTTCAACTTGACTGAAAATGCGTGGTATTTTTTGACTATTTCTGTTTAAAAGTGTTGAAATTTGAGATGCATTAAATAATCTGTTTGTTCAATCTCTAAATGAGAGCAATCAAACTGGTAATATGAATTCCCAGGTCCCCAAATAAGATTTTATGCATTCAGCTTTCCTGCTGTGATTGCTAAATTAAAACCATTTTTTTGTAGCTTATCTTTTGTCCATGTCAAAAAGATATCAAGGACTTCATTCTTTGATTGAATTTCTGTTGAGAAATCCGTTATTTTTTTACCCATCACAGAAGCAGGAAAGCTTTTAGTTTCAGCCACAGCTGATCTTACATGTTGTGCTTTATTATTTAAAACAGCCGCCCAAGACAGCCCAGGATTTTATATCAGTGCCTTTAACAATGTATGAGAATGTGGTCATATGGTATTGTCACACAATTTTAAGACATCATCCATCTTTAAAAATCGTCCTCCTAAACCTATACCAGTGTTCTCAGGTCACTGTAAAACATACATTTTCAGATTCACAGCATCTTAAAAGCTTCCAAGGGTTTAAGCTTTGAAAGCTTTTAAAATGGTTTATTGATCTAACGCACCTGTTGGGAAAGCCCAATTTATGTTTCTCAGTTATGATCCCATTGTCTCGGGTAATCTGTATTCTTCTGTCTGTTGTAATCTATATTCTTCCAAAGTTTGACAGCTTTATTTTCCACCATACTTAGTACCTTCACCTATTCCATCATTTCAGACATAATCTACATAGCTAAAACCAAAAAAAATCAATGAAAAGGGGAGAGAGGCACATTATATACAAAAGTATAGTTATTTCTTTTATTCTTTGTTTTAAGAAAAGTAGATGCTAGTGTAAATTTCCTACTCAAACATGGTGTCAAGAAGAAAACTCACTAATTACCACTAGTTAAGTTTTCCTAAAATCTCAATAGCTGACACTGAATTTACCTTCAGAAAAAAAGAACTGAACTGTTCAAATAACTTATTTAATTTCAAAAAAATTGACGTATGAAAACTAGTTGTACTCCCTTACTCCCAGGGACTAAAGCACCAATGTCAAGGTGCAACTTAGTGTCAGTGAATCCACACCGAGTAATGGGAACCTTTATGATTTTACTTCTCAGTGTTGGAGTGACTTTATAGGCATTATACATGCATTTGAAAATTTATATACGTTTTATGTCACTTAAACAATACATAGCAAGAGATAGTACCTATGGAACTAACTGCCCCATCCACATGAATTCGATAAAGACAGACTGTTGTCAGTGACAACACAGATCTTGCAAAACAATAATAAATACGATGTCAGAGTTAACTGTGTTTCTTTATCCAGACTCTTTGTCACAGAGTCTCTAAACACTGTTCTAGAACCTCTTTCTCACCGTTTATCCTTAAGAGATGTCTCTCACTAGTGAGATAAGCACACATAATACACTCGTGAAATATAACGCCCAAGTGAAAGTGCTAAAATGTTGATTGCTTTATCAAGGCTTATGCCTCTCTTTATGTTTTATTTCTAACACATTTCACCACTTACATTTATTTTATTCATGTTTCTGTAGTGGGTGGTTGTCTTTCACTTGACTATTAGCTCCCTGAGATTATATTGACTTTTGCCCACCGTTAGGGCTCATAATGCCCCATGGTAGCTGACGAAGACTGGCTCCCATCAGTGCCTTTTGAATGCACAGTCAAAAGGCGCAGATGTTTGTCAGATACAATCCTCATTGGTCTGTTGTGAAGCCAGTCCATGTAGTATCCCAGCACCTCTGGGATCTACCAAGAAAGAAAAAGCATGAGAAAACAGAGGATGGGAGTTTATGATTTTGTGATACTGCACAGCTGGATGGTAATTTCACTGCGCTGTTCCCAAACTTCCTCCCCACCAGTGGTTACTATCTCTATCATCATCACATGTGCCCACAAAATAAGTGGAGTTGGAGATGCTGCAGGAGTTACTCCACTGTTGATACGAACAATAAAATGCAGAATAATGACTAGATCACAACCCTCACATGGTCAGCTGGTTGGTTTTATGATAAAATTGAGTCATTAGGCTAAGAAAATGAATTATTTATCATTCCAACCCTCCCTACCCAGAATTAGTAGATTTAACTGTGGTTATTTATTAAAATACTGATTACTGACTAGTGATCTCCAATTAAACTTCATGACATCACACCGTGCCTGCACAGCACCATCCAACTAATTCTGGCTTTCAGACTGTCTTTAGCCAAGAAATCCTAGTCAACCCTATTTAGCACTGAAGCTGAAATGTATTTTTCATCCTTCTATTACTCACTCTCCGTCTTAGGTTATTATCAGACTTGGGGGAACATGTTCTTCCCACTACATAAAACAAAGACAGCAGTAAACTAAGATGCAGTCCAAATACTGTCGGAAGTCATTTAGAAAGTGTGTCAGGAATTTTACACAAATTTTAGAACATTTTTCATAATGTGGAGGTTGGATAAAAATGTTGATGTTACTAGTATTTCTAGGCTAATGCGTAATGTATATTAATCTTGAAATGCATAAAGAAATACTTTGGAGGGAGAATTATAAAGAAAAGATGTACCAGGAAAGAAAGGTCTCATTGGGAATGACTCTTTGGTAAACTAATGTGTTAGGGGGGGAAAAATGCTTGACCACTAATGACTTGGTTTCTTTACCTGGAATTGTAACAGGATTCCAGGGTAAGTGTACAGAAAAAAACACCACAGGTGATATTCATTCATGGCCCAACTCAAAAGAAAGCAATTACAATCAATTATTTAAAACCCAGAATTCTCAGGATGTCATCCCTGTGGCTAGTTGTAGTTTTTGTTTGTTTATTTGTTTGTTTGCTTGCTTACTAACTTATAGATGAATGACAAAACTCTGTGATATTATGGAGAAGAACCAGGAAACCATTTTGTGCTACACAGCTCCTTATTGGTTCTCGCCTTCATTCAGTAACTGGATCATTCATTTTTCTAGCATGTATTTATTGAATTCTTAACATTTGAAAGGCTTAAAATGAGTTGCACGGTTTGCATTTACAGAAAGATATGTCCCCAAACTGTAACGATTTGGGTAATAATGACTATCAAGAGTAAGATATTGGGGCGTCTGGGTGGCTCAGTCATTAAGCATCTGCTTTCAGCTTGGGTCATGATACCAGGGTTCTGGGATCGAGCCCCTCATCAGGCTCCCTGCTCAGCAGGAAGCCTGCTTCTCCCTCTCCCACTCCCCCTGCTTGTGTTCCCTCTCTTGCTGTGTCTGTCTTTGTCAAATAAATAAATAAAAAATATTAATAAAAAAAGAATACGATGCTAAGCAGAGCCTTTTGAAAAACGTAATCATATTTAATTGAACTTCTCTAAGAAAAAGTGACATTTCACAGTGAAAACATAACTTATTATTTTTAGAATAAGTTTGTATTAAAAACTAAAGCTTCCATCATTAAGTATTCCTTTTTGCTGAAAATAATATGTCATTGCTTTAAAACTTTCTTACATCCATACTTGAAAGTTGGAAACAGAATTTCTTAGCTTTTTAAAAGACTTTCCAAGATGTCTTGACACCTACAACCCAGATTGTGGTTTCCAAGCACTATTTTCCAAAAAAAAAAGTGGTTTGAATCTAGGCTTAAGAATATAAAAATTCAATGACGTTTGATTATTTTTCAAAAACATTAATTGATACCAGGAAAAGAGAAATTAAGAAGCTCAATTTTATTGAAAAATTTTACATAATTGAAACTGAGATTGAAAATCAAGAATCATCTTTCATAAATCATTTTATTTAAATCTTTATATTCTCAAATATTGTCTTAACGTGATAGTCATTAAACTCAAATATTAAAATAAACCAAATTAAGAAATAGACTTGAATTCTCAAAATAATAAATTCAATCATCTTACTCTCACTAAAAATAATGCACTAATTGTGCTAGTGAGAGCAAAGAACTGTTTGTCCTATTAATAAAAAATTAAATTTTATATTTATTTTATCTTTTAATATTTCTGAGTTTATGAACATTTTTTAAAAATATGTAATATGGGGCACCTGGTGGCTCAGTTGGTTAGGCGACTGCCTTCGGCTCAGGTCATGATCCTGGAGTCCCTGGATCGAGTCCCGCATCGGGCTCCCTGCTCGGCAGGGAGTCTGCTTTGCCCTCTGACCCTATCCCCTCTCATGTGTTCTCTCTCATTCTCTCTCTCTCAAATAAATAAATAAAATCTTTAAAAAAATATATGTAATATGTTATATTACCATGTGTACATAATTTTTTATAAAAAGCTAGCTATATATTGGGAGTGCTTGCTGAAAAATGGTACTGATAAGGGTGAGAAATCAAAAAATTTGAAATATCAATTCCAAATAAGCATGTCATTGTTGTGTGAGAGTTTAGAGAGAGAGCAGGCATAGAGCCTCAGAAACTACCCTCCAATCCTTCTAACCTCCATCCTCCCAAATCCACAGGAAACTGTTTTTGTGCCATGCATCTAATTGTCACATTATCAAGTCAATGTGGGATGCTTTGTGGTATGATTTAGAACAGAGAGCAGAAAAAAACAGCGACTGCCTGGAGTAGGGACCCCAGCTCTTTTACTATTAGTATTCCACTTCTCAGTCTATGTGATCAGATATCCTCCTTGAAAAGGGAATTAACTGACACCGAGACAGATTGTTTCTAGCTCTTGGCAGAGCAAAAATACAACTTGGAGGGAAAAAAGCCTGCAGAGCTCCATGCCCAAAGCTATGAAAATTTGGAAACTCCAGAAGGGTTGGGCATGCAGAGAAATAGGGATTCTTTCACAGAAGCACTAGAAAAACAAGGATCTTGGGAAGACGGTTATGTCAAATTATCTGGAGAAGGAACGAGAGGGTCCAAGGAGCATCTGCACACCTCTGCCCACCACCCCAGCGGGAAGAGACTTCAAGAGGCTTTAACAAGAGAACTAGACGAAGGGGCACATCACCTGGTTTTCTCCCCTCCACGCCCACTTTTCCCCACCTGTACTTAAAATGCTTAATGGGAGAGATTATTCAAACCCTTTCTTGAAATAAATGTTTAATCCTTGTGCAGCTGAGGCAGATGAGGTAATATCCAGGGCAGACAGATGAAGGGAAAGGCTTTTCCCCCCAATCTGGAGGAAGCGTAAGGACAAGCCAGTAACAGCAGAGGCAGATCCAACGGCAGAAGCCATGGAGTCTGTCTCCCTGACCGTTCTCCCAGCAGAACTAGATTCACATCCCAAGATCCTGAGGAAAAGGGGAGGAGGAGGACCATGGTGATCATGGAAATGAATTACTGAAGAGATTTCATCAATTCACTGAATGATTCGAGTCTACCTCCAACAGCAAGAGTCTAGAATAGTGATGGGGAAAGAGCAGCCCATTGATCTTCTGCACAAAACACAAAAACTAATTTCAGAATAAAAGATTAGATTCCTTTGTTTCACCACAGTGCACAAACATTAACCTTTCATTTTTAATTAAAACTCATGTGAATTTTCTCACCAACGTAATTCTAGTCAATTATATAGGTAACATGCTGCATAAAGCTGTTTTTATTTTGAGGAGAGAAATGTGTTCTATAATTTTTTGGTTTTTCCTAAATCAGCACTGATTTTTTTTTTTTTAAAGTTGGTTAACATCTAACACCCAGTTCCTGGCTTCTAAGTACCATTTGCAAATTAAAAGAATCAGCTATTTGGAGAAATGGCAGATTCCGTGGCTGGACAGGGAAAAGTTCAAGATGAACCTGGGCCATCTTCTGGTATCAGAAGTAAGGAAGTGTTCAGAAAGTATGGAGGCCTGTCAAAAGGAAGGAGAGCTCACTGGCAGGAGTTCCCAATGGCTAAGGAAGGAACCATTTGACTAACAAATAGATTGTTACTTGGAGAATAAAATATATATCCATGAATCCAGTAAATAAATAAATGGGAAGAAGGAACAGTTCTTCCTCATAGAAAAACATTCAACTAATAAATGTAGAGGGAATGAGGGAAGTACAAAATCACCATTAGGCAGGGGTGCCTGGCTGGCTCAGTTGGTGGAGCATGTGATTCTTGATCTCAGGGCCATGAGTTCAAGCCCCACGTTGGCCACTTTATTCTAGAAGTATTTTATTCTACATTTTAAAGCTTACCTTAAAAGCTTTTTAAAGCATTTTAAAGCTTACTTTAAAAAGAGAGAGAGAGAGAGAGAACTCACCATTAGGCAAATATGATAAGTAATAATCGTCGGAGACAAAATCCACTAATATATGCTAAAAATTAGTTGGTAAAAATGTTAGGAAATATAGAATATTACCATAGTCTCAAAGAATCCTCCCCAAAATATCAATCAAGTATGAAGGGGAAATAGCAGTTTTATAATGGAGGAACCCAGCAGACACTATCCTATTTGAGTAGTCTTAGTCAATTTCGCCAGTAATGAGTCATATCAAGACCATGTCCTCCCTGAGGAGGACCCCAAGTCACTTCTGTGTTGTTTTTGATAAAAATACATAACAAAAATCTGGTCATGAGAAAACATCAGACAAACCCAAACTGAGAGACAGTCTGCATTTCACTAAGAAATAGACTCTTACCTCTAGAGAACAAACTGGTAGTTACCGGGGGGGGGGGGGGGGGGGGAGATGGGTTAAATAGGTGATGGGGGTTAAGGAAGGCACCTGTTGTGATGAGCACAGGGTGATGTATGGAAGTATTGAATCACTATATTGTACACCTGAAACTAATAAAACATGGTATATAAACTATATGGAATTTAAAATTAAAATAATAACTGATGTGTTCTTATCAAAAGTGCTGAAGGCATGAAATTCAGACAAGGAAAGAACAAAGAACTGTCACAGATGGAAGAGGAGATAACACAAGAAAATGCAATGTAGGCTCCCGGATTAAATTCTAAAGCAGAAAAAGAACACTGGGGGGAAACTGGTAAAATTCTAATAAGATGTGTACTTTAATATTGTATCACTGTTAATGTCTTGGGTTTTGATAATTGTGCTGTGATTACATAAGCTATAAACATCAGGGGAAGCTGAATGAAGGGTATGTGACAACTCTGCAAAATTTGCAATTTTCCTGTAAGTTTAAAATTATTTCAAAATGAAAGGTTGCTTTTTAAAGGGTGCTCGTCACTTGTTTTGGCATTTATAGCCGATCTATATAAAGAGAATTTATCAGGATGAAAAGCAATTTTATTAACTACTGTGGAGAGAATAGATAAATGAAGCACATTTCAAAAGTGATTTAACAATGCCTTGAATAATGCAGATAGTACATGGAAGCTAACAGCTGAAATGCTTCTAGAATAATCTCAATAGAAGAATAAATGTTGACCATTTTACTAGAGCAGTAGACATGAAACCATCCATGTGTATACAAAACTGAAATACTTAATAAAGATAGCTGATGTTTATTGAATCTTATTTGCCAGACACATTAAATTTTCTAGCAAGCTGATGAGTTAAATACCCGATCTGACCTCTTCAAACAGCCGGATCACTTTCACAAGGTTATACAGCTAACAAGAAGTGGGGCTGTGATTTTAATGCAAACCAATGGAGCTCTAAGCTAGCACACTTGACGATGAAGCTACATGACACCTTGAATCTCTGAGCTCTGAGTCTATTCTGTGGCAGAAATGCTAGGCTTGCATTTTACCACTTGCAGAGATGACTTAATGAAGACCAGCCAGCATCCAAAACCGGAGGAAGGCCTCCGGTTTGTGGCTGCAGAACAGTTTATGTCTTTGAGAAGCAGGGAATGATCACAACCTTGAGTTCATGGTCACCGCACGCTAACCCACTCAGCTAAATTGGTGAGAGCACGTTGATGTCACAGGTATGATATGACAGCATCTCAACCCATCTGAGTGATGGGGCCCTTTGCGGGAGTCAGAGATTCAATCCAATATTAGAGGGTACCACGCTGAGCCGCATTCATACAGCAGAGGAGGAAGTCCCAGACCTCCTCAGGGGCCACTCGGCAGACTTGGTTTTGCGTTTCATAGCTGCCTTCTCTGGAGCTTTGTTCTATGTACTATATAAAAACCTCAACAGCCCTAATTTCCAGTCCCCAAAATGTCTTAAGAGTATGGGGAGGTTTCCATAAATGCAGCCTATAACTTCAGTCTTGCGTTTCAACACAAACACATCATTCATTAATGAGGAGTTTGAGGCAAAGAAATACCTGGTTCTCATCCCTACAAAAAACAGCATATAAAAATAGAAAAGAAAAAAAAAAAGAGCAAAGTTTCCTATGAAATAACTATATCTTGTTCTCCTACTATTGGCAACCTTAGCTTTCTTAGAGGTCAACTTTGCTGGCTATGTATGCCTAATCATGTTGGATAGTAATATCTTTTTAAATCTAAAATTTTGACATTTGTTTCAAATTCATAAAATGAAAAGTAAGAGGGGGTTTCCAGTCCACAACATGGGGGGGGAGGAAGAAATGAACACGAGTGCTTAGCCAAAAGTGATCTGAACATTCCTAACCCACTGAACTAGAAAACCTTAAAAGGGCTAACTTCTAAAATATGTAGTACCTAGTGGTGACAGCCAGCCCGGAGAAGTCGTAAGAATACTAAGCCAAATGTTAATTCCCTAATATTCCCACCATTTAAATCTCTGATGGAGGGAGTGAAAAGGGTCATTTCTGACTATTGAGGGACTTTTTTTCTAGCAGTTTCTGCCAAAGCTGGAAATAATAGTCACATGATTTCTGGTTAACATAATGAACTTCTGTGAACCTCAAAAAAACGTTGCAAGTTCACTTCAGTTTGGTGAGCTAACCAAAAGTGACTTTTAAATAAGAAATTTTAATTTTAAATTAATTTTAATTTAACAACCAGTGTAGTGTATTTCCGCAGACTGCGGAAATACACTATCCTCTTCACTGTTTCATTTGCTTTTATAGAGTATGATACATGAAGAACTGAGAGTCTGAGTTTATTTGACAAGCGTATATTTTCCTCAGCTTTTACTTGATCGGTAGTAAAGGTACCCGGCGCCCCCCCTCCACCCCCCGTGACTCCAGAATCTTCGAATCTTCCACAATCTCTGAGTCAGTGCTAATTAGCTCCGTGCCTCTGGGCAAGTCACTTAACATCTTTGGCCTCTGGTTTGTTATCTGCAAAACGAATGTTTGTGAGTAGACCAATTCTAATACAGAGTTCAGTTTTGGAAAAAAAAAAGATTCTAAATTTAAATTACATATTTACAGAAAACAGATACCGACATTTTAGGGTTTATGGGAATGTATTCTCTCAGAATATTTTATAAGTTTTGAACTACAGCTTTGTTTCTCTTTTATCTCAAGTGGTTAAAAAAGAATTCTACAGATAACTTGAGAGTGGTGTTAATCAGTTTACCCACATCAATAATTGCTGAAAGAAAAATAAGTTTGAATGTCAAGCTGGAATTTGGAAGCTCTAGGTCATATTGACTGTTTTATTTGTCTCTGGCAGCCCAGTTTTGTACGATTCTGTGCGAATAAAAAGATCTTTTCCTAAGGGTCTTTCTTGAGCACTAAACTCATGATTAATGAAGCTTTGTCCTGAGACTAACAAGAAAAAAAAGATGGAGAAAGTGTTTTATTTACGATTGAACCACAAAGCATTATTCATTAGATATGCCTTCTAAAATTGTTTGTCTCATTACATTTCATCAAACTAGTCTACATATGAAAACCTTTGCCCTTCCTCCCTATCCTTGTCCTTTTTTTCTATAATCTTCTATCTGAATTGGCTAGGAAAACACAAACCTGTGATTGGACCTAATGTTTATCAATTTGGAGGACCTGATTCTCCCCTTACATATGACAAACTCTAACAACAATGGCCTGAAAGTTTTAGTCCGAAAGGGAGGGACTTTAACCTATGGCTCTGATTTTTTTTTTTTAATATATATATATATATATAAAGTCATTACAGGATAATAAACCAGACTTTTTTTTTTTCTTTTTACATCTGCCTGATCAAGAAGAGTGAGATGCTTTCATTGTCTTCCCAAGCTCTGAAGAAACAAGATATTCCCAGCCCTTTACTTGAAAGAATGGCTTCTGATTAGCATAATCATTTCTTAGATATCACTTTTCAATCCTGTGTTAAAGAGAGCAAGTCAGCTTCATTCAAACTTTTCCTGAGCGATGGGGCCGTGTTTCTGTTGTTTAACCAAACTCAGAGACTAGTGTAATTACCTTCAGGAGCTGTGGGTCGTGGAGAGCAATTAACTTGGCTGGCCAAAAATGTTCTTCTTCTTTATGTGCTTTAAAAAGTCTATGTAAAATATGTTTGGGTCATAAATTGTCTCCTATCCATGTATGAGAAACAGTTACATGTTTTTAATCCTTTTTAAAAAATCTAATTTATTCTACAAATTAGTCAAATATGAAATTGAAACCAATGCCGTCTTTTGGAGGAACAGCAAGTCAGGCTTGTCAAGTTCTGACAGGAGTGAACCAGAGCCACCATCTAGGTATATGATTTGGACGAGCTGAGGTGGGAAAACGAGAACACAGTGCATTCCTACACAGGCCATTTCGTTTTCGTTACTGAGCCTTCCATCTGCAGTTCTTTCTCCATGTGGATACTGACAATGCCTGTTACATGATTATGAAATTAAAGTTATGTCTTCTATAAAACCAAGTCAAAGACTGTGACCTCAAAGTTTGATGTGTCACAAGATGTGTGACAAAACGCATTCATCAATAACCGGTCAAGTGCTGGAAACCCCAAGGGACGTGAGTTGTATTGCATGGCAGGGAGTCTGGGCTTTGGAAGTTATTTTGTAATTATTTGTTGTTGGTCTCCAGAGTGTATGTTTCATGTATTTCTTCCTTTTTACCCAGAATGTCATTTGGCCTGGGTGGTGAGAACAATGGGGCTGTGGGAAGGGGGTTCGTGCAGTTTTCACTGGAATCTAAGCAGTATCAGTAAGCAGTTTGTCTGAAAGCAATTCATGTAAAAACAAACAACTCTTTAGTAGCTGTTCCCATGGCTCAGAGACGTGACAGTATATTGACTATCAAAAACTAATGCATAGACTAATAACAAATGTTCTCCCAAGAAATTGTCTTTCTGAGATTTCCCCACACCTCCCTTTACATTAGAGCATCAGAAAAAAAACAAAAACAAAAACAAAAACAAAACAGTGAGTCAATTACCATCAATGATTGAAATAAAAATAAAAACTTGGGTTCATGATGTGGAAAAATCAGGTAAAAGGTAGAGCAGGATGATACTTGGGTTTGAGTTGGCAGGACAACCCAGGAGGTCATTACTGATCAGTCATCAATAAATAGCCCTGGAGTGCTTGGATTGTGCCTGGGTTCACATCTGTCATTCTCAGTCCTTGACATTAGAAACGGGGGAATCATATTTGACTCTTATTACTCTCTCTCTCTACCTCTTCAATCACCAATTCTAATATCGCCTTCCAACTATTTCTTGCTTGTGATTTTTTTTCCCTGGATCTCTGAATGCTATACTGGTTCATGCCCCATCTGCAAGGGTCTTGTTACTCCATCTAGAATCTTGTTTCCTTCGATGTTATCTTCCAAACACGCACTAAATGACAAATAAAATGCAAATGCCACAATGTCAGGGTATCCTCGCTTAAGACTCTTGCTTATGACACATAATCTGGCTCCTGTCTTCATCTCTTGCCACTCTGTGTCCCAAACATCAACCAAATTTAAGAATATTTAGCACCTATGTGCCAGGCACTGTGCCATTCATTATAGCAGTTCCAGAATTTAGCATGGTGCCTTCAACAAGAGAGGAACCTAATAAATATTTTACCTCCTAAATATTTCTAGAACAAACTGCCTTCACTCCATGCCTGCTGACACCATCCAGCCAGAGTCAGAATCTGGTCTGGATGCTGTAACTCCTTCTTTACTCTTCTTGTATTACTCACCTCTCACCTAATTCCCACCCCCGCCCCTTCTACGGCCTGAAAGATCTTTTAAAAATGCAGTTCTGATCATGTCATTTCCAAATTTAAAATTTAGCAGAAGTTTCTCAACAAATCTAGGATAAAGGAAAAACTCCTGACCTGGTTCCTGAGACACTGCATGCAGTCTCTCCCCTTCTTCCTCCCTGCACTCCCGCCATACAGAATATTCTATTGCCCCACTGGCCCCTTCTTCCTCTCCTTTGTTAAATGCTCCTTGTCCCTCAGGTCTCAACTTCAACATCAATTTCTTAGTGTGGCAGTCCCTGACCCTCTTGACTAGGTGAAATTATTTTCCCCTGTATGACCATAGCATTGCTCCCTAGCATGCATCAAACTTGTAATTACTTGTTTAATGTCTGTAACTTCCTCAGAGAAGCTCTCCCTAATCCCCTTAACAAGGGGAAGTGTCGGCATTAAACATTCTCTTAGGTCATCGTACTTCTCCTTAGCATGCAACACAGTTCAATAATTATTTGTTGAGTTGAATTGAAAATATACCTCTAGTCCTCAAGGAACTTTGAGCTTTGGTTCTAGCAGGACCTACATACTCCTAGCTAACTGTTCTCATTTTTGAAGTCCTCAGCTCACCTGTCAGCAACTTTTGGGGCCTTTGCTAATCAAACTTTACACCACTCCCAAGCTAGAGTAGAGCTCTGGTCTCTGTACTCACATAATACCTAGTATGCATTTCTGTCACTGTACTTCCTGGGAATGTGTTACGGTTTTAGCAGTAGCTTCTTTGAAATGAGGGATGATGCCTTATTCATGGTTTATATTCCAGGGGTTCGGGGACCCACACACATACGCACTCCATGAATATTTATTGACTGACGGGATGGACGATTACATGTGACATAGGAATTAGATGACCGCTTGTTTCCAAGGAACGTACCTTCTCTGGTAGGAACGAAAGGCATCTCAGCGGCAAACCTGTACGGACTGAAGAGCGAGGGCCTTCTCAGGTGCCCCTCAGACATTTCCACCTTGGGCTTTGACATTTTATGGACACAACCCTGACTTGACTGAAATTGTTCTGGAGATCCTTATAAAATCAGTGATCAAAAGATAAATTAAACCAAGTTATAAAAAAAATCAGTAACATTATATTTCTTTCAGTCCTAAATTTGTACCCTGAGCATTATAGGCATTAGATGCATATATGTGTGTGTGTGTGAGGGATGGAATAATGGTCCCCCAAAGATGTCCATGCCATAATCTCCTGTGAATCCATTACTGGAAGAGCAGAAGGGACTTTGCAAATGTGATTAAGGTAAGGATGTTGAGATGGGGAGATTATCCTGGCTTATCTGGGCAGGCCTAGTGTAATCACAAGGATTCTTATGAAGGGGAGGCAAGAGTGTCAGAGTCAGAGAGATCTGACGGTGCAGCGCGGCCAGCTTTGAAGGTGGAGGAGGGGGCCTGGCTCCACGAAAGGCAAGCGGCTTCTATGAGCTTGAAAAGGCAAGGAAATGAATTCTCCCTGCGAGCCTCCAGAAAGAACACAGCCTTACTAACACTTTAACTCTAGCCCAGTGAGACTTCTGACCTATAGGACTATAAATGTGCGTTGGTTTCCGCAGGTAAATTTGCAGTATTTTGTTACAGCAGCAATAAGAAATGTGTGCGTAAACGATATGTACTTGTGTATACAGACTGGCCAGCACTCCAACACTGTTGCTTTTGCCTTGCTGGTCTAAACGAGGGGGTGCGCCTCCTGGCTCAGTGGGTTAAGCGTCTGCCTTCGGCTCAGGTCATGATCCCAGGGTCCTGGGATCGAGCCCTGCATCGGGCTCCCTGCTCAGCGGGGAGTCTGCTTCTCCCTCTGCAGCTCCCCCTGCTTGTGCACTTGTGATCTCTCTCTCTCTCTCTCTCAAATAAATAAATACAACCTTTAAGAAAAAAGAGTCTAAAGGAAGAGACAGACAAATAATGAACCATACACAGATCATCACGTAGTTGTAACGATGGGGTATTAAGAAGTACAGAGACCTACACCTTAACACCCATGTTTTCCTTGTCAAGGATGAGGGACTTTACACACACACACACTTTTCCCAGTGGTCCAGAATTATCAATACAGATATGGTCCTCTGCCTATATTTCAGGAGGATTTGATTTGTATCTTGTATATAAATTCAAAAAATAACTGTCTGGAAGAGAAGTAAAATCATGGGAGTCTTTAAAAATGCCACCTGATCTGTAACTACAGTTTACTTCCATCTATATTGGCAATATACAAGTGGAGAGGATTCAAACATGTTTTATTAAAACAAAAAAAATAATGATAGAGATGTCAAAAATAAATTTTCTGGACCTAGTAAAATCTTATTAGATTTTAGCAATTTGGAATATTTCAGTCTCAAAGATGAAACATCCCCCAAATCCCCACATATTGCCCCCCATGTTAGAATTCTATGCTGATGAATATAATTAATCTCCTTTCCATCCAAGATATTTTACTTTTAAGTAGTCAAAATATTTGTGCTTATGTCTTTTCAAGACTTAAAAATAGACTCCTTCCCCTCCTTTACTCATGTCAACATAACTGTTTCAAAAACAATAATAATTACATTGGTTAAGTATTTCCCCATTATATCTAAATCATCATGATTGCTTTTATTGCAATCATCCCCCTCACTGCCAACCAGTCATATTCTTCCAGGAAAAGATTACCCCCAAATTCTGCTAATTACATAGTGCATATTAAAGATAACATAGCCATCAGTTGGCATACTCCAAAAAAATTGAAATATACTTGAAATCACAACCAGTCTGTGCTACTTAGTCATGGGTTGTGGGTTGTTGTTGTTTTTCCTGGCACAATTGATTCTTTGTTGCATAACAAGAAATGTGCAGAAAATTCATATGAACCATTTATCATAGCTTCCTTCAAGTATTATTTCTTAATATGCTCTTCCAGAAGGATATGTGGTGAAGACCACAGAAGACAAATATTAGAAGCAGGGTTTTCTTCATAGCTTTCTCAAAAAAAGAGATTAGTATTGGAAATATTCATCTTTTAAAATATGTTGGTATTTTAGGTCAGGAAGTCTGAGGTTAATCTTATTTTTCCCCAAGGGTTTATGATAAAAAGATAACTATCTTGATAATTTTTCTAGTTTGCTTTTTTTTTAAAGATTTTATTTATTTATTCATGAGAGACAGAGAGAAACAGAGGGAGAAGCAGGCTCCCAAGGAGCGGGAAGCCCGATGCGGGACTCGATCCCAGGACCCTGGGATCATGACCTGAGCCAAAGGCAGACGCCTAACCATCTGAGCCACCCAGGTGCCCCGATAATTTTTCTAGTTTTACAAGAATTGGATTTACAGTCCAAACTTATGTTAAGGAAGAAGTGCCCTGTAAAGGATTTAATCTAGAGAAATAAATGAAAAAATTGAAATTCAAATAGTTGATTTAATTTGAGATATACACATGTAATCTTCCTTCTCTTAAGGATAAGACCACATAAATAGATCTCAGATGTTTTACAATACCCATTTATAATGACTATATTCAGTAGTATTATTAAGATTTAAGATATGCCCATGGTATTGTAAACAAACTATAAAAATTATAACATTTCATACATGAAGAATATTTCAGCATTCCCTAAAAGTCTTAAATGCATTCTGTATCAAATATGCCTGAGAAATTCTTGATATAAAATATCGAGTAGATATTTTTACTACAGGACTTATCAGAGCCTTAAAATTATTAATGAGTATAGTACATTTCCAAAAAAATAAAAGGTGTAGCATGCAGTGCTTCCTCAGGTAGGAAAATCAGTCCTGGTTCTCTTCACCCTATAATCCTGACCTCCTCCATCAGGTACAGGGTTCTAAGTTGAAATGATGTAACTCCCAAGTATACCCAAATTCTCTAGGAAAATCTGTTAGTTTTGTTCTCTCTTCCTACCAAGAGTCCTAGATGCAGAGTGTATTCATTGATTGAATCGTGGATTTAAACTGAAATTAACTTCAGTGATTTATGGTCTTTCCCAGAATTCATTCATCCTTATGTGGACTGAAGCACTGATTTTTAAAGGTTCACTTCTGCTCTAATCACCTCTTATTCACCCTGTCGGTGAGGGAGGATTCCCACCCTTGGGTTATGGGGATGGCCGAAGATATGACCCCCAACACTGGACAGAGGAGCTTGGCATTTCTTAGTCACATATCGTCACAGCCATCTGGAAGAGGACACGGCAGGCCACACGGGGCCACGTGGGGGTTGCACAGGGAACAGAGTGAACAGGAGGCAGGCTTTGTAGTCCCAAGAGGGTAGAGTGCCCTTCCATTTCTTGCAGGTGGATGTGATTAGCTTGTTTGAATAATTCCACAGGCTGGTAGGGAACCAAAATCCACCCCTCGGGGATAAGCAGGAACTGTACCGGGTCCCCGTGAAAAGAAGTGTTGTTTGGCTGGGGGCCTTACCTGCGGAGCAACCTGTGGGAGGGGTCTTGTGGGTTCAGCTATTCCAGGCCCACCTGGTTTCAGACGTCAGGCAGCACATCATATTAGGTGCTAATTTAGACTTTGCACCACACCCTCTTTTACCCCCACTCGGTGCATGCGGTTCAGTAAGTCTTATCCAACCCCTTGCATCAGATCAGGGTGTCTGACCTGGGTTTGAGTTTGCCACGGCCCCGTCCACAGAGATTAATTCAGGATTGAGTTTATTGCCCAACTCAAGCCAATGAAAGTCAAGCTAAGGAGTTTTGAATGGGGAGGAGAGAAACGTGCTGGGTTTTCCATTGCAGGTGCTAGCGGTGAGGGTGATGGGAGCCCGATGCTTTCGGGGGCGGTGACGCAGAGAGAGCCTGATCAGCAAAGCCAACAGGAACAAAACAGGGCCTAGAAATGGCAATAGATAGTCTTCCAACCTGATCTGGATCCAGTCATGCCTGATGCCTCTCTTCCTCTGGTCTTTCTTGGCATGTGAAACATCCCTTTTCCATTTTATGATTAAGGTGATTTGAGTTGAATTTTGTCACTTACATTTTTAATAGTTCTGACTGATACATGAACTATATTGAATAATGCCTGTCAGCTATGCTAAATGATTTTGGACCACTTCTGCTAAGTCACCTCCGTCGGTATTCTAGAACTTTGCAATTTCTTCCTTCATGACCTAAACTAAATTATGGCTCTCTTTCACCTTGGTGGATAACTCTTCATGCACTGTTATTGTTATACAAGATGGATCAGCATTTCTACTACTATATGGTAAGCGATCTTTGATGGCCAAGTGCATGAAAATAAGAACACAATGAAAAAGAAATGAAGAGTAATTATTATCATGGCACGAGTCTATTTTAGAAGACAGAAATTGATTTGGTCAATTCAGAGTCAATCTATCTCAGTCTATTTATAATTTGAATAAATATTACAAAACCTTTTAAAGAACCCTCATCTCAATAACATGAAATTAGAAATTAATTTTTAAATTCGGAGCAAGCAGTTGGCACGTTTTGTTAATAAAGAAGAAGGACATGCTCTAAGAGTGAAGTGCAAATAAATGTGATGATTATTGCTCAGTGAATAACTTTGAAACATAAGGAAATCAAATGGTAGAACTTGTGCCTCTAACTTTTAATATTTTCTTAAGGAAAACATTAGGGGAAATATCAACAGCGTTTACACACTTTGATATTTTCATCCAGATAAATCCTGAAACTCATCGCCACTCGGCAGTGATCTGCGGCAGCCAAGTTGCTGTTAACATTTACACTTGCTTGATGAGAAAATGCTGAAATACTCAGAAGTACACTTATTAAGTAGAAGAAATGACAGTGCACACTGCCTGTCTCCAAATGTTGACAAGGGACACAGAGGTAAAGGAGGCAAATGCTTTCCAAATGCTAAGTCACCCATGAAACGAAAATAAAGCCAGCTTTCTAATGTTTCTTGATACATGCTCATCAACCACTGTTTATCCATCACAACTACGTTCTCTAAATATAAAAGGAAAAATATGCTATCAGAAAGCGATTGAGATGAATTTGAATTTAGAGTCACATCATCCATGATCTCTATTATTGGCCAATCAGACGCCGCGGGGCATGAATTAGTCACGCGTGCCCATTTGCCTTTGGTGACTACAGGCACAGAGGCAGTAAATGTTAGTAATGTATTTATCTGCTAATTTAGTCATTTAGTTGACGGATATAAGAGAATTTCGAAGGAAGGCGTTCCAGCTACTTGGAAATACGCTTTCAATGCACTGGAAGATGTGCAATAAATACAGCATATAAAACTTCCTAAATACATTTGAAGTATCGAAAGACTAATTCATTATAGCGCTATAAAAGTGGATCAAGCTGGAGAGGAATGTAATTTCTTTAAAGTGCTACGTAGAGATGCAAGCCATATACTTCAAGTAATCCAAAGAGCTGTAGAACTGGGGGAGGGACTGAAACATTCCAAATATGCTTCTGCTGGGCTGTGTCTGCATTTCTTTCACTTGCTGTATTGGAACCCCGGAAGGTGGCCGTTAAACAGGCAGAGAGGGAGAAGACACGGTGTATAGATTCCTTGCTAATGCCCTGTGAAGTCCATCTCCAATCAACCAAGCTTTGGGCGGTTGTTTTTTTTCCCTTTACAGGCTGGAGTTTCATAAAATATACAAGCCCTATTTCCCTTTGAGCACAAATATTAGTTTGTGGTGTATTATCCAGTAGGCATGTTCTTAAAAATCCTCTGGTTTCATGTACTTTTAAGCCAGTGTTTATAAGATAATATGTAAAATAAAGATGCACCTGCTGTATGGAGCTTGGCTGGATAGTTTCAAGCGTAGAGCCCATGGGAAGGTACTGTTTATTGGTTGGACTGCTATATTTTTATTACAACATATATACCGCATAAAAGAAGCAGCATTTAAGAGTAACACTGTGTTTCTTCAATTGCTCTGAAGACAATTTCATTTTAGATTTTTGCTGTGGATAAGATTGGCACATTTAATTTTTTATGTCAATATTTCTCTTGGATTAACTTTTATATTTTTCTCAAGTAAGGCTATTGTAAACTGGGAATCAGAGCCAAGAGTCTTTCTGTGTTTAACTGTGGATCAGTATTACTACGGTAATGGCTTCCACCCAGCTTAATTATGTTGAAGCTGCAGATAAATGCACATGCCTAATCTATGGATTTGCAAATACGAAGCAGGGGCTCCCTCTGCATAATCGTCTGCACATTGCTTTTGTTTCTTAGATTTCATAATACAGATAACAGAGCCAAATTCTCTTTAAAATCAAAGGTAGATAATTGGAACATGAGGCCAATTACATGTCACACCATGATATTTCCTAACCACTTGGTACATTTGCAATGATAGAAGTATTGGCAGTAGTAAATGAATTTTTAAGAAAACAGTCTGCCGGTAGGCCACAATGAAGAAGTTATATGACAGTATTAAATATTGTGATTGCAAATGAAAAAATAGAGCAAAGTTAATAAACTGAAAACACACTGAAAATATCATCGGCTTTGCATTGTTCATGCTACATTTTGGACCATCAAAGAGAGAAAATGCAAGAAGATTCTGAAGGTATTCTAAGAATGAGAAAAGTCCATTAATTACATCTCCCACCTAGTGTCACCACCAAATGGGTGACTTCTCTGAATGAATCACCCACTAGTGTAGATCTCCGTGCACTCACTATCAACTCCAAAGGTGGATTTTCATTTTCATTTCTACAATCCATCCCTAGATTCTGCCTCAAGACTGCAGCATCCAGTCCTGTTTGAGCTTCTAGCCTACCTCCTTGCTCTGTGGATTTCAAACTCAAGCCTGGGACATCAACCCTTGCCTTAGTTACCAGCCTGCTTGGCCTGCTCAACATAATTCAGACTTGCGGGATCTCACCGTATCACATAAACCAATTCCTAAATCAGTCAATCAATCAATCTCTCTCCCACTCACTCAATCTGCTCTCACTATCATAACAAAATGTCTTAATTGGGTGGCTTGAACAACAGCGTGGAGCCTGCTTCAGATTCTCTCTCCCTCTGCTCCTCCCATGTGTTCGCATGCTCTCTCTCTCTCTCTCTCCCTCTCAAATAAATAAATAAATCTTAAAAAAAAAGTCATCCCTTTTGTTACCTCAGTCTTTAATCATGGAGGTTATCGATGGCCTTCATTTGCCCAGAAAATCAATACTTTTCTCACTTATGATCTTTGTGTCTTTTGACCCTACTAATTCAGTGGATGACTCTGTGTACCTAGACATCTTGTTCACTGCACACAAGAAGAATATATAGGGATGATTTTTACTACAGGAAGGTCACAGGTCTCTCCATTTTATTTTACTCGGTTTCTGGTCAGTAGTAGATGCTTACCAAGTCTCACTGAACAAATAAGCCCTCTCACAAAGAAAAATTCTCTGCCGGCTGATGATGGCAGTCAAATGACAGAAAGAAATGGGTTATTAACATTAATATAGAAAGTGGGGGACATGTTGAGGCAGAGGAATTTATTTCATGGTGACACTCCTTTTATCTTTGATGAGTAGCAGCAAAAAGTTCAGTCAGCTCATAGGAATGATGATGCAGCGATGCGGCCCCCTCCATTCTGTCCTACAAATGAAGCAAAAGATACATGTGAGCTTTCCTGTGGAATAAATCTTGTGGTGAAAGTGCCATCTCATAGTCCTTAAATACAGTCTCCATGAACACGATGTCTAGAGACTCAGCCTGGTCAGGGGAAAGCATACCTGGCAGGCCTCAGTTGTACTTCTGATTCTGGCTAATTTGCTGTGTTTTCTAAGGGAAGTTAGTTAACTTCCTTAAAGTTCAATGTCATTACTTGTGAAGGGATTGGATTTGATAATTTCTAAGGTCCCTGAGAGCTCTAAATTTCTATTCTAGCCTAATGAGATTTAAATTTTTAAAGGTCTTCTTACTTTTTTAAAAATGTAAAATACCAGGCAGCGCTTTCCCTTGCCAAAAAGAAGCTTCTTTGTCAGCATTTCAGGATGCTTAGACATAGCCTTTATGTCCTCTACCACAAAAAAATTGGTAATTTTGCAGTCATTTTACTGCTTTTAGTCTTCCTAAAGTCTACGTCATATTATCCATTATTTTAGTAAGACTAATAATGAATAATATAAACTAAATCTTTAGAGTTAGAATATATTTTGCCTGGTTTTTTTTTCCTCTTAAATTGGATGTTACAGTATTTTATGCCAGATTATCATATCAAACTCAAACAATGCAACTGCAGTTATAGGATATCTACTAACATCTTGTATTTATAAGAGCAATTTAAACTTATGCTGAGAATGATGTTCATTCACTTCACCATTTTAAGATTCTCGAATGAAGATTGACATACTAGCACCATTAATATATGGTACATTCACATTTCCTGTTCAATTTATAGAATAACATACTATAAAAAAATTCTCAATACAAAGAAGAATATTTCCAACCCTTAATCAACAGCTATTACAAGCAATATTTAATGTGGTCATATTAGACAAGTATATTGGAATTAACATTTCAAAAGTCAGTAACCAGGACAGAATATGAAATGTCACATAAAATGAATTAAATTTAATTTTTCTTTTACTTTTTCCCCACCTGTCAAATAAAGGGCTTAGGTTAGATGATTTGAGATAGAATATTTTTGACTCCATGAGGAAGTCATGGGACTTAAGGAAGACCCTGAGAGTGTCACAGGTGAAGAGAAAAACAGGAAGTACAGTTTAGATATGTCCTGACCATCTCTTGTTTAAATGATAGAGATAAAATGAAAATTAAAACTCTACATTCATAGTCCTATATTTTAACTACTAGCTAAATATGGCTATTAAAATTTAATTTTACATAGATTTAAATTAGATAAAATTTAAAATTCATCTCCTCGGTCACACTAAACACATTTCAAATACTCAGTAGCCATATGTGGCTACCATATTAGACAGTTCAGATATGGAACATATCTGTCATAACAGAAAGTTCTGTTGGTCACCAACGAGTCTGGATAATAATAAAAATGGGGACAGAGAAATTCAGTGCCTATTTGACTGTAATATGGACTGTATCTTGCTTACAAGAAGATAGAAATAACTTTTGACTTTATTTTAAAATATATGATGAAATGTGTTTGCGGAAGAAATAAGAATAAGATCTGTATTCTTCACCATGCACGCAGAGAAAAAAGAAGGGAGTATGAAAATTATCAACCCAAATAAAAGTCACAGAAGGAGAAAAATTATGGGAGAAATGGTGTACATGTTAAGATTGCATTCAGCTACAGGAAACATGCACACACACACACACATACACATATTGATTTACATAAGGAAGGTATTTGTTTTGTCCTCATGTTAATCACATAAATGTCCAAGAAAGTCCAGAGCTGGTATGGTTACTCAATTCAGTGCTATCCTGAGAGACTATCCAACTCACCATTCAGCCATCTCTAGGGTATGGTCTTCATCCTCATAGTCTAAGGAAGCATCCATATACCAGGCTCAATATGATGGAGGGGACAAAGAAGAGGAAAGGGCATCCCCAATTGTCTTCTATGAAAGACTCTGGGAGACTGATATGCATTATATCCCATTGGCCAAAATTTAGTCACATACTCACACTTAATTCCAGAATGGCTAGGACATGTAATATTTATTGCAGTCAGTCATGTGCCCACCTAAGTAGTCTATTCACTCAGAAGAAAGGGAGAAGAGATATTTAACATTGGCATGGATACTCAACACAAAATAAAATGTTTTTTATAAAGCTAAGATACATCAGTAATTATAATAAATATTAATGGATTAAACTTTTATATGAAAAGATAAAAATTATGACTATATTTTCTAATCTATAAGCTCCTTGAAAGACATATGCGTAGAACAAAAACATACAGAAAAGGCAAAAATGAATGGGAAAACTATACTTTGCAAATAATGGTTAAAAGAAAGATATTCTATTACTTGAAAATTACACAAAATAACATTAAAGGCAAAAAGCATTAATGGAGATCAAAGAAACACAGAATCCTTCATGAAATAGAAAAACTATGGGCTTGTTTGCCCCTAAGCACACAGCCTCAAAATCCATAAAGAAAAACAAAGAATTATTAACAGAACTGATAATCCCACAGTAATAGGGGATAATTTTCATATAACTGTAACAGAAACTGATTAAACCAAAAAAAAATTTATATGAAAAAATAAGTCTGTTCTAGTACATATATAGACATCCTGCATACAAGAAACATAAAATAGGTATTCTTTCATTTGACAGTTTTCCCTAATGTCCTTGTTTTGTGTAGCGTCCAATTCAGGAGACCACACTTAGTCATCATTGCTCCATAGTCTTCAGTCTGTGACAGTTTCTCAGCCTTTCCTTGTCTTTCATGAACATCACACTTTGGGAGAGTACCAGTTAGTTATTTTACAGCGTATCTTTCAGTTAGGGTTTGTCTAATGTTTTCTCATGATTAGATAGGGCTTATGCATTTTTGGCAAGAATACCGCAGTTACGTTGTGCCCCTTTCAGTACATCCTGTCAGGGAGTACATAATGCCCATATGTCTTATTACTGTGGGTGTTAATTTCAATCACTTGCTTAAGCTGGTGTCTGCCAGGATTTTTCACTATAAAGCTATAATTCCCTCCTTTTTAATCAAATATCTTGAGAGAGATATTTTGCAACTAAGCAAGTATCCTGTTTCTCCTATTACCTGGTATTTTGAGCACGCATTGGTGAATCTTGCCTGCAGTCATGTTTACTGTGGTATTCTAAAGGCGAGTCACTTCCCTCTCTTACATATTTATTATTAGCATTTTTATGTAAGAGTTATTCCTTTTTTCCACCTACCTATTTATTTGTTGATATTACTGTGGGCTCATGGATATCTCTTTATTCTAGGTTAAAATCTAGTTACTATTATTATTTATATTGTTTCCCAAACTGTTAAACCTTGAGTCATTGGGACCTCTTCAGGTTGGCTCCTTCGCCCTTTCAACATGCTCCACTCTGTTTTTGAGAACTTTCTTATTTTCTGACACCAGACAATGCCCCAGACTCATCTTTCATTTTCCCTGCCCCAGCCATGGCACCAACAACTTTTCCAAGGAACCCTCAGAATGGTTTTCTAAAAATTCCTTTTAAGTATACATGTAATGTTTGATCTTATAATGTCACAAAAAGTCTCAACAAATTTCAAAGAGAATTTCAGTGTCAAAGAGAACATGTTCTCTGACAACAATAAACAAAGCCAGTATCAGGATTTTGACAAAGAAAATATATTTTTTTCCCAGCAATACTTACACAGAAGGAGAGAGACACCAAAATATCATTGGGAATAAAGGGAATAAACCTAGATATATTAGGATTTCTTTTTTATTCTAAGGCAATACTAGGAACAACTTCATGGGAATACATTGGAAAACGTAAATAGTAGTGATAACTTTCTAGTAAACATATAAATCACCATTTTTTCTGTATGAAATTGAAAAAAGCGAACGAACAATAACCATTAGCATCACTGAAGGCAATCACAAATAATGCTTTGTCCCCCATAAAAACCATGACCCCCCCCCAAAAAAACTAGACAGTTTTACAGGAAGCTTTTCCCAAGCCTTCAAAAAACAAATAATTTGTAATCTATACCTACTCTTTCAGAGAATAAAAAAAAAGAGTGAAACGTCCTCCACAAACACGATTAGGCCAATATTAACTTGATATTCAAAGTAGACAAAGACAATATAAAAATAGGGAACATTAGACAAAGCTCCTTTGTGAACATAGAGAAATTCTAAATAAAATATTCTTAAATTGAATTCAGTATAATAGATAAATAGATGGATATTTTAATATCTATTTAAGTAATCTCTATGCTCAATATGGGGCTCAAACTCATGACCCTGAAATCAAAAGTCACATGCTCCACCAACTGAGCTACCCAGGTGCCCCAGTATGTGTGTATATATATATATATATATATATATATATATATATATATATATATATTTAAATATGTGACAACTAATAAGTTATTTCCAAAAATGTTAAAGATGTTTCAACATAAAAAAATGGGTTAATTGAATAAACTATATTAATTGATTAAAAGAGAGATCTTTTTACTTCAGTAGATACTAAAGTAGCATTCACTAAAATCAATACTCATTCATGACAGAAACAAAAATTTAGCAAACTAGGAGTAGAAGAGTACTCTACCTAAGCCGATAAAAGTCATTGTCTCAAAAATCATCATAGATATGGGCAAAAAAATTTAAATTCCCATAGGGATAGGAACAAGGCAAAGATGTCCTCTATTGCCATTTCTCCAATTGGATATGGAAAATAAACCATGTATATAAAACTTAAAAAGAAAAGACAAACCTCTCTTTAATTGCAGGCAATATTTTTCACATTGAAAAATCAAGAATCTACATACTACTTGAATTAATGAGCTCATCAAATTTCCTAGATAAAAGATCAGCATATGACTCAATAATACCCTAGTAACAAGAGATTAGAAATAAAATTAAAAGAAGTAAGATTATATTAGCCATGACATACAATACATCTAGCCATCTAGTAGATACTATTAGATGCTATTTCTAGTATCTTATAAAGGTGCATCAAATGTATATTTTGGTCAAAGATCAAGTACCCTAATGTTAAAATCAGTATATAACCACAGTGGAGACAAAGCCAAATATGACTACCACAGATGAACTTCTAGAATATAAGAATAAATCTGAAACTTGATTAAAAATATAAATTTTACTGCAGTCTTATTATCTGAAAGGTTTGTTGTCAAAATTATTTTTTAAATTTCATAGTGAAGGAAATATTATTTCTCCATAATTTCATCTGCTGGGGTGTTTGGGCATTCATTTCGATTACAGTTACTTAAGGAGAAAAACTCGTTAAAGGGAGTTAAATATCTAAAATATTTTTTCTCCATAATTTCATCTGCTGGGATGTTTGGGCATTCATTTCGATTACAGTTACTTAAGGAGAAAAACTCATTAAAGGGAGTTATATATCTAAAATTTATTTAGAGTTCTTAGTTTCCTTCATTTCAATTTTGGGATATTGTACACTGAACAAATGCACAAAGATTTGAATTATCAAATAATCTCTAACATTCTGCATTATATTACTTAAATTGTATAAACCATTGTCAGTTCAAAAAGTATGGAATGCTCTTTCTTATGTAGCTAACATACTCTGTTAATATTCAAATTTCATTCTCAGATTCTAGTTTAATCCTCAAATTTATTGTTTTGCACACTTAACTATTTGAAAGTTTATAACAGTTTTTTCATGATATTAACATTTTAGTCATTATTAGTTGCTACAGCATTCTACTTTTGCAATAATAAACATTTTCATTTCAAAATAACAGATTTTCACCACAAAAACAACATAAGGAGAATTTTTGCTCTGAATAACATCTAGAATATTTACACATATTTGTAAATGAACATTCAGATATTCACAATAAATCCAAATAACATGTCTTACTTGTGTTACTGATGTTGTAACTCTGTTTAAATATGAAAAAAACCTTGGGATCACAGAATTCCTGTTCATACTCAAGTTCAGGGATGCCAGAAATTACACTGAAGTTGGCTTGCAGCTACTTAATGTTCTAAAGACCAAGGCTGAAGCCACACTAAATATCTGGTTTGGGCCAAATATCAAAGCCAAACAAAATCTCCGTACAACTCTAATGGCTAGGAATAAATCTAACAGAAATGATAATACCATGTTGAATAATATAAATAAGGACTTGTGTAAGTGGAAATCAATCATGCTCATGGTTGAAAGTTACAATATTATAAAAATATCATTCCTTTCAAACTAATTACTAATTTCAACTCAATTTCAAGCAAAATTCCAATTTTTTTCATAACACTTGACAATCTTATTCTGAAATTCACATGGAAGAGCAATGAAACAAAATTAAATTTAAAAAAATTGAGAAGACAAAACAGACCCATGTATGTTTAGAAACTTGATGCATGACAGAAAGGGTTTTAAAAATAAGTGAAGAGTGTGTTCTTGAGTAAATTTTACTGTGAGAACAAATTTTGTCATACATAATTAAAATAAGAGACATACCTAATAATTCATTCTAGAAGAATGAAAGACCTAATCTGTAAAGCATTTGAAAGAAGACATAATAGAATATCAAGGTCAGAAAAGATTTCTTAAACATGATTCAAAAGCTTGGGGCTCTTGGGTGGCTCAGTCAGTTAAGCGTCCGACTATTGATTTCGGCTCAGATCATGACCTCAGGATTTTAAGATTGAACCCTGAGACAGGCTCTGCACTGAGTGTGGAATCTGCTTAAGATTCTCTCTCCCTCTGCCTCTCTCCCCCACTTCTCTCTCTCTCTCTCTAAAAATATAAAATACAAAATTTAAAAAAATGATTCAAAAGTTCAAAACATAAAAGGGAAGATTGATGAATTTGAGTACATTAAATTTTTAACCCTTCAACTATAGAGACCATACCCTAATGAAAAAGACCAGTTACCAATTGGGAAAGACTATTTGCAATTCATGTAACTGACAATGATTAGTTGTAAGACTATGTAAAGAGCTCCTACTAATTAATAAGAAAATAGTCAAACAACCAAAAAAGTGAAAAAAGGATACAAATATGTAATCTAATGAAAACTAATGTCCAAAAAATGTATGAAAAGATACTCCAACTCATTTCTAAGTAAGGGAATGAAAAAAAAATCATAAAATATTACTTCACACCCATCAGACTGACAAGTTGAAAATATTCGATATCAACCATCGATAAGGTGGTGGGAAAATGGGGAACTTTTATACACTGCCCAAAGTGTAGTTATAAAAATACCCAGGAGGACAGCATGGCAGTATCCTTGTCAAGTTGTAGATACGCACAACAATTCAATGTTTAGGTATATATTCTTCTAGAGAAATCCTAGCACGTGTGGCAAGCAGACATATGGTGGGACATTCATGTTTATAAAAAATCAGACACAGGCCTAACTGCTCATCAAATAAAATGTGATGAACTCCATCAAAAGCATAATATACAGTCCTTAAAATGAATGAACAGGGGATACATGTGTTAACATGGTAAAAAGTCAAAAATAGAATACTGAAAAATAAAGGCAAGCTAAATAACGATATTCACAGTCTCAGACTATTTGTATAAATAACTGAAAATACACAAAACATTACATAGTGCAGTAATCCTTGTGCAGTAATAGTTTAAATGCGTACATGGAATTTACAAACATTCTACTGGGCGAGGTATGAATAGCAGGAAGGGAGGTTGTCTGGAAAGAGTAGCCAAAGCACTCCAGTTCTTTCCCTAATCATTTTTTTTTAAATCTGAATCTATCAAATTTTTAAAGATTTGATAGAGCTCAGCGGTATTTTCTTATGTGATGATTTTATTGGTCCCATACTTTTCTATATATCTCAAAAGATTTGCTGATAAATACGGAGGTTTAACACGTTCCTTGGACAAAAAATGATAATTGAGCCAGAACTAACGTAGCTGCCATAGAAAACACAGATGCAGGACAAAATACATAAGACAAAAAAGTAAAATAAGATAAAGGGAACTGTAGCGAGCACTGCACAGATTTCCTTCAATATATCTATAAAATGCCACCTTGGATAAATAAAGAAGGACACATGGGAATGACATACAGGTAGTTGCCTTATGATCCGATCAGCAACGAGGAAATAAAGTCATTTCTGTTGTATGTTCAGGAAAAAAGTTTCCTATCAAAAATAAAAGCCTCTTGTCCTAAATCAAAATAACAAGACCACGGCGTGGCTAACAGCTTAATGACTCTCACAGCAAAGATCAGAAAGAGATTCCTCTGAAATTTATAAGTTACCAAAATTATATATGCTGATGGAGTTGTATTTAGGTAAGACACACAGACTTAACTTTTTAAGAGTAGAAATTAAAGTTAAAATTGAATTATTCCATGAAGAGCATATTTTAAATAATTTTGAGTCATTTAAATAGCTGATCACAATGATTTTACTTGGCCGACATCATGTTTTACAGGTAACTATGACCATTTTCTCTAGACTTCCCATTGCACTTCCAACTACATAAGTTCCAGTATGAGCTAGTGCCAACATCTCATCCATTTATAAAATCTCGTGTACCCTTTTGTTACTTAGCATGGTGAATAGGTATTTGTAAACAAAATGGTGATACATGATGATAGCCAAAGGGCAGAGCTTTACCTGGACAGAGATTCATCATTTTTTAATGTAGCACAGCTTCATGCGAGCACTACCATCAAGCACTCTGAAAGGTTCTTGGCAAAGATTGATGACCTAAACAATTACTGAAACTTAATAAATAGCATCAACAACTGCAAGGTGATACTGCACACAACAGAAATACTACTTTCATTCTAGTTCACACTTATCTTTGACCAAGTTATATCAATATTTTGACCAGAGAAAATGTTAGAGAGAGCTGCAGTCTTATTCTATATTGTAGTTGTATGGTATTTGGATATGGTATTAGCAAGTACCATTGCAAAAATAATTCCCTTGCATAGATACCAAGAGGTAGGATCGCTGGATCATGCGATAGCTCTATTTTGAACGTTTTGAGGAACTTCCATACCGTTTTCCAAAGCGGCTGCACGATTTTCCATTCCCGCCCATGGTGTGCCAAGGGTTCCAATTTCTCCACATCGTCAAACTGAAATCAGGTTCTCACAGAGGTATCTGCACTGCCGTGTTCATTGCAGCATTATTCACAATAACCAAGATAGGGAAACAACCTAAATGGCCATTGACAGATGAATGGGTAAGTAAAATGTGGTATATACATACAGTGGAGTATCAGTTAGTCTTAAAGAAGGAAATCCTGCAATATGCAGCAACATGGATGAACCTGGAGGACATGAAGCTAAATGAAATAAGCCAGTTACCGAAGGACAGGTACCGCACAATTCAACTTATATGAGACAGCTAAAATACTCAAATTCATAGAAGCAGAGGGGAGAAGGCTGGCTACTAGAGGCTTGGGGGTTAGGGAAAATGTGGAGTTTTTCAATGACTATAATGTTTCATTTATACAAGATAAATAAGTTCTAGAGATCTGATGTACAGCACGGTGCCTACAGTTAACAAGACTGTGTCGTGTACTTCGAAATTTGTCAAGAGGGTAGATCTCACGTTTTCTCATCATAATTTCAAAAGTTCTTTCACTTACAGATCAACTGTAAAATATTATGCAAAAAAATATGTGAGTATATTGAGGTAGTATTTTATTGACTATATTACACATGGGAAATCCCAAATGGAAATCTAGAAAGAAAATAACATGATCCTGGTCATATATGTATGTAATGTCAAACATATCCCAAAAAACTCATGATATATTTAATTTAGGCCTCCTGTAATATACATCTATGAGATAAATGTGTCAAAGAAGGTCATTTTCTGGTTTTCCTGTTTTTTACCCTCCAGAAAATTCTTTATTTTCTATAACTGATTTGATAATTTGATGAAAACATATTTCGCAGGAACGTGCCTCTATTTGGACTAAAAAAGATTTTTCTATGTATACAATCTAGCCAATTTCAGTAATTTCACTGAGAAGTATTAGAAATGATGGCATGATTGTTATGAACAAAGCGTTATAAAGGAAAGGCACAGTTTCTGTAATACTCCAGAAGTGGTCGAGTTGTTGACGTAAACACAATGGTTGATTTGCACTCATTTCATAACTTACTATTTACATCCTTTTTAAAGCTCTTTGCCCCTGCATAAAACTCAAGCCTACAATTGAATAAAATACAAGTCAGTGAGTGATTTTTTTTTTTAATTTAAGTTTTGTCGTAAGCATTATCAACCATGGCAGGCCATTTAAAAAGGTTATTTCTTTACTAGTGAATTAATGATAGAAGGACAACCAGTGTAAACTATTCTGCAGACAGGCCAATAATGAAAACATAGTTAAAGCAGTAAAGCTTGCCAACAACTGATGAGACTCAGGAGAAATTCCTTAACAGATGTTTCCCTGAGCAAATATGTACTTTGCCTACTCTGATTATGATGGTCTTGAGAATTCGTGATTTGATTCAACATTCAGCTACTCTTCTGCAGGTTCATAAAAATATGATTTTTACAAAGAGTATATTCTAATTTTTTTTCCTAAGAACCAATACATAACATATTTATGGTCCTCAGTCCCATATGGTGAAGCAGGGATCCAACAGCACTGTTTATAACACTATAATTAAGTGTGTCAGCATTTTATTATGAAAGAAAGGAGGCAAAGCCTTTTTGTTTTGTTTTGTTTTGTTTGTTTCATTTTATAAGCTTCTTTTAGTTGAGTGCCCACTGGCTGCAAAAGGTGGTCCTCCCTTATCCACCCAGGATCTGTTCCAAGACCCCTAGACAGTACCCAAACCTGAATATACCATGTTTTTTCCTATACATACATACCTGTGATAAAGTTGCTTATAAATTAGGCACAGTAAGAGATTAACAACAACAATAATATAATAGAACGATGATGACAATATCCTATAATAAAAGCTATGTCAATGTGGTCTCTCTCTCCAAATATCTTGTACTCACCCTTCATCTTGTGATGACGCAAGATGCTAAAAAGCCTACATGATGAGATGCAGTGAGGTGAAAGATGTAGGCATCGTGACTTGGCGTTAGGTTTCTTTTTGACCTTCTTGACGCTAAGTCAGGAGGATCATCTGCTTCTGGACCACTGTTGACCGCAGGCAACAGGAACTGCGGGAAATGGAAGAGTGGAGGACGGATGGGGACTCCTGTCATCTGTGACCTCCCTTTTGCCTCCTGCTAAGAATTTCGGATGTCTTACTCTTGACTGAATGATTTGTGAACAAACAGTTAAAGAGGTTTTTTTTGAAAACCAGGAGACTGCTCCTGACAGATAGTTCAAACTTTCAGGTTCACGTCTACTCATTATAATATTCTGGAGACTTCTTTCTAGAATGAGCATTAGCAGGAGAAGAAGTTGGTGGTTTGTAATAGCAATAAAACAAAGCATACAGGGGGGCACCTGGGTGACTCAGTTGGTTAAGCGACTGCCTTCAGCTCAGGTCATGATCCTGGAGTCCCAGGATCGAGTCCCGCATCGGGCTCCCTGCTCGGCAGGGAGTCTGCTTCTCCCTCTGACCCTCCTCCCTCTCATGCTCTCTGTCTCTCATTCTCTCTCTCGCAAATAAATAAAATCTTTAAAAAAAAAAAAAAAACAACAATAAAGCATACAGGGAGTAGTGGGGGATCACAATTCTTGAGTTCCATTATGATGCCTGTCACTGGCATCTTTGTGGTTTTAATAGTGTCTATTTGTATGTATCAAAGCCCTAATTATTTTAACTCTTTATTTTTAAAAATCTTCCATTTTCTAGTTTTTATGTAGTTGGGTGAGAAATATCAAAATCTGCACTTACTAGTTGTGTGACCTTGAGCAATCCATTTGATTGCTCCTCAACTTTAAACCTCCTGACTCTCCTCAAATAAAAAATATCTACTTCATCAAACTGTGTGGGGCTCTAGCTGGATAATTCATGCCAGCATTATACACAGTGCCTGGTGCACAACAATCAAACATCTCCACCCTTACCCTCTATGGCTCCATCTCGGTTATTACCATCGGCTCCCTTATTCTATCACTGCCTGAAATAAACTGTAGGTATCTAACTTTCTACCCCAAACCAATCCTTTTTAAACATTCTAAACTCTTTTTTATTCAAACACAAGTGACAAATTAACCAAATCGATGACTTCTGCTGTAAGATTAATAAATTACCCTCTGGGCTCCATGAAGGGGAAAGTCCACGTCTGTTTTATTAACATAGTGTCTCATGCTTGGTGTGGAGGTATGTGTTTCATAAAATATTGGTCTTTAGAGCTATTAGTTATGTTATTATGTGCAGTTACACAGCCACTTAAGTGAAAGTATTTGCGAAGCTGTGAATTTGATTTCTGCTGTGGTTGGTAAGTGAAAAAGACAAACCTGCTCTGGTATTATTTTATTTTAACAGCTTTTACATAAATCTATTATTAAAACTAGTATTAACTCACACTCTCAACAAAAAGTTTTAAGCTAACACCGTAACACATGCCTCGTTGCTGGCAAGGTGCACTAAACAAGATGCCGGGACACAGTGAATGGCATGGAACCAAAAACCCACAGAAATCCTGAGACAAGGAAGAGTTCAGTACACCTTTTTACACCCCCTTGCCATGGCCTGAAACTATTAATTGCATTTAATGCCTCTTATGCACTTGTTCCCCCCACCCTTAATTTACCTTTGCAAAATTTCTGGTAATTGAGGAGCATCTCCTATCCAACTCCATTTAAAAGAATAATTGCATCTGTGCATAATTAAAAAGAACAGGTAGCTGGCTAATAATATTTCCCACTTACCTTTGAACTATTATGTATTTTTAGGTCACCTTAAAAAGTGAATGATCAGAGCTGTGCCCAGTGATCGTTTGGCTGTATCAAAAATTTATCAATGGTAAATTAACCAAGAGGACAGTCTTTCACCATAACAAATAGAATCCCTAGTACATATTCTAGGTTGTATCTGTAGAGTCCTTTTCATCTGCATTCTCAAATCTGGCAGGTGGCAGATTTTTATGCCTTTTTTTTTCCCACAATCTAAATATTTTCGCATGTTCTGACAGGGAAGAACATTCAAATCTTGGAAGGATTTCCCTGACTTATCAAGAGATAATTCCCAGGTGCCACCCTCCTA
Source organism: Mirounga leonina (assembly GCF_011800145.1). Lineage (NCBI taxonomy): Eukaryota > Metazoa > Chordata > Mammalia > Carnivora > Phocidae > Mirounga > Mirounga leonina. The sequence goes on along the minus strand of NW_023270320.1, from coordinate 32,689,576 downwards.
TACCAATTGTAACATTCTCAGCGTTTGAAAGCTGCTAGAGTCATTATCTGACTCTGCATTGCGCCATTTCTCTTGCTGTCTAACCTGTCACCCCCCTACTCTGCAGTAATTCCTTGGCTTAGCGGCTCCTTCTCAGAAATGCCTGTCAAGATCTCTGGTTCCAAGTCGGCCTCCTTCTGCCGGACAGGCTGCTATTTTACCATCTTCCTCCAGAGGGCGCTGCCGGACCGTGAGCCTGCCCTGGATGCTTAGCGCGGAGCTCCCGCCAGTCTCCCACAGCCCGGGGAAGAGAAATACTCTTTGTTAAGAGTATCAGCGCCTGCTTTTAACCAGTGTTACAGGCCATGATGTTTACTCCTGATTCGAAAAGACAACTTGCTTATATGAATGAGATACAAACACTGAGCAACCTGAAGGTGGCTGTGTTCTTTTTCTAGGTGGTGGTTTTGCCAAGAATATGCATCATCCGTGCAAACCTGTTAGTTTTAGCAGTTCATTATACAGGTCAGCATAAGTATTCCTTTTAATGAATTCCACTAAAAGGCTGGCATTTTTGCCTTTTAATTCATTATATTTAAAATATGGGTGAAAGAGTAAACCTGAATCCGTTTAATTCTGTCATAGAATGATGTATTAATAATTATAATAGTTACATTTTGTCTATCACTGCGTCAGGACTCCTTATAGCAAATATTGTCTAAATATCTAAGTACGCTCATGTTATTTAACATACACATAACCGCCAATGAGCATTGGATGGCTTTGGAAAAGTTATCTGGGGTAACTTTTATCAACAATACCGCGAAGCAGTTAACAGTATCTCTGTCACATATCTTCTCCTTTATTTCACAATAACTTGCAAAGATCTCATAAATTTGCTTTTTGTACATATTGTATTCATTTATGTTAAAATATACTTTAATTCAAAAGTGGTTGTAAATAGGTGTTCTGTATTCAGAGGAGTTTTCCATATGGTGTAATACAAGTGAACTAGCTGAAATAATGAAGAAAACATCTGTTAAAAGGAATAAATAATCTTGTCCAAAAATGTGCTATTAATCATCATAGCTATTTATTGCTGTAAAAATATAAAAAGCAGAATGAGCCATATTTATAAAACATAGGTAGGATCATGTCACATACCTGCTAGAGTCTTCCATTGGCTCCCTAGTGTAATAAGGAGGCATGCAAATGCTACCACATAATAAGCCCTCAAAAAATACTCACTACTGGGGCGCCTGGGTGGCTCAGTTGGTTAAGCATCCAACTCTTGGTTTGGGCTCAGGTCCTGATCTCAGGGTTGTGAGATGGAGCCCTGAGTCGGGCTCCACATTGAGCAGCGAGTCTGTTTGAGATTCTCTCCCTCTCCTTCTGCCCCTCCCCTCGACTTGCTCTCTCTCTGTCTCTCAAATAAATAAATAAATCTTTTAAAAATATTCACTATCTAAATTAGTGAATGAAAATCTTTTCCTTGTCCTCATAGAAAACCATATGCCAAATAAAGGGACTCTTCTAGCTGGTTGGAGCATGGATCTTAATTTTCCTGAGTGCTGTGGAATAACAATGAGGATGAGGAATAAGAGGGACAGGGGATGCATGTGACAGACCTTTGAAAGCACTTTCCATTGTACTTTGCCGGTCTCTTCTCTATTCCAGAGTTTAGAACAAATCTGGTATACAGTAAGTTATGATCTGTGGTAGCGATTTGATTCATTTCTTCATCATATTTTGGGTGCCTCCTATGGTCTAGGCATTATGCTAACTCTCAGGGATAAAGAAGAGAACAACGTGAACAAACATTCCTGCCTTGATGGAACATGCTCATAGTCAGAGTGGGAAATTTGGAGGGGGGCTTATCTCAAACTCTTTGTGGATTTCTAAAGTAAATGTGATGAGATATCTTGAACCCTCTCCCTTACCCTGAAAAACTTCAGACCTGTTCACTCGAGGTTCCCTAAGCAACTCTGCCACTTCAGAGTTTAGCTGGGGTCTGCAAGTACAGCGTAGAGAGCCTCACCAAACCAAATGAATCATTTACCCAAAGCATACACTCTAGTAATGGATGTTACTCATAAAGCACATTCCAAGGACAAATGTGTATAAAGAACCATGGTTTAAGAACTTTTAAAATTATTGTTACTGTGGCTTTTCTTGCTTTGTTTCATCTTATGTGAACTCTGGGACGTTCTCACCAATACATCTGCCTAAATACCAGCTCACACTTTTCCTACTGTGTACAATTGGGCAAGTTACTAAAACTTTCTGTGCTTTAGTTTCCACATCTGTAAAATGGTGATGATAAGTTATTCTCTCATAAAATTATTAAGGGTTAAAGTAAGTAAGTTATATAGTTGACAACTTTGACACGTGGTGAGTACTCACTGTTAATTTTGTTATTGTTCTTCTTGTCATATGCCTCCTGAAGAACGAAGAAAGTCTTTATTCTGAGAATTGATTTCTATAGAAAACACTTGGGAGATACTGACCTTCATCAGGACATTAAGCAAACTGAAAAATGCCAATTATGTTCTTTCTGGCAACTTCGAGAAACACCCTGGGTCAACAGGTACAGTCAAATCAGCTTTTGTAAGACAGACAAGTAAATGAGAATCAGCCATGCATGCTATAGGCGAATGTTGAGGGCCATTGCAGTAACGAGAAAATCTTGTTCCAACCCAGGTGACCTCAGTGACATTACAATGAAATGTAATTGCACATGTTCTATGTGGCATGTGGTGGACAGACTAGCCATATTTAAGGTTAAGGGCTCTGATGAGCACTGGGTGTTATACCCAACTAATGAATCATTGAACACCACATCAAAAACTAATGATGTACTATACAGTGGGTAACTGAACATAATAAAAATAAATAAATAAGATAAATAAATAAATAAAGTTAAGAGCTCTAATATTACCAATAACATCTCTTAGATTTTTCTCAAAAAAAAATGTGAATATAAAAATAAGAAATGCAGATAGAATCTTGTTGCCGTGAATGCCATGTAACCAAAAGCTATTCTCCATGTATAATTGATAAATTTACGATGAATGCCCTACATCTAAATAGCAGATAAGGCAAGTATTCTCTTGCCTCCATCTCAAATAAGTCATTTTAAATTCTTTACCCCCAAATTCCTGTCCCATCAACTTAAACCTTCAAATGTATTATCAAACACCATAATATAAAAGACAATCTTGCAGGCAGAAAAGACGTAGATGGTTTTATGTCTTTACTCTTATTTTCTCTTCCAAATTGCTGCACTAGGTCAATAGCCAGGAGGAGAAAAGGATCAGGGGAATAAACGATTTTGAGAATAAAAGTCAGATGAGGAATCAGGAATCCGGAAACACAGATATATTGCAAATCAAGGCAACAGAAGTAAAAATTCAAAGACAGTAGAGGTGGGGGCTTGGTTATGTGTGTTCATATGGTTTGCAAAGCAGGCACGGATTGGTAGTTGTACCTGGTTTAAAGGACTAGCCAACCTACTTTGCCTGTATGATGCGGGGGGCTATAAAAGTCCCCTGGTAAACTTGAGCTTGGACTCCCCAGACACCAAGATACCTCATGTGTATCGAGGTGCTTTGTATCCAGAGATGAAGTACATCTTCTGTGGCTGAGGAAGGACCTTGATGGACTGTGCCTGGAGATGTGTGGACTTCATTATGATTCATGATTGCCTGTGATTTCTTTCTGCTCTTCCATACCCTTTATGTTTATTAAAGCCTTGCATGAGTGTATCCTCTGGATACTTATTGTCCTTTCAAATATGCAACCCAACATGATCTTTGCACCACCTTCAATGAAGCCTTTCTTTTCATTGCTAATTTCAAGAGTCAAATATCATGCTTGGTTCTCTTGATCCTATAGCTCTATCATGTTAGAAGCACAGTTTATAGTTAGGTGCTCTATAGACCTGCATTCTAGTGCAGCAAAAATCAGATACCTCTTCTGCTTTGCTATAGTGATATTTTTGTATGTGTCATATTCTGTATCTGTATGCAGTTGGGTCATATTCTGATTGTGGTGATATCATCGGAAATACATATTTTCAGTCAATTAGAAAAATACCATGTGAAATAATGTTTAAAATTTTGTACCATGTATCCCTTAAGGTTATCCCTTCCAAAGATTAATCAACATCATTCAGAGAAATGTGGAGAAAGGAGTGAATCTTCTAGATTTACTCGATCAGAAGGGAAGCTGTTTTATTCCCTGTGACACCAATGGTATTCACAGCCCCAACCCAAGCTGACTACTTCAGAGCACCAAGAGGGTTTTGCCTTGGAAAGGTGTTCTTAAGTGTCAGCTTCTCCTATGTAAAAGGCCAGGTAATAATTGAAAACCTGACTCTAATATGCCACCTTATTTTCTTTATTCCCTGATGGAGGAGATTATTCTTATATCAAAGGTTAGAGAATAAATATGCTTACTCCAGAATTACAAAAGTTAATGTATTAACAAATAAAAGTTTGCAAGCATAAATTAAAATGTGAAATGCAGCAAAATAATTTACCGCAAAATGGAAAACTTCAAAGAAGATCTCCAATAAAAAGAAAGATATTTTTTAAAAAGTTCTTTTCTCTTGTCTTCGTCTTTTTTTTCCCTTTCCTTGAATTTCAAGTGATGAGTAAGTCCTTGCCTAGAAGAGATAAACACAAATAAACACAATGAAAGTTGGTTTATGTATATGCACCTCTGAATCAGATAGCATTGCAAGCCAATTGAGCTTTCTCCTGTGGTTTCCGTGTGGTTGATACTTCTCATGCTGTGTGTGAGCATTTGCCTTTCAGTGGAATCTTCCACAATAAAATGAATCCCCCAAAGCTTCAAAGCCAATTAGGCTACAGTTATAGTTTCCATTTTTTCCCCTATGATCTTCTACTTCAGTTAAAGATGCAGTCACAGATAACAACAACAACAACAACATAAAAGGTATGCTTACAACTGTATCAACAAATACATAATTTACATAATTACATTAATAAGCCATTCTATTAGTTAGCAGCCAAAAGTATGACATATGGTCAGCACACTATGACCCAACCACCTCAGTGAGAAGATAAGACTCTCCTTTATCCTGGGGTGGACTGGATCTTCCATACCATTTTGTTAAAAAATCAGCTTGTTCTTGCTCTGACTGAGCTGCAGATATGTTAATGAGTCATATGCAATTACTGTTTAATTGACTTTAATATATCAAAGCTTTATTAGAAAAGAAAAATACATTAAGTATAAGACTAAATATAAAATCACTTTAGTCATAAGCTAGATGCCATTTATTTTCATGATTTAAGAATATTAAGCAAAGGAGGAAAATAAGTGTCATAGACTTTAGTCCAAGGAAGTCAGAATCATCCATTTTATTAGTTTTGTAAAGTATGATTTATAAGTACACAGTGTGAGATTTGAGTCAAGTATTTACTGCTTACAACTCTCATTAAAAATAGATAAATGGGTTTGATTGCACCTGAGTCTAAGTGTGGCAATTCTCACTAGTGAGCCACGCTAAATATTGCGGATGTCTCCTTCAAACTAGATTTCGCCCTATCTTTCATTGAGATTTGGAAAAGCTGAAAACAGCATTTACCCGTCGCAGCTCAGGTTCTGGATGCAACATAGGTTCCTCAGCTTAAATGCCTTTGAGTGAGATTTGAGAAGTGAAAATGAGACTGAAGCCATTTTCTTGTTCCTTTTTATGTCTTCCTGGCTGTGACATCATTTCCGGTGGCTCGATTAGCAGTCATCCCTCCAGTTTTCCTTAATGTAAGCCTATGATTCTCTGTCATTCATTTTGTCCTCTTTAAAAAAATTAGACTAAATCCTGTTTTGACACTGAGTCCTGACTGATACAGTGTCTAATTCTAGAAGTAGCCAGACCTGTCTGGGAGTGAAGCAGGGAGAGTTCCCCAAACCAGGAAAAACTGGAAACCACCAGCCTGTGGCACAGTGACTTATACGATCACATTTAACCTCTTGAAATAAAGTGCCTACTAAGGGGGAGGAGGTTGAAGCAGACCAAATGACTGCTGTGATGGAGGGCGATGGAGGAAAGGAGGAATCGAGACTTCTAGCTATTTCTCATGACACGAGAGAGTTTAAAGAAGAGAAAAAAAATGGGACCTCTGGGTTTTAAATTCTCAGCTTGAGACATGGTTAGAAAATTAAGGAACATCTATCATGATCTCTTGCAGCCAGAACGCTGACCTGTCAAGCCAGAAATCAGAGTCAGTTCCTTTAATTTTCTAAATCAAACATAACCCGAATGCAAAGCTTCATTGTGCCTCTTATGTCAAAGCTTGAGGATTTATTAAGAGAAAGCAGAATTCTGACAGAAGACATTTCGGTGGATTCAGATGAACCCGACTCCTCTACATCCCTAAAGACCAGAGAGTATCTCTTTGCCAGCAGAAACAGTTCTTCCTCCCCTCTGATGACACAAACCAGAGTTGTTTGGAGACCCTGTGATACCTTCCCCTTTCAAAGGACGGCAATACCCTTCTCCCAACTCTGCCTTTACTGCACCTCATGGACAGTATCCCTATGACCAGAGTTGGCTCCCAGCTTGTCCCAGGGAGACAAATACAGAGGGTAACGTGGAAGGCATTACATTACCTATCAAAATAGATCCAGGATTTGGCCAATATGTAAGTAGAGAAAGCTAAGGAATACGTATGAGAATGGGTTCTAAGAGAGATAACAAGGGAAAAAGAAATAGAATTCTAGGTCGGGCCAAGTATATCAATATAGTGATAGCTATCAGAGACGATACACTCAATATGTAACTCAAGTTTCCCAGTTTGGCATGAGATGCTGACTTGGCTACTTGCCTGGAACCTGGACTCAGTGGGCGGACTATACTGAATGAAGTGGGGTGCCTAATACGCAAGAAGGAATTTTAAAACTTAGAAAGATAGGAATAGAATGCATTTATCTGCTGGGCCCCCAAATCATTTAATCTATAAGAATTTCTCCTGAGGAGGCTTAGAAGATCCTCCCTTTACCTAGCCATTTAAAATATAAATTGGTAAATAAAATAATTAGAGAAAAAAACATGTTATAAACCACCGGGGGAAAAAAAATGGGAAACTATGGGGTGCCTGGTTAAGCGTCCGACTTTTGATTTCAGCTCAGGTCATGACCTCAGGGTCGTGAGATCGAGCCCGTGTGGGGCTCTGCGCTGAGCATGGAGCCTGTGTAAGATTTTCTTTCTCTCTCTCTCTCCCTCAGCCTTGCCTGTGCTCTCTCTCTCTATGTCTTTCTCTCAAAAAAAAAAAAAAAAGGGAAACTTTGAGTCCATATCAAAATATATAAATATAAATAAATATTTATGTAATATATATATAAGTACATATATATTACACTTCTAAAATAGTCCATATTTTAGTATAACTCATACACAAAATATATATACTTACATGTAATATACATACTTATATACACAAAATATATAAATAAGGAAATAAGAAGACAGGGGCTTTTTCTTTAGAAGAATGACACATGTGGACTGGTAAATGCAGGGGAATGCTGGAGTTGGAAAAAAAAAGACCATTTTGCAATCATAATTGTAAATATTTTTACAGGCAAGAATCACCCATTGATGCTAAAACTAGGGGGATAGATTCTGATAAGGAGCAGAATATTAGTATGATCTTCAATTATTCTACTAATTGTTTCTTAATTGCAAAGCAAAGAATAGTAACAATTCAATGGAGAAATGACATAATACCTTGACAGGATGATAAAGACGTGGATAGACATTGTGTGCGTCTCAGGACATCGAGTCACAATATCCTCTGTGTCATACTCTGGCTGGGAATACATAACCTAAATTTAATCCTGAGGAAACAAACTCAAAAAGAGGAACATTGTATTTTGTTGTTTGAAAGGAGGAGAGGATTGTATTCTGCATAAATGTTAATGTAACAAAAGACAAAGAAAAGCCTTAGAAATGTTTCAGATTAAATGAGCCTAAAAGGACAGGACCATTAAATGCAATGCGGAATCCTAGAGTATTTATACTGGAAGACAAGCAAATTCAGTAAAGGGTGTTACTGGGTCGGTGTGACAAAATTGGAATATGGATGACAGATGAAACAAAGGTATTGAATTAATGTTGAGTTTACTAAAGATAAGAATTGTACAGTTGTTACATGAGAATCTATCTTTTTTCTTAGGAAATAAATTATTTACTGGTAAAGGACCAAGGGGTATGCAACGTCCTCCCAACTGTTGAGAGAGGAAATCCAAATGATAAAGCAAATGGGGCAAACTGTTAACGACAAAGGAACCTGGCGAGGGGCCTATTATTGTTCTTTTATGTGCTTTTTTTGCACCTTTGCTGTAAATTGGAAATTATTTCCAAATGAAGCATTTTTAAATATGTATTCTTATTAAAAGATATTCACAGCACCTTGAAAGATGCTATAAAAATGGCTGTTTTTCATAGGAGGCCAGGTAGGAAATTAGAAAATCCTGCTATGGAAATAGACTCAGTGTGGATGGTTGGGTCCCACAGTGGGAAAGACTAAGCACAGAACTACTGGAAACAAGGTGCTTGTGATTACAAAAACAGGCAGCAGGGACAGAAAGGTCATCAGAATAATTTGCCCCAGAGGGAGTTTTAGTAGTTGTTAAGTAAACATGCTATGTCTTGGACTAAAGTGGTCAGGCTGACTACTAGAGTCCAACTCAATCTGAACAAACACACTCTCGTGTTGTCAGCAGAAACCTGACCGTGACATCATAGGGTCAGTAGAAGACCACCCCATCTAATTCTTTGATATAAATTGCTTCTCAAGACCAAGGGTCCCTCAAACAAAGAGTAAGATTCCCTGGAGGAAGGACATTATGATTGCTAAATCTTTCCCAAAAAGGCATAGGTCCACTTCCCACGAGACTGGAAAAGGAAATTCATAGACCTTTCAGGTCTGAGCACAGACAGACTCATTACTGGGCTTGGATTGATACATGGGGTTTTAAGGTCCCCAGTGTACTGTACTTCTATCTTCCCTGCCTACATTCATAATCATCGGAGATTTAGACAATCAGAGGAAATTAAATATATTTGCAATACTAGTAAATATATTGGAGAAGTTTTGTCAGATACAGTCAGGTAGGTCAGGTAATACATCAGTCACCAGGTCCCTAACCATGGACCTAGCCAGGTCCCTCTGTTGGAGCACGACATGACCTTCACTCCAGCATATACCTATGACATCAGAGTGGCCTAAATAACAGCCTCTTTGGAGACCCTTACCTTAGTGTCTTAAAGTTTAAGACTAAACCAAATTGGCTATTTTAAGACCTGCTTGGCCATTTGACCCTTCGTCTGTGAGTCCCTGAGAGGATAAATTGTCCTGATTTGGCAATTTAACCATTTGAATGTTCACTGAATTAAGAAACAAGCTACAGAATCAATAGTAAGACAACAAATACACAATATTTACCTATGGAAGGTTTCGAATTCTATTTCATTTTCAGACCAGAGGATATATGAAAAGCTATGAATCATGTCAAAGATATAAAGGGATTACTGATAATGCAAATTTTGTTTCAGCCTAACAGCTGTGCAGAAAATTTTTCATGATAATGATTGCATTTAATTACATAAAGAGCAGTAAAATCTCCTCCATTTTATTTCAATAATGAAGCCGTGATTCTAAGATAACCCTGGCCTTTCTTTGCCAAGGCCAGCATATGAGTAACAGTGAATTCAGTTCCCAGCCTTAGCTATCCTCAGAGGGTAAAAAAAAAAGAATAATTTTTCACATACATTATGAAAATGAAAAATATTACCTTAGGGCATATTTTTAATGCACTCTAATATATATATATGTTTATAGACAAGTGTACAAAAAGAATTAGCCCGAGTCATTTCTAGAGTTAGCTGTAACACCTTCAACAAAAATTAAATAATATGGACAAGAGTCTTTTTTTTTATGAAAAACCAGTGATTTGTTACATTTTCTAGTACCCATGCCTATTTGTGTGAGATTTAGCAATGGCTCTAACACCTCATATCTTCTCTCTTCCTTCGTTTCTGGGCAGATCACTAGTTTTGTGAAAATAATTAGGGAGCCCCGCTCATCCGTGTAAACTATAGTCTTGAGGTTAATTAAAATGGAATGAACACTGCACATATGTGGACCGCAAATAAAGCCTGGCAGTCAGGTACGCAGGATTCTGTCATCTGGTGAGGATATGAGCCAAAGAAGATAGCATCGTAAATTCACTGAGGACCTTCATGTTTAGACTTTCTGTTACAGTCTTCAACTGACATTGACATTTGACCCATTATACCAATAGAATTTGTAGTTGTATGTACTACACTGATTTTATACACAGTGTTCAAACATTTCCAAACAATTTCTATGCATTCCTAATATGTGGTGAATTACTTTTCCTGTATGTATTTAAAAGAGACATTGATGGACACATTTTTAAATAAGCTCACTGAGTTCAGTGAAAATGTCAGATATCAGCCAACCTAATTAATTGGCTACCTCTGACAAAATTTCAATTTTTAAATGTAATTATTTCCAAAAGTCATTCAAAAAGATGGTGGTGATACCAGAACTAAGCAAACAAACAAAAATGGTACAAATGGCCTACTTCTGGCAGAGAGTAGAATTAGGAGATCTCAGTTTAGAGTCAGAATCTGTTTCTTTGTAGGGCAGTGACTTGACCAAATCTTTAACCTTTATGAGCCTCTGTTTTTTTAAATATGAAATGGACACAAAAAGCAATACTAGTGACTTTATGGAGTTTTTATGAGGATAAGAAATACGAATGCACTTTATACTGTAAAGCACTGTGTACATGTGAGAATTTTATTATAGGAAATGTACCCCTTTCTTCCTTTAGATAAATAAATTTTCCATTCTCAATTTGTTTTATGAAAGCAGCTTAGTGGGGAGCAGGGAGTTGTCTCTTTACAAATTCAGAAAGCATGGACCCCTACGAGGTAGTTAGAATTTTGCAGTAACGGACAGGAATAGAATAATGCATGAAATTTTATAGATGATCTAACAATACTAGAAGGTAATACAAGCCAGAGATGGATGAGTGTATGGAATGTCCATCCAAAGTGTTATTCATAGATATATATACACAGATAAATAAGATATGCAACAACTGAGAAAAATATCTCGACCATGAGTTACTTGGAAAGTTTCAAGAAAACATGCAATCAATCTAAAGGAATGTTAGTTTGTAGCAGGATTGCAACAGTTAACAAAGCTAATGTAGATTCACCAGAAGTCTGAAAAGTATTACTCTGCACTTGTGAGCCCTGCAAAGTTGCCACGTGGCCACAAAATGCAGTTACCAAGTCGATATGTCAAAATAAAGAAATAAGGGAAGATAATATCACAGTAACGTTGCATTTTTATCCATTCTGAAACAGGCATTGAGGGAAGAACTTGGGGGTTCTTAATGAAATTCAAGAGCATGAACTCTAGAGCATGGATTTATAACATCTTCATTGAGAGGTCAATGGCTTTTCCCCTCTGAATCCCTGGTCTATTGTATTCTGAACAATAACTGATAGAGCATGGTGTATGCATTCTATGTTCACACAGAACGTTCACATAAACACATAAACGCACACTTCTTTACACACACAGTTACTTCTTAATCAGATGGGAAAATTAAATTGTTTTCTCATGATTGAATCCACTCTGCTCTCCAATTGGCTACCTTTCTCATACAAATCTAGGACTAAATAGTTACTTCCAAGATTAGGCAATACCAGGTTACATCAGTCCTTATCTGGATAATATCATAATTTCATTCATGACTCCACGTCATTTGAAAAAGCTCCTCATTCCAAACAAACTTAATAATTTAATCTAGCTCATTATTAGAACAGATTTAAAACCTGAAAGGATCAGTTAGGATATTTTGGCAGCAAGTAGCAGGGTGCAGTTAACAGTGGCTAAACCATAAAGCTGTGCTCTTTTACGATGTTGAGGAGACCGGAGGTAGGTGGCTCAGAGGTCAGTCCAACAGCCTGTCAGTGATAACATTTTAGGTCAGCATAGCTATCAATTGTTTGGTCTTTCCTTCATGGTCAAAAGATGACTGCCGGGGCGCCTGGGTGGCTCAGTCGTTAAGCGTCTGCCTTCGGCTCAGATCATGATCCCAGGGTCCCGGGATCGAGCCCCACATCGGGCTCCCTGCTCGGCAGGAAGCCTGCTTCTCCCTCTCCCACTCCCCCTGCTTGTGTTCCCTCTCTCGCTGTCTCTCTCTCTCTGTCAAATAAATAAATAACATCTTAAAAAAAAAAAAAAAAAGATGACTGCCAAAGATCCAAAACATGTCTGCACATAGCCAAGTTCCCAAGGAACAAAGTGGGAGCAAACATGTATATTCCTTTCTATATGTTTCCTTTTAAAAGGGGAGTAAAATCCTCCCCAGATGGCTTCCTGGACATTCCCCCTTCAGTTTCATCTGCCAGGACTGAGTCACATGTCTACCCAGACAAGTCACTAGTAAAAAGAGATGGAATGGCTGAGACAGGCTTTGACCTACCACATTTCATCCCTAGAGGTAGGTACAATGTAAGCCAAATAAAATAGGAGTTCTGTTAACAAGCATGAAGGAGGGCCCCTTGGTGGCTCAGTCAGTTAAGCATCTGCCTTTGGCTCAGGTCATGTTCCCAGGGTCCTGGGATTAAGTCCTGCATTGGGTTCCTTTCTCAGCGGGAAGCCTGCTTCTCCTTCTGCCTGCCTCTCTCTCTCTGACAAATAAATAAATAGGATCTTTGGGGAAAAAAATAGAATACCTCTGTTAAAAAAAAAAAAGTGTATATTTAAGAGTAAAGATGGGTCTGCAAATAGTAACTATTTTAGGCTTTGTGGGTCATATAGTCTCTGTCACATATGCTTCATTGTTATTTTTACAAGCCTTTAGAAATGTAAAAAAGCATTCTTAGCTTGCAGGGCATACAAGAACAGACCATGGGCCAGATTTGACTCTAGGGTGCTGACCCCTGGATGAAGACATGGTATGTATGGTTTAACTGCCTTTCATTCAGTTAGCTAACAAAATTTACTGTTTAATATGGTCAATCATCAACTAAGTTTTGAGGATATAGTTGTGAATGATAGACTACAGCCATTAGTAAAGTTCCTAATCCAGTAAGATGCCCAAAATAAACAAACCTCAAATTTAAACCCATCTTCGTTTTCCTAAAGTGAATATCCTTTCAAATATAAATTTTACATAGATAAAAATAATCACAAAGTTAGTTATGAACTTATTAATTAAACTGGGGAAATCGCACTTCCTAAGGAATTACCCATATTTGAAGCATTTATGTCCTACTTACAAGAAATATATGAAAGATGCAAAGCAGATGAAGTGTAGTAGAATATATCACCCCAAAAAATGCCACTTTGGCACATTGATTATTTTGAGCTGAAAGCACCTGAGAAGCAGCAAATGCAGGGAGAGGCTTTCTCTGAACTCCTTTATCTGCCTTAATACAGATCCTCCAAAGGGAACCAATTGTCATAAATCCCCTGCTGGGAGCATCATCAACCAGGGAAAACTGATTCTTGTCACAGGAAAGGAGCCTAGAAGTTGACCCCACACCCAGACATGCTTAGTCACAAACTATCACACCTCCCATCTGTTCTTTCAAGGGCCCATTCATCTTTCCTAAAAACCATTTCCTCCCCTCTAAGAGGCCTGCCTCCCCTTCCTTTTCTCTCTTAGAATGGTATTGAAGCCTGAATTCTAAACCACCTCAGTGGGTTGCTCATTTTCCCTGGGCACCGCCCAAGCATATTTGAGGTATACATGTTAATCAGATGCCTATTTGTTTTACTCTTGTTAATGTGTCTTTTATTACAGTGGTCTCAGCTAAGAACTCTGAAGGGTAGAGGGAAAATTATTTTTCCTCTCCTCCACAACCAAAACAGTATACAAATGTCCAAAAATATTGATTCAGTTGCTGGTCCTGGTGCTAAATTCCTATTAATTTCCTCTCTAAAAAAATAAACACACACACACATATATACTAAGGGCTGATAGCACAGATTCAGAAAGCATGGAATCAGTCATTTTAATAACAGTTGTCAGAAGAAAAAAAATCTTATGCTGAATATAATAGAACCCAAGATCGGCCACTGTAAGTAAATGTAATCCTATTCTTAATGTAAGATATTAACATCTTATTACTGAGATGTCAGTACTTTTAGAGGGATTTCTTAAAAGCACAATGGAAAATAAACATCTAGGAAAAAAAGAAAGAAAACATTTAATCTGAGTCCGTCTGACTGCGGCAGTGTCTGAAGAGCGTTTTAGGCTGATTTGAAAAGTCTTTACCAGTGTCACCTAGAGTACCTGTTTGTATTTAAGAGGCATCCTCAATCCACCGCCTTGAGGCCATCGGAGGATCATTCGCTTGCTTGTTCTTTTCTTTCTTTTTCATGCTGACTAAGGCGGAGCACTAAGCAGTGCTTCTAAGCAAAACGAAACAAAACAGAAACAACAACAACAACAAAATCACCAAGGCATTTCTGAAAAGAATAAAACTGTCCTTTGGAAAACTGAAATTGCATTTGGGAACTGCGTGTTCTATCTTTAAATGTAGTCAACAAAATTGTTGCTCTCTCAGAAATGGTTTGTTTGGGATGAGTGAGCTTGCTTTCTACCAGACAAAGCCCCCAGAGAAAGTTTCCATGACCATTTCTTTTCCTTGGACCTCAGAAATTAGAGCCTGCAGATAACATACTTGCCTAAGCAGCACAAAAATGTTCCGAACTTCATGGAACTTCTGAACAGTTGTAGGAAACCGTATCCCACCAAACTCCCTGGGGAGTGCCCCGGAACGTTTACGGGGACCCTAATCCTCTACAGACCCACATTAAAAGTTTGTGGCAAGCTTTTCAATTGGCCTTCCTGGTGCTTTTGTGCTGAGGAAGTTTATGGCTGTTTTATGATTCTAAACATCATAAAACTGCTAGAGACAGTGTATGAAGTATTCATAACACAATCTTCTGAAAGTAACGTGACTTGATAGGTCAGCTCTAAAAACCTGTACAGCTTTAATGATTTGCGGGTAGAAACAGCCTGCAGTAATTGAAAAGATAATGGCTCTCCACTCAGAAGATATGGTTTCAGTCAGCACTACCGCTTTATCTTCCCCGTGACCTTGTAAAATATTCCTTAATTAACCCGTCTGACCCTTTCTTTCCTCATCTGTCTAATGGGGATAATGCCGTGCGCATCAAACGTGATAATGCCTTCATCCATGCTCTCATTTGGTGTATATTTATTTGAGTCAGGCATTATGTGTCCGGCTCTAGGCGTGGGACTGGGAACACCACAGGAAGAAGACAGCCGACCCCTAGTCCTGCCTTAGGAAAGCAGAAGTGCCTGGAAAACCAGCACATGCTGGTTACTGTTGTCAGAAGAAGGATGTATGTTGCAGGTGTATAGCAATAACCGATTCCGTTTCCAGTAATAAATATCGAAAATCATACTCAGCATTGAGCTGATGAAGAGAAAAATGAGTATACACACCTGATGAGAGTTTTTCTTTAATATATGAAGTCCCTCAGATAAAGCAAATCTCTAGGAGGTGGTAGAGAAATTAACTTGGTTCCTCCTGCCAGGCCTGCTCAGTCCTTTTCAGTTTGGGTTGCTGACATCAGTGTAAATGCCACAGTTAAGACGCTGGTCTTATTGGCAGTGACTTTTGAATATGGTTTAAAAATCCCAATGTGGAATTTCAGTTATGCATCAAGTTAGACTGCTGTTAGGGTGTATTAAAAAAAAAAAAACAAGGACACTTAACAAAACTTAGTCATCGTATACCAAATACGTTTTCTTTAAGTGTTTCTACCAAAAAATAAAAGGATGTTATTCGTCTCCTAAAACAATGTAGAGCCAAGACATTTTTAAGTCCTCATTTAAATCCTAGAAATTATTTTTCCAAAAAAATAAATGTATAATACAGAGCCTATTATCAATGCTAAGCTTTATGTTTTAAAAACTGCTACAGAATTTCAGAATTAAGTTTGATCCTAAAGATAGCCTTTAGATCAGAAAATGAACAGAGAAGTGAGATTTTTGTGTAAGTTCACGTAGCTTTTGAATGGCGAATTTGGCATCTGAACATGAACACGTGTTAATCTATGTTCTTTCTATAAAAGGTTTCTTTTAGTTTATAAATATAATATAGAAAAGAACGTGAAAATAATGAGCACGATGAAAGAAATGACTGAAGGGCTTTGTCCTTCATGAGGAATAATAATGAAACACTACTTTGTTTTTATAAGAATCTTCATTCATTTGTTTGCTACATGATTCAGTACTTGGTTTTTTTTTTCCCCCCAAAGAACTACTCAGTAGTCATCTCTATACATACAGAAATAAAGAAGGCACGCCTCTAACTTTTTAGGCTCATCCAGTGTGGAAGGAGATCGGCACACATTCGGGTCATATATAAAATATCTTTAAAGGCAGTTCCGAGATCCAAGGAGAAGCAAACCCATGAATCATGCTCTGCTCGCTACCTGTGGTTACTCTGGAAAAACGCAAAACAGGATGAGCCAGGGAACAGCACAGAACCGGGGAAGCTGGATTTGTTGAGCATGACCAGGTAGAAGAAGCTGAACTGAGTAAATTCGAGGCTGGCGACCTTAACTTTCTTATCTATAAAATGGTATGAAAACCTATCTCATAAGGGGGCTATAAAGAATAAAAAAAGAGCGTATCATGATGGCAATATTCATAAAATATTTGTAGTCATTCTAATACAGCAAAATCCCTCAATAATAACCAGACTGCAGATGGAAGGTGGCCCATGATTGGCACAGATCCTCCCCAGCAGGCTGACCTGAGTTAATCTCATTAGCTTTACCATGACAAGAACAACTCCATTCCTTGCCTCCTCCCTCCGCTCTGCTCCCCCTCATTTTACATGGTTGAATCTTTGATCTATTTATAGCATTATGGGGGGGGGTTATTTTACTATTGAAAACTACATACTAATTGTTTATATTATTCCACGCACTCCATTCATTTAATCCTGTCAACTCTATGAAGCGGAGAATTCTTACCTTGAAGCCTAGAGGCTTCAGAGACATTATGTAATTAGCCCAAAGTCACCGGGCTCCTAAGCGAGTATGGCCAGAATTCAAACCTAGGGAGTCGGACCCCAGAGGTTCTATCGGTGTAATTCAGAGGTTGCGAACCCAGGCACACAGACCAAATCCCATCCACTACCTGTTTCTGTACAGCCCGCAAGCTGAGCATGGCTTTTGTATTTTCAAGTGCTTGGAAGTGCTACCCTTAACTACTACTCTCAAACACTAGTTGGAAATTAGCTTTTAGTGCCAACTTAATAACATTTCTTAATGAATTCAACACAAAATTACAAGGTCAAAGAGGGTTTACACGCAAAACTTACACTACAGTGAAGTCATTTCTATGACAACTAGTGTTGTTTGAAACAAAGTAGTGTGAAAGCTCCATTATACATGGCATGTACTATTTAAAGTTAAAACAAAAAACAAGATCTCCATTTCTACACAAATTTGCAGCAGTTATATTTTCCAAGTTCAAACCGTGTATTTCCAGCAGCGCTTTTCAGACCTTAATCAAAATGCAAGGGGGGAAAAGCCCTTCATATTTCAAAATTCAATTAACTGTTCAATCGAGGGGCTTCCACCTAATCTTCCTTTGGAGTTACTAATATGCCATATAATGACACGTGAAAATCAAATATCAAGAGGAAAATATAATAGAATTCTATATGCCTCCCAGCTGATACATATGCTCAATTAAAATCATATGCTCCTAAATGGACATTGATGTTTGGCAATACCTATCTATGTGAAAAGATATCTTCAAAGATGGAATACTTCAAGTTTAATTATGGACCAAGTTTAAGGATGAATCTGCAATTGATTTTGATGATAGCGAAAACTAAGTGTGAACCTCAATTAAGCAAAATATTATCCCCCCAAAAGAAAATCCCATTCTTCTCATTAGTAGACCTGTATTTTAAAAAATGAACTAATTATCCTTATTACATTTTGAATTTTATCAATACAAAATTTGTGGAAATCTGTCTTCTCATATAAATACCTACATACTGTCTTCAATTTTGCTTCAGAGCCTGCAAAATCTAAAATATTTACTCTCCAAACTTTTACAGAAAAAGATCGCCAACTCCTATTTGAGTGCCAATAAATGTTTATTTCATATAATTTCTCTTCTGAGGTTGTCTGCTAAATATTTTACCTTAGATAGTAATTTCCAATCCCATCTCAATTGTCTCTAAAAGCTTTAGGTAAAAATTGCAAGGTATAAAAAAAAAATTTCTTTATAAACTTTCTGTCTTTCTAAAACCCTTCACCTGTTGCCGACCAAGCTCTTCGCATCCTCTGCCACACATCACTTCTGGAGAGTCCCAGGACTTCCATGTTACCCGTTCATTGTTCATTGTCCTCATCCCCAGTAGAGCCTTTCTTGGACCCTCAGGTTTCCCTTCTCTTTTCCTGACTCTGTGACACAACTTACTTTTTTAAAATTTTTGTTTAAAGATTTTATTTATTTGTTTGACAGAGAGAGAGAGAGAGCACAAGCAGGGGGAGCAGCAGAGGGAGAGAGAGAAGCGGGCTCCTTGCCAAGCAGAGAGCCCTACGTGGGACTCGATCCCAGGACCCTGAGATCATGACCTGAGCCGAAGGCAGACGCTTAGCCCACTGAGCCACCCAGGTGCTGCCCCCCCTTTTTTTTAAAAGATTTTATTTATTTACAACTTACTTCTGAGTGCCCAGCTGTCCTTAAGTCTACACCATTCTGTGTGGCAGGGATCCCCAGGAAGTGAGGGTCCTGGCTTCCCCTAACTTCCCCTAACTTGCTGTCTAAAGGAAGCTCTCAGGCTGTGTGAATGAACCCATCAATATCCTACCATATTTCGTCAAGACCTAAGGAACAACTCTTCATGAGTGAGTGAGCCGTGAACAACTAGCTCCCAAGGTTTGAGGAGAGGTCTTGGATGGAGGCAACATACAAGGCAAAGACTATGAAAAAGATCAACAAAATACATTCCAACACCTCTGGCCAAGACAAGCTGTTCAAAGGCAGTGATGGGGTTCCCTGGAGAATGGAGAGTAGTGAGGCTATTTCTCTCAGAATGACTTCTGAAATGTTTCCCCTCAGGCAAGCTTCACAGGATCTCTGTCCCTTTGGGTTACCCAGGGCCCTGACTGGGAGAACAACAGGAAGAAAATTGTGGGAGGGGGAGGGCCAGTAATGTTCTGATTAAAGGAATTTATACCAAGTACAAATATAATTTAATCCTTTTAGAATTATTTTATTTTGTAAAGGGAAATATTTATGTACAAATCGATGTCTAATTGGTAGCCTATGTGAGGGATCTATTTCTGAACAGGGGCTCTCCTCCCTTGAGAATCTCTTGCTTACTCAGAGTGTGGCTGGCCCTTCCCACAGCCACTATTTGACATATAAAATCCTTTTCTGTGGGAGGCTTTTTTTTTTTTTTTTGAGATATTAAAAGGAGGCTTGAAGAATCAACATGTGAAGGGAAAGGGAAATTTAATTGTCATTAAGTGTTTAAATGTAGTAGAATGAAAGGAAGTAAACAGATATTTATATTGATGAAAAAATAATGCAAAAATAAATAAGCCTAAATCACAAAAGAAATTGATGTAAAATAGAAAAATAAACCTTCCTAATGCCAGAGCAAGAATTTCCAAAATTGTGAAGAAATGGATTGATTGTCTTTACCTGCCTGTTTGTTTTTTAAGATTTATTTATTTATTAGAGAGAGAGCGTGCAGGGGGCGGGCGAGGGGCAGAGGGAAAAGGAGAGGACCTCAAGCAGAGTCTGCTGAGCGCAGAGCCCGACGCGAGGCTCGATCTCACATCCCTGAGATCAAGTTTTGAGCCAAAATCAAGAATTGATGCTTAACCGACTGAGCACCCAGCCACCCCTGTCTTTACCTGTCTGTTTTGATTCATAAACTGTCTTCTCTGCATCTCTCCATCAGTTATATGAATTACATATATGTTAAGTGATCATAAGAGCATGAGATATAATGTAATTTCCAATGACATGTTTTATTAATTACATTCCATGACCAGAATCAATTGGAAATGGAACAGTCTTCTTTACCTCAGAATATCTTACATACCCGTGGTCAGTTTTATATATTTATACCCAACCTAAGCCCCTTCTTTCTTGTTCTCTTTTGATATCAACAGGTTTCTTCACCCAGCCTGGGCCTCCCGCTCTGTCTTCTGTATGCAACTCAGGGGTGCACTTCTGGATCCTTCTCTTCCCTATCATTTTGACATGGACGGGTTGAACATCTCAGGCTACCTTATTCAGGATCTACTCAGTCCTTCCTTGTGGATAATTCTAATGCATGCTCGTTTTCTTTCAAATGGGTAAAAACGGTATAATGATCATGTGATTTTAAAATATGCAAAGACCATGAAGTTTAATTTCCATGTGTATTATAGACAGCTGTTGCTATTTTACTTTTCCTTTACATCTAGTTTTATTTTCTTTTTCTTTTTCTTTTTTTTTTTTCATGCAAGACTCTTTTCCTCCACTTGGTCTTTTTATTTCAAAAGTACATTTAAATCTGCTTTTATATTTTATTTTAGTCTCTGTTAGGTTATATTACATGGCTGATCTTTTTTTTTCCCTACTAACCATGTAATTGTAGGGAAGTACAAGCGGCAAAATAATACATTATTAGATAATTGTCCTTGTCATCAATGCCTGAATATCAAGACAGTAGGAGGCTAATGGAAAATGCTTTGCAAAGCTACGAACATGTTGTGTATCTCAAGTTGCCAGGTGAGAAATGTGGGTTAAAGGTCAGAGAGCGTCGGATGGGAAACTGGAGATGAGGGCTACATCCTTGGGCTCTAGTCTGTAATAGAAACACTTTCCATTGAGCAGCCCTTTGCACTAAATTCTGTAAAGAAGGAAACATGCAAAAAAGATCTTCAAGATTCCTTTTCAAAGTTACAGTGAAGTTTAAAATCATTACAGATGGAATTATTAGAAATAAAGAGAATCACAGCACCTAGGAACCAGGAGGCCCAATAAGATTCTGTAGCAGTCGCAATCTGCAAAAGTTCAGGTTCTTACTGAATCATTGAAGTGAGCTGGAGCATTAGGCTTGCACAAGAATAGAGTTTGAGAAAATAAAACACGCTACAGAAAAGCCATCCGCAATCGTGAAATACTGAGGGGAGATGCAGGATTCTGAAACATACTCAGGAAATAGATGTGAAGCCAGTGACCCTCCGAAATAATGCCAGAGGACAATGAGGCTGATGTGAAGGAGTATGAAAATCTCAAAAGCCTTCGAACAACAGGAAGAAAGCACACGTCAAATATAGCATCACACTAGAAATTGCTACTAGAAAAAAGTGTTCTGAGCAAGAATAGACCATTAGAAGATCTATCATAAGGATGGAGAACTCACTTCTAGAGTAAGCAAGCAGAATACCAACGTAAATAGGTTTGGGGAAGTAAACCACATTAAACAAGCATGCGGTGTAATTTTAGTTCCACTACATTAAAAGAGCATAGTATGTAATATACCTTGAAGAAAATAATATACCTTAATCCTGAATGCTGATGCTTTTTAAGTACCTTCTCTTGCCTTAGGAAAACATCTGTTCTTCCTCACTCATGTCTCTGATGGGTGTGGGTCCTTTAGGTTAAACTGAATTCACCAATGAGGGTTGGGTTTTGTGACCCCCCGGTGAAATATGATGACACTTCTCAAAGGATATACTGTAGTTAAAAGATAATTAAGGAAGGACCCAAGTTCAAGTTCAGTTTCAATCTTTTATCAGCTTATGGGACTTTGGACAACTAATCTAAACGTTTTCAGCATCCCTGGCTTCCTCTACAAGATGCGT
Organism: Mirounga leonina; assembly: GCF_011800145.1. Lineage (NCBI taxonomy): Eukaryota > Metazoa > Chordata > Mammalia > Carnivora > Phocidae > Mirounga > Mirounga leonina. The sequence continues at coordinate 32,667,641 of NW_023270320.1, read as the reverse complement.
GCACTAATTATCCCTTGAGCAGGATAACTTAGTGCAATATCAAGCAGTGACCGCTGTCCCCAGAACTGATAAATATTAGCCTTCTCTTTTTCCTCCAAATCCTGAAGTTTCTGGCAAACCTTGTACTCAGTGATGTCCTTGCGGAGTTCCATATTCAAGAAAATAGTACCTAATAACGGGCATGTTGAGTAAATCCAGTAATGATGAAAAACCAGAGCTAAAAAGTGGTAGTGTCACTTTCTCGATGGATTCCTTCGGAGAACAGGCACAGTATAAAAAGCTTTAGCTGTAGGTAGCTGACAGCCGTGGACAGTAGTGCTTATAATCAGAGATAAGCTAAGTGTGAACGAAATCTTGCTAAATAGGACAGCAGAAATAGGACAGTAAACATTATGTGCAGGACAATGCCATGCCCCTGTGGGCACTCAAAAATATAGGATGGTGATTATGACAATGATGAACGGGACCAGGCCCTGCAATCAGTGTCTAGAGCCATTAGCGAAAAGCCATGCACTTAGGCCGGGGAGGCTGCTGCCTCCTCGCCCTGCTGGCACCCATCTTCACACACCAGGTTACAGGCAGTGATTTGGGAAGGGGAGGGCTTCGAGAAGACAGGAAATGGCCTGTTTTGTGACCCAAATAAAATGCTGACGGTCTGTCATGAAACCCATTTTCAATTTCTGCCTTCAAACCTGATTTACATTTTTGTTCCTCTTCAATGTCCTATCTTTGAATAGGAAATTTATTTCCCCAAGGGGAAATTTCCCCAAGGGGGGAGGGGAAATGTTTTTTGAGCTTTCTGAGTCAGAAAGACATCAACTTACAGATATAGCTTGGAAGTTGCTTTAACTAACTATCTGAGGTAAAGCCGAGAGCGTCTTTCTTTTCTTTCTTTTTTTTTTTTAAAGATTTTATTTATTTAGTTGAGAGAGAGAATGAGAGAGAGCACATGAGAGGGGGGAGGGTCAGAGGGAGAAGCAGACTCCCCGCCGAGCAGGGAGCCCGATGCGGGACTCGATCCCAGGACTCCAGGATCATGACCCGAGCCGAAGGCAGTCGCTTAACCAACTGAGCCACCCAGGCGCCCCGCGTCTTTATTTTCAAACAAGGTATTGATCAGGAGAAAGAGGGGGAAAGGCTAAATAAATAAATGGGACAAGAAGAATTGAGAAATGCTTCTCTGTTTTTTGTCGTTTTTTTCTACAATAGGCAGCTCACTTGCCACTACCTATTCTCCCTTCCCTCCCGGCTAGAACAACTCCAACTTTGTTGGAGTTGATCATCAATGTCCCCAGTTTAATATGTAAATATCTTCACTTCCCCAAGTAACTTTGCAGCTGGGGGAAAGCTATGTTACCCAGTTCTGGCCACTAAGATATAGGCAGATTTATCTGGGGAAACCACCCTTTCTCAATACAAGACAAAGCCTCGTGGGAAAGCCTCCTGGACCTTTTCCTTTCTTCTTGCAGGGGAATAGGAATGTGATCCCTGGAGGAGCTCTGACAAACAAGAATACAAAGGCCACCCACTGAAGAAGGCAGAGGAGGGCAAGTCAGTCCTTGATGACCTAGCCGAGCATCAGCATTAGCAGCCTTGGGACTACCTATCTCTATCCCATCGGGTACATAAGACAAATGATCCCTTTCTGTGTTTAAGCCACTATTTTTCAGATTTTCTGTAGCTCAAAGCCAAACATGATATCATGCAGAAACATATGTTACTGCCAGAATTGGTTTAAAGTTTAAAACGTACAAGGGTTGGAACCTGATTGTCTTGGATAAGCTCTCATGAGGGCTTTTTGTCAAGATTGTGGTAAAAGTCAACTTCCCAGGAAGAAAAAGATGCAGAGAAGTTCAAGGACTCCAGGAATCTGCCCTTACCCATCCCACAGGTGACTCTCTCTGAGTCCAAAATCCACGTAAAGGATACAGTGTTGTCCTCTCATGCAGTTTGCCTTAAAAACCCTTGTCTTTTAAAGCCAAAAAAAGAGTCTGCCTGATTTAACTCGCAAGAAATGAGCTGAGACACCAGAGAAGGAAAATGAAGAGGCATTTGTTTCAGATGCCAGGCAGTGCTAAGGCTCAGTCCCTCCCTAGGGTGGGGTACTGAGACCCAAGTGCTCCAAGAGACTCTGGTTATCTGCAATTCCAATCCTATTTGATCAAGCCTCAGTCCTGCCTTATCTACTCATCTCGCCTGGACTTTGTTTCTAGAAAAGTCTGTGTTGACTGTTGGCACTTCCCACTAGCTTCAATTCTTGGCCTACGTATATATCTGGCTGCTCAGTCACCTCAGCCGCCTGGGTCACCATGGCTCATCTTTCTGTTCCCTTCCCCATGGAGTAGGTCCTCTGTTCTTGTACCCATTGTCTTAATTTCTCTCTGTCTTATTTAGCTGAATGAGAAGAAAGCACAGGGGGGCCAAGGCAACACAAATCTCTTAGCTGGAAAAAATGATAAAAGGGAAAATTAGGAGCTTTTTTTTTTTTAATTAGGCAGACTTTCTGCAAACGGTAAAATAATCACGAGGCTTAATGCTGAAAAACTCAAAATAGCATTTCCAAAGTATATGTCTTAGAATGCTTCTCAATGGTCAAATAGATTTGGGAAACAGTGTTCCATACTTCCCCTTTAGAGTTCCATAGTGAAGAGTTAAGACCCTTAGAAGTCCACACAAAATAAACCACTTTTACCTTTCTTTTTTTTTTTTTTAAAGATTTTATGTGAGAGTTTGTGAGAGAGAGTGTGAGCACGAGAAGGGGGAGCAGCAAAGGGAGAAGCAGGCTCCCCACTGAGCAGGGAGGCCAATGTGGGGCTCAATCCTGGGACCCTGAGATCATGACCTGAGCTGAAGGCAGACGCTTAACCGACTGAGCCACCCAGGCGTCCCACCTTTCTTTATTTAACCCAGTGTTTCCAAACACTTCATTTTTCTTGGAAAACTTTTTTCAAATCACATCATGTGGGATAGAATTTGAGAAACGTTAACCTAAGGAGTGAAGTTCAAAATTTAAAATAATCGAGGGGGAGTATGTCTGTTGATTTCAGACAAGAGTCAAGGTGACATTACAGTACAGTTGACCTTTGCACAAGGTGGGGGTTAGGGGCACCCACGCCCTCTTTGCAAAATCTGTATATATCTTCTGACTCCCCCAAAACTTAATTACTAATAGTCTGCTGTTGACCAGAAACCTTACCAATATCATAAGTAGTTGATTAACACATATTTTGTATGTTCTATGTATTATACACTGTATTCTTAAAATAAAGTAAGATAGAGAAAAGAAAATATTATTAAGAAAATCATAAGGAAGAGAAGATACTTTTTTAGTACTGTACTCTATTTATCAAAAAAAATAATCTGCATGTAAGTGGGACCCACACAGTTCAAACCCATATTGCTCAAGGGGTCAAGAGATATTTTTAAATGGATATGAAAAGAATATTAAGAGCAGCGCAAATTTGAAACCTTGAATAGAAATGTTACAAAATTATAGATCCCTCAGTAATTTATGATTCATAGGGTGGGGCCATTGATGTTTTCAGGCCAGAAGTTGACCAAAGGAATTTACCATGTCTTTTAGTTTATGCTCCTAATTCTATTACAGAAAATAATTTGAAACTAACATTTTCAACCCTCTTTAATTCATGGACATAGTCAGTTACAACTATAGAGTTGGAAGCGTCCTGAGAAATCACCGTGTCCAAATCCTCTGATTTTATGGATCGTGAAGCCAGGATTCCAAAACACAGGTGATTTGTCCTGTGCTAAGGAATATGCCAATAGCTGAGCTAAACCAAAAACCATTTTTCCTGATTTTTACTCAGGGCCTGGCCACCAGAAAGACACAGGTCAGTAGATTCTCCAGCCTCAGAATCCCTCCTCTGCAATGTAGTTCACTGCACGTACGGGCATCCACTTGGGCCCTTTGTGTCACTTCTGGGGGCCTCAAGAAAAAGGGGGACAGACACAAACATAATGATGATCATGCTGCTTGCTGTCTGTGAGTAATAAAGGCATTTGTCTCTGATCCAGGGGTCTCACATCTTCTGCCAGAATCTATGAAATAGTAATAGGTTAATTTATTAGCTTGTAAGTAGGATAAAAATTAAATGCCAGGCCTGCTATAAGCCTCCTAGTCAACACTGGGAATAGTTACCTCTTCTTCTATTTTAAGTGACACTCTCCGTAGTATTTGCATTCTTTCTTTCTTAAATGTTTGCTAGAATTCACCAGGAGAGCCATCTGAGACACAGGTTTTAGTTGTGGGGAGATTTTGATGACAAATTCAACTCCATTATTACAGGGCTACTCAGATTTTCTATGACGTCAGTTTTGAAACTTGTGTTTTTCAAGGAATTTGTCCAATTCAGCTAAATTGTCATGCACATTGTCATAAAGTTGTTCAAAATATTCCCTTCTTATTCTTCTAATATCTATAGTATTAAAAAAATCTCTCATTTATTCCTGAAAATATTTAGTTTTCTTTTTAATTTTTTGTCCTTATCAATCTACCTATAGTTTGATGGATTTTATTCATCTTTTCAGATGCTTTTGGTTTTGTTGATTTTCTACATTTTTATTTTTTATTTCTTGGTTTATACTCATATTTATTATTTTTGTCCCTTTGTATATTTGGGTTTCAATTGCTTGTCTTTTTCTAGCTTCTTAAGGTAGGAATTTAGAGTAACCTTAAATTTTTTTTTAATCTTTAAAATCTTTCTTTCTTTCTTAATTTGAGAATTTTCTTTTTAAGTACTGCTTTAGCAGCATCCCACAAATGCTCATTGGTTATATTTTCATTATAACTTTAGTCAAATTAAGTTGTCATTTCCTTTGTGATTTTTTTTATCTTTGATCTCTGACATTTAGAAGGGGGTTCTTTAATGTCAAATGTTTGGGCTTATCTAGATATCTTATGCTATTTATGTCTACTTTAAGCCTATCATTATCAGTTAACATGCTTTAAAACATCAAGCCTTTTAAATTTATTGAATAAGTTTCATTTCCCAACATATGGTTTATCTTGGAGATTTTACTACCTGCATTTGATTTGGATAATCAAATCTCCATTGGATTTGTCTATTTATCCTGTTAGTTCTACCAATGTTTGCTTTGGGTTTTTAGTATCAACATAGCTTATCCTTCAGGTTTCAACTCTCAGGGCCACCATGTGAAGAGTGATGGTAGATTTGCTTTTGACTTTCTATCCAGTGTTGCCAACCTAGTACACCTCCCTAGCCTTCCTGCATGTATGAGTAATTGGGTGGTTGGTGATGTTGTTTCGGAGCACTGTGGAGGAGTGAACTTAAGCAACAAGCTCTTAGGATGCCATCATTCCTTGAGAGCATCAGCTCTGTGAACCAAAGCTATATTAAACAAAATCCACCTCGAAACAAGCAAAACGAGGATAAGAAGGAATGGTGTACAAAATCAGAATGTCGTAGGCATCACCAAACCAAAATCGATACTGGTAAATATCTTGAAGCAGAACATGCTGCTTGTCTGCCTACCCAATATCCATCCCCTCCTTGGTTTTTACCAAAAGAACCCTCCTTTACTTTTTATTGGCAATACAGCCAAAAAGGAGAAGAGAAGCAAAGCAAAGAGGAAAAAGGAAAGGGAGAAAAAAAGAAAATAAAAAGTATCTACACCATTTCTCAGACTCTATTACAGCAAATACTGATCATATGGCATTGTTTGGTCAATGAAATAAGCTGAAAGCCACCAGTTTTGCTTTCCTGACATAGGTGCCAGCCCTTCTTCCTCATAGCTTTCTTACTCCTCCTGCCTGGAACACAGAAGGAGGTTCTATAGAGGTAGAGAAACATGGAGTATCTTGGAACCATGAAGTAACCATGAGGCCGAAGGAACAGAAAGACAAAAAAAGCCAGGATGTTGATGATCTCATGCCACAACACCAACCTCGCCTACCTATGTCCAGACTTAATATCTGAGAAAAAGAAACCATTATTTGTGAAGCTACCATAATTGTGTGTCCATTCTATGCAGCTTAATATATATACATATATATATATATAAAAATCCCAAACTAATACCAAAAGAGAAATTCTTAAGAAATTCACGAATCTATCAGAAGCCAAATTCAAACTTCTGCTGGAGACTTATGCCTCTACATTTTCTACTCTTCCAGAAGAGTTTTTATAAAGAAAAATCCTTAAAACTTTCTATGTTCATTCAAGAACTCTGTGTGGAATTTCTCCCATCCATCAGGCATCATTGTGGTAATCAGAAATCCTCCAAGTAGTGTTTTTCTCTCTTTGAAATATCACTTTTTCTAAAATGAAGCACTAAATCCAAGCGACACTGAGGAAGATTATTGACTGCCCTGCTGTAAAACAGTTCAACTTCCTATACAGTTTGAAAGACACTCTAAGGTGAAATTTGTACAAAATTATTTTCTTATCTGGAATCCTTGCAAATGTTTCTGTAACTTGCTTGGCCTTTTCTATCTGAGTTGATGTCATGCTTACCCCTGCCCTTCTGGGGAGTTTTGAATTCCCGATGTGCTGGGCTAATCCATCCCTTTCACATTAGCACTCAACCTCGGAAGCAGGTCCTGATGTGCATGTGCTGAGGAATTAATCACACTATTGATAATCAAGCTGCCACATAAATGTCTGCTGAAGCAAACCTCCAAATCTAAAATAGACTGTAATTCCAATCAGTATTTAGGTTATAGCTCTGGATGCCTTAGTCGAATGAATGCAGGAAGAGAACACAGAATTTCTCAGCTTTGCTAATCTAAAGTAGAATATTTTGGGTTTTTTTGTTTTTTTTAAGATTTTATTTATTTTTTAGAGAGCGAGCGAGAGAGAAACAGCATGAGAGGGGAGAGGGTCAGAGGGAGAAGCAGGCTCCCCGCTGAGCCGGGAGCCCGATGCAGGACTCGATCCCAGGACCCTGGGATCATGACCCGAGCCAAAGGCAGACGCTTAACCATCTGAGCCACCCAGGCGCCTTTGTAAAGGTGGATACTTATCCCTGAAAGGCTATGGAACATGTACGTGTGTGCGTGCGTGTGCACACACGCACACACACACACACACCACTTAGCATTTTCCAATTGCTTCACAAATAAAAACAGTGAACAGAAAAACCTCAGGTGTCAGTATTTAGCAAGTAAGCAAAAAGCCGAGAATTTTAAATGTTGAATCGCTTTGGGTCTGATAAGCCTTTCAAGTCCAAGAGATTAATAATGGAAAATAGAGCCTGTTGTGGCTTAATCACTAGCTCAAATTGGGTCCAAGCCAACAATAATTAGATTAGAAATGCCAAAGAATCCTTCTTGAGGCTTAACAGATAAACTCTGACCCCTATCTGCATAAAATGAACAATATCAAAATATTGTTCTGGGTTTTTTTTTTTTTAATAGGTTTCAAGACATCTACAAATAAGACTGAGTTTTTTTTGTTGCCCTTGGTAACTGATTAAAATTATATGCTAAAAGTTAGGGCAAGAAGTGATCTTGTATTTGGCTGTTGAAATGGACCCCTCTGTCTGTTGGGAATATGAATCCATTTCACTACATTCTAACTATTGTGTTCTCATTAAGACATCAAACACAATGGATCAGACTCAGTCACCCCCTGAGATTTCTACTTGTTTTATTACATAGGTAGAGACAGATACACATCTAGCTGACAAGTTATCCCCCAGGTATATAAATGTGATTGAGAAGGATAGAGCATACCCAACTGTCTTTAACAAGCTCACTATATTTATATCTGACCTTTAGCTAATGGTATAACCTGCTTCTATATGGTCTGTCAAGCTCAGGATTGAGTATTTTTGCTCAGACTTTGCACACCTTTGATTACTTCATGCTAGCAAGGTCCATCTGTTGCTGTCATTCTCCAGCTCTCAATTTCAGTGTTGCCTGAACTTCAAATCATGCCTCAACACAATCCAGGTGAGCTTGGAATGTCCGCAAAGTAGATGACAAGGCATAATGGCCTAATTGAAGCATTTCTGTTTTAAACTCCAGGTTCATTCTCAGGCTCAAGCCCTTCCCGTGTGTCTTCTTCGTAGTGGCCAGAAGGATTTAGCTTAGTATCTGCTTTTCTTGTCAGCTGCCGCCTCCCACTCTGTCCTTTGCTTCCACTTCTCCAAATGCCTTGCTGTCCCTACAAATAAGCACATGGGCTAGGTTGTTAACTTTTTCAGAGTTTTCCAGTTCATTACGTAAAACCAGCAACCGTTAAAAATAACAATAAATCTGCCTTCTGCACAGGTAGTGATCCTAGGGTTCTGGGATTGAGCCCACATGCATTGGGCTCCCCACTGAGCAGGGAATCTGCTTCTCCCTCTCCCTCTTCCCCTCCTCCAGCTGGTGCACTCCTGCATGCTCTCTCTTTCTCTCTCTCTCCCATAAATAAATAAAATCTTTTTAAAAATGCTAGTAAGACTTCTATTTCTCAGCTTTTATTTCTTAAGGGGAGCTCCTCACCAAACCCACCCCCCAAATTCTGACGCAGTCAAGGCAGGTAACAGTTGCCCCTTTACCTTCCCTTCAGTGGGAATCCTGCATGTTTGAAGACTGATAACCTTGATGTATCTTACTGGAACAAATCTGGTCCCCAACAGAATTTTAATGTTTATAGTAATCATCTTCTGGGACCTGATCCCTTTTTGTCTTTCAATTTGACCAATAAAACATAGTTTATGTTGACAAAGTTATTTCAATTCTTTGCATTAATAATCTGGCAGGAGTTGTGGGGGAAATGGTCTTCAAAAGCAGTTGGCCACATGAAACAAATATACATAAGTGTTAATGTTCCTAATCCTTTTCCAAACTGCCAAATACTATGAATTTCAAAATTCTGCTATGAAGCTGTTTTTTTTTTAAGATTTTTATTTATTTATTGAGAGAGATAGTGATAGAGAGAGAGCATGAGAGGGGGAGAGTCAGAGGGAGAGGCAGACTCCCCGCTGAGCAGGGAGCCCAATGCGGGACTCGATCCCAGGACTCCGGGATCATGACCTGAGCCGAAGGCAGTCGCTTAACCTACTGAGCCACCCAGGCGCCCCTCTGCTATGAAGTTTTAAGCTCACTTATCTTATGATGAATTGCAGAAAATGTTTAACCGAGTAAATCAGCTTCCTCTAGAAAATGCCATAACAGAGCTTTGGTATCCCTCCTTTCTTTCCTTGCTAACTAAATACCTCAGAGTTAGTTGAAATGGGGTCCTTTAAAGATTGATAAGTGAAAGTTTAAAAGGCAGATAATTTTATCTTGTGAACGCTCTTCCAGAAAAAAACAAAGATGGCACAGTCACTTTCTAAGCTTAATATCTTGGTATAAAAATTGAATAAGGACAATATAAAGGAAAAAGGGGAGTAAATAGTCTTAGTTCACTTCTGAACACAGATGAGAAAATAGGAAATAAAACAGTAGCCAAATAAATTCATAATCAGTTAAGAATGATACGGTGTGAATTGGTAGGAATTGTTTTGGGAATGCTATAATAGTTTACTGATCAAAATTCTATCAACGTAATTCATCATAATAAATTGTATGCTTATTTTTTATTTTACTTAATAATAATATTATATAAGGACTAAGCAAGAAAAATAAATGATCTCAGTAGATACAGAAAGCATTTAATAAGTTTGGAGGTTATGTACTGATAAAACAGAAGAAAAACTAAGAAAACTGAGAACAAATATGATGTCTTTAACTTGATAAGAGTATTTACTTAAAAGGCTCAGGTAGATAGTGCTTACTGAAGAAATTTTGAAATCACCAAAGTAAGGATATCTCTTATCACCACTACTATTCAATATAGTAGTGAAGGCCCCAGCCAACACAGTAAGACAAAGAAAATTATTAGGAATGATAAGAATTGGAAAGGAAGAGATAAAATTGTCATTATTTGGAAATGATAAGATTATCTACATAGAAAACCCAACAGAATGAACAAATTAGGACATCTAGTAAAAATGTTAAGTGAATTGCCAGATACAATATAAACTTCAAAGATTAATAGCATTTTTCTACTAGTCTCAAAATATTGGTTCCCCTAAAAGTTGATAAATAAAACACAAAAAAATAACAATCTTTAGAAAGCAAACCAACTGATCCGATGAGCCTAGCATGACCCCAATATTTATTTATAAATTGCAGTTACATAGTATACATACATACTATGAGCAAGATTGCCCTGGGTTCAAATCTTAGTTCTGTTACTCACTGCTTGTGTGAGCTTAGGCAAATTACATAATCACTCTCTGCCTTACTCTTCTCGTCTGTGAAATGAAAATAGTAATAATAATAATAATAGTAACACTTAACCACTTAGGATATTGTGAGGATTAAGTAAATTCATACTTGGAAAGCATTTGTAATACCTAGCACAAAGTTAGTGCCTCCTAAAAATTAGCTCTTCTTCTTATTGTAGAACTAATGTATTAATACATTAGATACCGTTTGCCTAAACATAAAAATGTTAAAGTAAAATAAAAAAAATAAGCATACAGAGAAGAGCTACTATTTTCCTCTCTTCCCCAGTGTATACATTTCACACTGGAGTCTAGCCCCTCACATAGAAATTCAACTACAATAACTAAAACTATAATAGAAAATAATATGCCACTTAAAATAGGAACCCAAACAATGAAACAACTAGGAATTAAACGAAGGAAGAAAACACAGTATCTTAACATAGAGACTTGTAAAATTTCTTTTTTTTTTTTTGAGACTTGTAAAATTTCTAAAGTTGATTAAATGAGACCTTAATAAAAGCAGACATGTTAACATTGTAACACTATGAATGGTTTCCCAAGCTTATCCACATATTTAATGTATTTATAATCAATATTTCAGTAGAATTTGGGGGAGAGCAGGAAACATTGTCTAAATATAACTTGAAAGCTTGAACATTCATAGAAGGCTAGTATAATTTTGAGAGGGAAGACTGAAAAGCAGGAACTCACAAGACATTAAGACACAGTATAATATCACAGTCATAAAAATAGTATAGAATTGGTGCAGGAACAGATAGATCAATGAAACACAACAGAGAGACCGAACATATTCGTGTATTAAGGATAACTTTGCATATAACAATGATGGCGTCATAGCTAAAAGACTTAAATATAAACATAAGTGTTTTAATTACATTTCCCTAGGTTATGCTGCATAACGAACCATCCCAAAATCTCAGTGGCTTCCAACAACAAACATTCTATTTCTCCTTCACAAGTTTATGATCAGATAAGAGAACTCACGCTCCATTGAGCAAAGGTAGTTACATGGCTGGTCCTGACAATGGGGTGGTGAAGTCTAGTCCTCTATAAGAACACATGGCAAGGGTAGGGTTAATGATATTGTTTTGAAGAGGTGAGTAATAATTGGAACAATAACTAATTGATCATAAGAAGACTATAAATAAAGTTAATAGAAAAAATGTAGAGAGATATTTTATGACACTAAAATGACCTTGGATGGGGAGGGGAGTATGAATCATAATGTGAAATCCTGATAAATTTGAATATATTAAAATAAAACTTTCTATTCAAAATAGAAAAAGGTAGCTGATGTATAAGGGATGGGGAAAGGAAATTAGCATTATACAAGAGATTATTTTCTGGAGTATAACAAGAACTCATATAAATCACTAGTTTGTAAACTTCAAGAGAGCAGGAATTTTGTTCGTTTGCTCACTGTTGAATCTCCAGTGCTCAGATAAGTGCCTGGCATGATGGACATCTCCTTATTGTTTATTCTGCCTGAAGATTTGCTTCCTATCTATCCCATCCTCCAAAACAGATAGATCAATTTCCTATTGCTGCTATAACAAAGTACAAGTTAGGCGACCTAACACAACACAAATTTATTCTCTGACTATTCTGGAAGTCAGAAGTCCAAGATCAGTCTTACTGGCCTGACATCAAGGGGTCAGCAGGGCTGGCTCCTTTTGGAGGCTCTCAAGGAGACTCTGTCCTTGCCCCTCTAACTGCTAGAGGCCACCTACATTCCTTGGCTCGTGGCTCCTTCTTCCATCTTCATAGGCATCACCACCTTCATAGGCATAGTGTCACCACATCTTCAGTGACTGCTTCTGGGCTCACGTTACCTTTTCTGTCTCGGACCCTCCTGCTTCCCTCCTATCAGCACTTATGATTACACTGAGCCCATTTGGGTGATCCAGGCTATTCACCTCATCCCACAATCCTTAGTCACATCTGCAACATCCCTTTTGCCGTGTAAGGAAACAGACACAAGTTCCAAGGATTAGTGCGTGAGCTAGGGGAGCAGGGCATTAATCAGCATAGCACATCAGGGTTTCTCAACGTCAGCGCTATGGACATTTTTGGCTGGATACTTCTTTGTTGTGGTGGCCTGTCTTGTGCACTGTAAGCTATTTTGCAGCATCCCTGCCCTCTGCCCATTAGATGCCAACAGCACTCCCTTCCCCCTAGATGTGACCAATCGTCTCCAAAAGGGCAAAATCGCCCCGGTTGAGAATCACTGCTTCACACTGTTCTGGTGACCATTAAGTAAAGTTTATACAATCACGTCATTCTCCTGCATAGGATTCTTTATTTGCTCCCCCGTTACTCTCAAAATAATATCCATACTTCTTTGCATATCATCTTAGATTTTTCATAAGCTTGGTTTGCTGACTTCTCTGGACGCCATCAGCCCTCACTTCCCGACCTCTTGTCTTCTGGACATTCTTACAGTTCCCCTAATATGAAGTTCTCTCACACCTCCTGGCTTCAGAAAGTGTTTCTTCTCCATCTGCCTGAAAATTCCCTTCTCTGACTCTTCATGAGATGCACTTCTCCCTCTTCCTCCTCAAAAGGGCGCTGGGGTGTCTGGAATCCCAGGTCTCCTGACCACATCTGCTTGTGGCGCTCGGAGTTTACCTGTTAAGAGAACTGGTATCCATTTCCTCTTCTCCCTGTGCTAGTCTATGAGCTGCTTCCATCTCTGACTTCCATCTGTATCTGCGGATCTAGCACCCTTCCTGCAACATAGGAGGAGCCCAGTGATTGTTTTTTGAATGAATGAGTAAATGGTGCATTTCATGCCTCAACCTGAATCCATTCTCTGGAGGCTGAGACTGATGAAGAATGTTGCCCCAAGATATTAACAAAAAATAGCTCACTGGTCTCTTTCAAAATAGGAAAGAAATCAATTCTCCTATCCTCTCTCATGGAGGAAAACCCTCACAAAGGGATTATTTTGGCTCTTCTGTGAGTGCTTAATAACTCTTTAGCTATTGATTTCCCCCAAATCAAGTTCATGCTCAGAAGCCACCTTTAGTTGCTTAATATGCTTAAGTTACAAACAAATGAGAAGAACCCCTTCTGCGGAGAATTGTGCAAAACAAAGCTGGAATGAAAGCCCCACCATCCTTGATTTCACAACACTCTGAAAAGACTCAGTATGTCAGGGTGGTGGTGTGCATCACCTAGGAGGCCGTGGTTGGTTTCGTAGTTTCGATTGTGACTTTGCTGGCAGAAAACTGTCACCTGGCTCTTCCAGCCTTGGCAGTGGGACGAAATCCACTGCAACGTCTCAACATTTGGTACCTGCCTCAAACAATAAAACTGTCGAAATGGTTTCTGCTGCTGTGTGTTTTATTATTCTTCTGGTAGTCGAATGTTAAAAGTTTCTCTTAATGGGTAGAAACTGGAGACTCTTTAGTAAATATCACCAAAAACACCTGCACCTCATGTTCACTAATGACTGTTTGCTCTATTCAGAGCTCAAATTAAGAGGATGTTGAGAGACGATGGATGTTATCTCTCTACTTGTTAAGTATATTCAGGTAATTTATGTAAAACACAGAAATTAAAGAAATTTCCCCCTTGCTACACTTCTATCATTCCACCTAAAAAAATCTGCCCACAGACTTTGTAAAGAGAGGGCTGAAAACAAAATTTCACTATCCAAAATATGTCAAAACTTAATACACTAAGGGAAGGTTTTAAGATTGTCTTTAATTCCTACATAAGGCTGACTAAACAGTTGCTTTTCCTCTAAGCCACCAACATAAGGCTGACTAAACAGTTGCTTTTCCTCTAAGCCACCATTTCTTAAGTCATTGCAGAAAATATCTGGTTGAAGGCCCGTGTGATATAATTAATGTTGCTGAAAATATTTGGCTAAGACCGTGGCTTGCCTGGTTGGATCCCAACTCTGTGGCCTTGAACAAATTACCTAACCTCTCTGTGCCAGTTCCTTCATTTGTAAAATGAAGATAAGGATCATGCGAACCTCAGAGGATTATTGCAAGGATCAAAAGAGTCTGTATTTGCAGAACACTCTGAACACTGCCTGGCACAGAGAAGCACTAAATAAGTATCTGGGATAATTGTTACTGAAAACAGAGGAATTTTGAACTAAGGACTCTTCAAAGTGGTATGAACTCAGCATTATGTAAGCCACTCTGCCCACTTACTATGAGCAACTATGACCCACCTATTTCTTTTTTTTTTTTTAAAGACTTTATTTATTTATTTGAGAGAGAGAGAGAGAGCACAAGCAGGGGGAGCAGCAGAGGGAGAGGGAGAAGCAGACTCCCCACTGAGCAGGGAGCCCGATGCGGGGCTCGATCCTGGGATCATGACACTTAACGGACTGAGCCACCCAGGCTCCCCCATCTATTTCTTAATGACGAATAAGCAATTAAGGGATCCAAACTGCAGAGCGGGTTCCTCTTCATAGTTTGAATGAAGTTCTGGATTTCAGTTTTAGTAAATAAGTATCATGAATTTGTGGGGCTTGGGGTCCCTACATCTGCTCAAATGCTTCATGGTTGCCCATATCCCAGGAAATTGAATTTTGTTCTTCCTTATCCTGGGCTCTCCACCAACGCTCCCTAGGAGTCTTTCCAGCATTATCTACCACTACTCCCCTGCCTGACAATGTCTGCTTTAATCGCTGTTTCAAATACATCACATGTTTGTCTGTATTCCTCTGACTTAGAAGCCTCTTAACTGATCTTTCTACTTGCCAAGGGCCCTCCTTATTAAAGGACTGGCTCAGACTCCATCTCCTCTCTGAGCCTCTCCCAGACACATTGCTTCTGAGTGGTGTGTCTCTTCAATGAACTCTCTCAGTCTCCAAGTACTTTTTTTACATACCATGAGCTCTCTTTTCCTTTAACTCTTTTAATGTCAGTATCCCCAACTACATTGAAATCTCTTGTGTGCAGCCTGACTCAGTGCCTCACGCAGAGCAGGCATTAAGTATGTTTTTATTAATGCAAATCTTTGGAAGTAAAATTCAGGTTTATGTTTAGCTCCTCCCCATCTCCTTTTGAAGATTTCTTACCCTGTTCAACATGTTTTTCCACTAGGTGCCACATACCTATGTGCCATATATTAGCGACTTAAGGTCCTGCAGAAAGCTATTTTTTCCAATGTTTTAGACATCTTTATTTCATCTACACTTACCTGTGGTGTTAGTGAAAAGAATACTGATCTCAGAGTCAGAAAATTTGGGTTTCATTTCTGTATGTTTGTTGGTCCCGATGTGTGATTGTGGAAAATAACCACGGGTTTGAAACTCAGTTTCTTCATCCATAAAATACAAATATTATCTATCCTGACTATCTTATAGGGTTATTGTGAAGATAGATAGAAATGAATGTACACAGATGATTGTACTTGTGGTTGATCTGATTTCCTCAAGGATACATCAAGATTCTTGGGTTGTTGATCTAATAAAGAAAGTATACCGTAGGGTAACTTAATGTATTACCTATTTTTGTTGATGTTTATTTTAGCAAGGACTTCTGAGAACAGAAAATCTCAATTCATAAGAATGACACTAAAGATATGAGAAAAGGTATTTGGGGACAGAGAGTCCCAATAATAATAATTGAATTGAACAAATATTCATTGAATGTTTATTATGTGCAAAAGAGCATCCTGGGTGCTATGGGAAGTCTAAAGATAAACAGGACACTCACTCGACGGTCTTCAAGGAATGAATCTAGTGGGAGACTGGTATGTACCCAATTAACTCTAATACAAGGTAGGTTTGGTAAAATCTAGGTTTGGTAAAACCAACTTCAGAAGACAAGAGATTAATTCTGACTATACCTGGAAGGTTTTTTAGAGGTTATGCATTCAACTAGGATTTAAAGGTGGGAGAATATCAGTAAGCTAGGTTGAAGAGGAGTTAAAAAGAAAAAAAAAGGTAAGAATAATAGCATGAGCCAAGAAACAAAATACAGAAAATCTTCTAAGAGTAGTAAACAGAATGTATGTTAATTCCCTGAACTTGTAGAGTGTTTACATTTCTCAAAGTGCTTTCACATATGTTATGTTATTTGGGTGGAGGTTAACAGGAAAAATATATTTGATTTTGCATATGAAGACAGGGAGTTTTATAAAGTCTTCATGCTTAAGAAGATGACTCTGATAAGAGTGTGGAAGGTTAAGGGCAGGGAGGATGGCAGTTAGGAGGTCTCTGACACAGTGTGAGGAGACTGCACCCAGGTAGATATGCTTGCAATGGTGAGGCAGCTCTGCATAGGAACCTCAGATGCATGATGCATGTGATTTTACTCGTAATTGGATGCAAGGAAGAATAACAAAGAGAAGTATCAAAAGACTCAAAGGCAAGTCACGTATAAACAAAATCTGGCTTGGCTCTTCAGGGCACATCCATGAAGTCTCTTAGGATCTTCAGTGTTACTCCCCAACTCTTACTGAGCTCTCTGGGGAATGGTAAACCTAATTCTAACTAAAGATCATATTTGATCCAAATGGGCACACTGTGCAACCTGAAGAGAAATGAGAAGTCCATGATGAATCATTCAGATTAATGAAGACGGTGATGGCTTTAAAATAGCGTCACCAATTATTTAATACTCTCCCCTCTAAGAGATAAAGATTCATTCCCCTCCTCTACCCCCTATGGGCTACACTGATTGACTGGATTCTAATGAATGGAAGTAGCAAAGGTATGGATGTGTCACCTCAGAGACTAGGTAATAAAGATCATTACAGCTTTCTCCTTGCCTTCTCTTTTAGATCATACCTCCCAGGGAACTCAGCTGCCATGTCGGGAGAAGATTCAGAGGATGAGACAGCAAGACCTCCTGTCAACAGCTGTGCAAGTGAGATGGATCTTCCAGCTAAAATCAAGCCTTTATATGACTGCAGCCTTGGCCAACATCTTCACGGCAACTGCTTGAGAAACGCCGATGCAGAACCACCCAGCCAGACCACTGCCACATTCCTGACCTGCAGGAACTCTGAAATAAAAAATGGGATAATTTACTAGGTAGCTATAAATAATTAATACAAAGGTAGAAGCAAATAAGGTATATAGCACTTTCCTCCATCAAAGGGCAGAGATTATGACTGAATTTGGGTTGTAATGAGCAGGAGGATTCTTTCTCGATTATTTAGTAATTGACCTAGAAGAGTAAACAACAGGGCGCCTGGGTGGCTCAGTCGTTAAGCGTCTGCCTTCGGCTCAGGTCATGATCCCAGGGTCCTGGGATCGAGCCCCACGTCTGGCTCCCTGCTCTGCGGGAAGCCTGCTTCTCCCTCTTCGACTCCCCCTGCTTGTGTTTCTGCTCTCGCTATGTCTCTCTGTCAAAAAAATAAATAAAATCTTAAAAAAAAAAAAGAAGAGTAAACAACAATTAAACAAGGAAGTAAGGTACAAAGAATCCTGAACATGATCCAGCTAACCTGATCACTAATCTCTCCCCACAAAGAGAAAGAATTAATGCTTCTTAAATGTTTGAATTCAAGGCTCTAGTACATATATATATTCCTCTGGTTTAACTACAGCACAGTGATGGGCTGATTAAATCACAGACAAATGAACATTCTGTTTTAATGTGCTATATTTTAATTTTCAAAAAAGATTAGATTTGTTATTATTTACAAAAGTGTATGGAGTCATTAGCTTCATATATTTATTTGCATGCATCTTTGTGTAAATTTGAAAAGCTATGCATTGCCTTCATATTTCTATAGAGCCCTGCCTTTTACAAAGCAATTTCAAATAACATTCATCTGGGGCATCCCATAAAAGAATGGTTGATGAATTTGGGTAGAGCTCACTTAGCTCAGCTATCTAAAAATGAAAGGGTTTTTAATATAGAGACTATAATGTATTTGGCATATAAAGCCACATTTTCGAAAATATGCTAACTCTACAGGAGAAAATATGTAAGCTGCTTGTTCTAAAAACCCTTTTCTGAGTCCTTCTCCTCCTTACCCACATCTGAATAGGGCATACAAAAACCAAAGCCTGCCAAGACTGAGGACCTTGAATTTTAGGGCTGAGTAAGAGCACAAGATCACAAAATGGACGTGTATTGAGTAGCTCAAGGGCAAGAGCAAAACCTCAAAACAAAATGTTGGAGTTTCGGAGGTCCCATTTGCTTGGGCTCTCACAGTTTAGCGGGGTTGGGTGGGCTCCACGCACTGTGGGCGGGCTGGGGCGGGGCCAGGCGGACCTCAACGGGCGGGGCTGGGGCGGGGCCAGGCGGACCGGAGCGGGGCCGGGGCGGGGCCAGGCGGACCTCAACGGGCGGGGCCGGGGCGGGGCCAGGCGGACCTCAACGGGCGGGGCTGGGGCGGGGCCAGGCGGACCGGAGCGGGGGCCGGGGGCGGGGCCAGGCGGACCTCAACGGGCGGGGCCGGGGCGGGGCCAGTCGGGCCTCAGCTGGGCGGGGCCTGGCGGCCCAGGCGGTGCGGGAAGCGCGGGAGATTTGAATTTCCTGTCCGCTCCAGTACCCGCGTAGGGATTGAGCTGCGCAGCGGCTTTCTCCGCGGGGGCCTGCAACTAGTGAACCACAGTTCGGGGGGGCGAAATGGTGGAAGGACCAGGTTGTACTGTAAATGGAGAGAAAATTCGGGCGCGAGTGCGCCCCGGCCAGGCGGTGGCGGACGTGCGGGGAAGCGCCCTGCAGAGCTTGGGAGGCCAGGTCTGGCCGCACGCAGCCTCGCTGGCTGTGGTCTCTTCCCAGGTGAGCCATTAATATAATTGGCTATGGGGTCAGCAGGGGACAGTGGAATAAAGACGCCGTCAGGTGTCCAGGGCCCAAAGGGTCTTCTCTTTGCTCTGGAACAGGCTCCCTGGGGCTCCGCGTTTCCCTAACTTGAACTTGGCTTTGCAAGGGGGACAAGTCAGTGCTTAGAGACTACCGGACAGCCGAGCGAAGGCTGCCAGAGAGATGCCCAGGCAAGAATTGACCGGAGGTGTTTTATTACGAATCACCTTGCTTAACTTGCTATAACCCAGCAAAAGATGTTCTCCTTCTGTCTGTAAGTGCATTTTCTGCTGTTAATATTATCAGACCTCTCCATTTTTTTCTGCACATTTTTAAGACAATAAGCTTTTAGCATGAAATTCCAGCTTCTCGCCTGTCTACTATTCTGCGGTTGGTAAGTGTAGCAGAACTAACATATAATTCTAAAATTGCACACAGAAAATTTAGCAGTGACCTTCCCACTCAACTCAATATTGCCAGTCTAATGAAGGGGCTGTGGAACCCAGCTCTGGTTCCCTTAAGTGAATTTCTTTCTTCTTAAAATAAATTGTAGCGCAGCTTCTGGCCACTCAAGGCATTCATTGCAGATGGTGGAATATTCATTTGTTAAGAATTTAGAACTTGTACTAAAAATATTCTGATTAAGCCATCATGCCTTAAAAAGCCCTTTAGATGTGTGGATGATTGTATTTCATGGATGCATGCAGTATTGTGCTGTACTTAATTTCTCCTGCAAAACTCCCTCCTAGCCTTTGGTTCAGGAAGAAAAAGTGGCTTGCTATGAAATTAGCATATGCTTACAACTTGAAAGAAATGAGGCTCTAAGGCTGAGAAATTAATATTTTTCAAACTTGGAAAAGAATAAGTTTTGCATCTTCTTCCAACAGTCCTTGTATTTTATTTATTTTGACTTAATACGTCAAGTGCTCTGCACCTATTCTTTTAGTGTAGTGTTTCTCAAAATCGGGTCAGGGTACCACAGGGCTGGATCTTGAGTGTTCTCTTAGAATATTAATGTTTATAAAAATCATGCATTCCACAAAATTTTGAATACTCAAGTCACCTCGGGAGCAAAAACAAAACGGTTCCCTTGTGGAGCCTACACTTGAGTTGGGAAGGTACATGGGCAATGATTAAGAACATAAATATAAATTGGGCGCCTGGGTGGCTCAGTTGGTTAAGCGACTGCCTTCGGCTCAGGTCATGATCCTGGAGTCCCGGGATCGAGTCCCGCATTGGGCTCCCTGCTCGCCGGGGGGTCTGCTTCTCCCTCTGACCCTCCCGACCCTCCCCCCTCTCATGCTCTCTCTCTCAGTCTCTCTCTCTCAAATAAATAAATAAAAATCTTTAAAAAAAAAAAGAACATAAATATAAATTGATAAATTCTCTGAAGCCTCTCCTACCTGGTTCTATAAGGACTCAGGAAGGCCAGGAGAGGCTTGGCTGACAATTAAACTGAGGTTTGAAGGGGGAGGAAGGAATAAGCAACACCTGGGAGGGAGGTTGGCGGGTAGAACACGTTAGGCAGAACATTAGCAAAGGAAGAAAGCTTCAAATATTTGAAGGATTGAAAGAAAATCAGTGTGACTGGAAAACAGAAAATGAGCTAGAAGGTAGGTCTTTTGAGGTTGCTGGGCAGGAGCCAGACCATGGAGATCGTAGACCTGGTTAGGGACTTCGTATTTATCTTACGAGTAATGGGAGTCTTCAAAGTGTGGTAAGATCCACTCACACTTTGGAAAGATTACTCTATCTTGAAAAGGAAAAAGAAAAGACTGCAGGAAAGTAGATACTGCACCCTCACTTAGGAGAGGGCTGCAGGAATCCAGGGTGGGGAGGGCTGGTGGTGGAGGTGAAGAGGGGACAGAGTTGCTATTTCCCAAATTAAGGCAGTAGGGCTCAGAAATGGATATGATATGAGTATGTGTATGGGTATCATGATTTACATCATTTAACAATCATGTATTTTGTGTTATATTTTATCCTAACTCCTGGGGATGCAAAGATGAATAAGATAAACTTCCTGCTGTGAGAATCCAACTTAATGTTTTAAATAAATATCACCTCATGGGTATTTAGGCTAAACTAGCAGGAACATTTCCTCTAAGTTTGTTGCGATTATCTCTGGTGGCAAAGCATAAAGTGCCTTTGAAGAACCTTTACATTTTATGTAGTTTGGAGAAATAATAACCCTGTGATTCTACAATTGAGGAATGGGAGGTTCAGAGTGAGTTTAATTGAGTTGCCCAAGATCACATGACTAGTAAGGGGTTGAACCAGGGGTGAAGGGGGGGAGGGTTCCCTCTTTTGGGATCCAAAGCCTATTCTCTTAATTGTAGTTTTTCTCAGATATAAAAGATTCAGTGGGAAAGTGGCTAATTCAGAGGCAGAAACACCATATTGCCAATATATAGTAGTGATTATTAACTGGGGAAATGAGACCTTGGGTTTTTGGTTATATCCACCCACCGTTTGTAGTTTTGTTCAATTATCAATTTACCTAAGCTGAGAATTCTCTTTTAAGGACTTTCAATCCTCTGTTCAGATTGCACAAGATCGTGCAACCTGATAATAGAACGCAAATGCTTCATTAATTGTTGGGCAGTTGTTAACATCTCTCTCGGAAGCAGTACTAAGTAAGCTATACTCCTTAAATAAAAAGGCCTGTACTTAAAGCTGTTCTGCTTAATACCTTGACATAAAGAGGTATTAAAAATTGGAATACGTCTTTATGACTGGGATCAGGAATCTGGTTTTATGGGAACTGGGTTTGAAAATCAATATGGAATTCATAGCAATCTCTTTGTGTTTGTTGGGAAAATTGTAAATATTTTGCCGTGGTTTCACTTGCTGGGCCTTTGATCAAATAATAATAATAACAATAATAATAATCTTTGTAAACAGAAAGGGTCTTTTGCATTTTAGAGGGTTGCTGGATCTATAGTAAATTTCATCAGCATGTGGTAGGTCGTCACCGATCTCCATCCAGCATGGTCATTACTCTAACAGATGATCCCGCGTTTCCTGGGCATTTACGGCAGGGAGTTAAAGCTGTTTAAATGTTTCTGCTACTGGCTTGAAATCACTAGTTTTCACAAAGCAGAGTTTAAAAATAAACTGTTGTTTAAAAATAAGTTGTTAACTTATTTTTAAATTACATTGCACTAAACATGAAAAAATACAAAGAGTTAAAGAAATATTAACTGGGCGTTTAAAATAATTCGGGTAATCACTGCCCTGAAAAACCAACCAGAAAACCCCCCACCTGTGTAGCTGCTGCCATTGATGAACCAGTTGGTGTATGGGATAGCGTTCCTTGCTTTTTGCTTCAGTTTGGAGTTCAGAGAGAACACACCATAATGTGTGTCTCCTTGTGACAACTGATCCTCGTTTTGAAGAAGCCGTACAAGATCTCAGCATCTGCTAGTCGTGTATGCATTGTATTATTTCTCTGAGTTTTGATCCACTGTCTTGTCAGCATAAAATTATGCGACTGTGTAAGCACATTGCATAAAACTCTGCTAGAGCTTGTGGAACCTTATGGTAAGAGACAATATTGGAATATCGATGAGCGTCTCTGGTTGATGAGCTGCTAAGAGTCAATCCTCTGATTTTAATTGTTGGGTAGATACAATATTTTAGTGAAATCGGTGTGTAATCTGCATATGTTTTCAATCTCCTTTTCACCAAACTGGATGTGAAACAGTTTATTTATAAGCATTCTTTTCATTTCAAACATGATGCCCTGGCTCTTCTATCCTTCCTTAAGATTTGATACATGTATTCAATATGATAGCGACTCTTACTCATCTTTTTATGTCCTTCACAGTGTCGTGAAGAGAGTAGGCATTTAATAAGCATTTTAAATGGATGGAGAACAGAAAAGTTTGAATAACCCAAAATGATTAAGGATTTAAAACTAAATTCAGTCTGGACTCTTTCGTTATGGGTATGTGTATTTTGTTATGTATGTTATGTGGAAATTCCTACCATGAGAAAATAATGAAGCCACAAAGTAAAAGATTTCCTCCCTTCTTCCTCTTGTTCATAGTGGGGAAAAAAGAAATCATAGCTCATTTTAGTGCCATTGTATGAAGGGATGAGCTAATCCACAGAGATTCATTTTCTAGCTAAAGGAAGCTTATTCCTTTCAATACAAAGGGGTTTTAAAATGTCATAGAACATGCAATATGATACTGACCTGGCAGGGTAGATACCGTGATCGAGAACATGCATTATATAATCCCTTATCTTTTTAAATGCATACTGATAATGGGTTTACCTTAATGACTGAGGATCATTATTATCAGCATTCAGCCTTATATGGAATCATGGAACAAAGAATAACGGAGAACAGGTAACAATCTTACAGATGAGAAGACTAAGGAAGGTGATTTTTCATGGCCATTGTAGCTTTTAATCTGACACTGAAGTATTTGGTTTGATGTAGAGAAGAGAACATTTGACCAGCTTGATTTTGAATTCCAGCTCTTTTGTTACTTCCTCCTATAGAGATGCATACACTCACATCTTTGCGGATTTGGTCAGGATTAGATTAGAGGACGCATGAAACTCTTAGTTTAGTGTCTAGCAAAGTAAATGTCCTGGTAATTGTTTGTTACTTTTTCTCCCAGATTGGGCTTTCTTGCCAGACCCATACATTGGAGGAACGCTCTTTTCCTTAATGAAGGGTTTGCAATCATCTGGGGCCCTCAAATTATGTATAAAGCATTTAGCCTCTGGGTAAATGCTTGAAGGCTCTGCTCTTAAAAAGATTGTAGAAGATGTTTTGGTGTATGAACCTAAAGACCTCTTTTGGTACTTAGAGACCATTTTAAAATTAGGTTCTTTGATGGTTTAAATTGGTAGGTAAGTGACCTCTGATTAAGAAAAGTGTTGTTGTAATAGGGGAGAAAAAGGCATGTAGCAAAAAAAAAAAAAAAAAAAGGCGAGACTATGAAAGTAAATATGGTGTTTTCTTTGTGGGGAAAATATATGGTTGCACTAGAGTTGAAACATTTATCTATGGAAAAGTCTTGCTGTGTTCTGAAAAGTTCATCTTCCTTGTTCACTCATTGATAGGCAGGATAAATGGTAATCAGCACAATAAATCATGTGCTGTCTCTGAAGATACATGTTGTTTTGACGATTTCATATTATTAAGCCACTTGAAAATGGGAAGGTGAGCCCTTCTCAATCATACTTAAAATTGTGGCATAGGAGATTTTCGTCTCTATTTCAGGGGAAAAAAAATGAAATGTTCAAATCACACAGTAACAGGATTATAAGGGTCAATGTGAGAAAGTCAAGCACATATTGGGCATTTGTGTATAGTTATAACAAAGATAATAGGCTGGTGGAAATTAATTTCTGAATTTATCAGGGCAGCTAGAGCTTGTATAAAGAGGTGATAACCCCAGATTCTACAGTAGCACAAGTGAATATCTTGCAAATCTTAGGTTTATTGCAAAAGCCTTGGCCAGTTCATACACAATAGCTCTTAAGTGGAACAAGCCATCATTGGTATACCAGAATTTCCTCCTAAGATGGAATTAAACAAAACAAAACAAACTTCTAAAATTTATGTAGGTGCTTGAGATGGTCATTCATAAGTTGAAAATTTTATTATGTCCTAAGTATATTTTCCAAAGCTGATTATTTTATAAATGATAGTGTGCCGGGAATCAGGTAACTTGGGTCTA
This sequence comes from Mirounga leonina, assembly GCF_011800145.1. Classification (NCBI taxonomy): domain Eukaryota; kingdom Metazoa; phylum Chordata; class Mammalia; order Carnivora; family Phocidae; genus Mirounga; species Mirounga leonina. Next base: position 32,642,938 of record NW_023270320.1, on the reverse strand, counting down.
GTGCCCAAACGATAGACAACTGAATTAAAAGAACTTCATGTATCATTACCCTCAAAACCCACATGAAGCATTAGAATCGATGTTTTAAAGCAACCATTTAAATGCTGAGTAAACATCTCAAACAGAAACCAGGGCATGAGGCACTGGTGGCTGAAAATACATCAGTCCTTTCCTACATCCCTCCCCCTGAAGAATTCCTTTTTTTCTTTTTTTTTTTAAGATTTTATTTATTTGCGAGAGAGAGAATGAGAGACAGAGAGCATGAGAGGGAGGAGAGTCAGAGGGAGAAGCAGACTCCCTGCCGAGCAGGGAGCCCGATGCGGGATTTGATCCCGGGACTCCAGGATCATAACCTGAGCCGGAGGCAGTCGCTTAACCACCTGAGCCACCCAGGCGCCCCCCTGAAGAATTCCTAAACAGAATTCCTAAACCTTCCCATAAAGCTTACTTTATGCGAAATTATGGTAAATATAGGATTTTACTCCCATCTAGCTTTTGGTCCTTATGCGAATATGGTTCTCTAAAATGTAAGCCTCACTCCATTGCAGATCATTAGAAAACAAGATATTGGGGGTGCCTGGGTGGCTCAGTCGGTTGAGCATCTGACTGTTGATTTCAGCTCAGGTCGTGGTCTTGGGGACGATGAGATCGAGTCCTGTGTGGAGCTCTGAGAGTCTGTTTGGGATTCTTTCTCCCCCTCTGCCCCTCCCCCTGCTCGCATGTGCTCTCTCTCTCTTTCTCTCATGCTCTCTCTATCAAATAATAAATCTTAAAAAAAAAAAAAAAAGAAAGAAAGAAAACAAGAGACCAGAGTGTTAATAATTTTCAGAGGAGATGAAACAGATAGTGGAGTAGAAGTTTTTGCCAAGAAATCCTGGGAAAGGTTAAGTAAGGATGGAGATGGTAGGTGGGGAGACAGCCTGTATTTTTTTTTTTTTTTAAATCATTAGTGTATAGTTGATGCGCAGTGTTGCATTAGTTTTAGGTGTACAATGTGGTGATTGGACACGTCTATACATTATTCTATGAGTGAGTCTATATTTTAAAGCCATGCGTAGTTTTAGGAGGGGAAGGAGGAGGGATCTGATTAATCCCACACATGTTTACTTCACTCCAGGCATTGTGTGAAGCTCTCAAGAATACCAATTAAACACCATAGTTGGTGTCCCCAAGGAGCTTAGAGGCAGTCAGAGGAGAAACACAAGTCCCGGTCAAATACTCGCTCGGTATGGAAAGTACCGCGATAGTGGTTGCTGGATTTGACAGGGAGAAAGCCTCAAGATGACTCTGCTTCCCAGGTGGGGAAACCCTAGTCCCGGAGAGAAGTGCAATCTATACGTGTGAGCAAGGAAGAGGTTAGGCTAACATTTCATTTTAATTCCCAAACACCTCATCAAGTATTAAAAACTACTTCCGAAATGTATTCAAGCCAAGGTCATGCAGCATCTGTAGCTGGAACGGTTTCAGCCACCCTGAAGTCACCTGAGAGTCCTTGCCCTACCTGCGACCCTTCCTGCACTTGCCCTCCTGCGGACATCTGTGTTGTCCTCCACACCATCGTCGGGCCGTAAACCTCTTTTTTCAGTATGTGTAGAGCTGTTAGTTTCATGACTGTTTCAACATTTCTTTCTTTCTTTCTTTCTTTCTTTCTTTCTTTCTTTCTTTCTTTCTTTCTTTCTTTCTTTCTTTCTTTTTTTTAGATTTTATTTATTTATTTGACAGAGAGAGACAAGCGAGAGAGGGAACACAAGCAGAGGGAGTGGGAGAGGGAGAAGCAGGCTTCCTGCTGAGCAGGGAGCCCGATGCGGGGCTCGATCCCAGGACCCTGGGACCATGACCTGAGCTGAAGGCAGACGCTTAACGACTGAGCCACCCAGGCGCCCCTTTTTCTTCCTTCCTCCCTCCCTCCCTCCCTTCCTTCCTTCCTTTCTTTCATGTCATATTGTGTGTTATCTTTAATCATAGAGAGGAGGGTAAAACACCAGTAAAATAAGACCTGTATTACACCTGTAAGGATTTGGTGTGTGGTTCTCTTGGAGGCCCTCTCAACCAGAAGGACATAGTTCACTTTTCACTGACAGCTGTGCAAAGAGATTTAATGGTCTCATTCATTTTAAGTATATCAGCCTTGATATTTTTGGATTCATCCTCCTAAGCACAACAGAATTTATTTACAAGGGCACGTACTCCCCTTTGGTCTTTTAAATATGTGGTCCAGTAACCATAAAGTTTTGGAGGGCCATCCACTGAGACTTTCTTTTGCTAAATAGCCAAATTTCCCATGGTTGGATCTCTTAGACTTTCTAAAATTTCTGATAGTTGACAATAATTTGGGGAGCATATAGATGCCTGCACCAGGACAACCTCTGATGCCTTGAGGAATTGATCCTGGATATAAAAACTTTTTTTAACCTACCCCTTAGCATTGGCCATAAAGGATGTTTCAGCTGTGCTCTCCATAAGCTGTCTGTGGAACCAAATTTCCCACAGTGAGGATTCCAGATAGTCCTGAGGAAGGACCTTATAGACCCCTTTCACCCATTATTAGACATTCCCTGGGAGGGAAATCTGGGATAGAAATCAGGATAAGCTAGGTTTGAATTTCTTCTTGATAGACAATATTAGGAGCTCTGGGGCATTTGACTACATGGATTAAAACAAAAAACAAAAGACAGAGGTTTTTATTAAAAACCCATATTTTTTTTTAACCAGGTTTTTACTGTTTCTTTTGATGAATGTCTTCTAAATGTATGTCATAGAGTGTTCAAAGAATGAGTGGCACAAAAAATTTGATACGAATTGTACTCTTAAATATTTTGTTTAACCAATTGCAACAAGACCCAATGATGTACTACTGTTGAATTAAATTTGGATGTTTTGATAATGGGGCAGCTATGGATGGTCCAGTCTAGCCACTGAACAGTGAGCACTAGTCCTTACGGAGTGGAAAACTTCCCAGGAAATAATCTGGGTTTTCAGAAGGCATAGAATAAAATAAAAAATCAAGGAACATTATGATCCTAGTAAGCCCGATTATGTAGACAAATACAAACGGGTACTTCCTTTTAAGAAGATTGATGCCATCAACTGATGAGCATTAGGTTGATGTAAGTAATTAAGGATACCCAATGTGGTCCTAAACAGTGGGGTTTTAATGACATTTTTTCATAGATGTCTCTAGAATGGATTGAGGGACACCATTTGTGTCCAGCCATTGGCCTCTACCTGTGAATGATGATTCTGAATCCGGTCAGAATCTGGCAAAAATGAATCTTATTATTAGGCGCTACATATACCTAGAGAGGAGGCAGGGTCGTGAGGCCTACCTTCCTCTTAGCTGATACTTTGATTCCCATTTTACTGAGAAAATGTGTCGACCACAAGAAAATCGGCACAACCACATCTACCTATGAGCATCTGTACCCATATAAGCTGCCTTCTTCCTGATGCCGTAGATGGACTGTCCATGTTCCCTGACAGTTTCCCATTCCTCCCCCGAGCTCCACCACCAGGACATGGCAACGTGCTACACACCGTTCTTGGGCCCCTTCTCTTCGTGATCCGTACTCACGCTCCTGCTGACGTCATCCAGTCTCAGAGCTTTGGAAACCGTCTATCTGAATGCTGATGACTAGATACATTTATATCTGCAGCCTAGACCTCTCTCCTGACCTCCAGACTCACACCCAACTGCCTGCTCGACGTCTCACCTTAACTTCCCTGAAACCCAGCCTTCACCTTCCTCTCCTACCCAGTTCCACCCAAATCTTCATCTTCATTGCCAGCGCTACTGTCTTTCCAATAATTCAGGCCAAAAATCTCCCACATCCAGTATGCCAGCAAATCCTCTTTGCTCCACCTTCAAAATCCCTCCAGCAATCTGGCCACTTCTCACCTCCTCTGTCGCTACCGTATCGGCCCAGAGTTCCTTCCTGTCTCATCTGGATCATTGCACTGGTTCTTCTGAGTTCTTGGCCTGCTTGCACCCTAATCCCCGGAGCCAGAGTTCTTTTTTCTTTTCTTTTCTTTTTTTTTTTTGTAATTTTTTCCGGAGCCAGAATTCTACCCAGCAACCAGAGAGAACATTTTAAAAAGTAATGCAGGTCCTATTTTTCTTCGTGCTCTTTTGTGTCGAGAAGCAGCCAGTCCGTAGAGTGGACCTCATGGGCCTCGTGGTCTGGTTCTCATCTGTCTACACCTTCCCCTGCGAGCCATCCTGGTCTGCTCACTGGTGATCAGAAACACTTTACTGGGGGGCCTTTGCATCACCGTTCCCTATGCGTGGATCATGGCTCACTCAAAACCCCCTTGAGACATGCTCAGATACCATTTTCTTCATGAGATTATGATTGCCTCATTTAGAATTAAAACCTGCTACACCCTCCCTTAATCTTGATTTCTTTTCCAAATGTTTTAACACAGTTATTGTAGTTATTGCTTACTCTCCCCTGCCTGGAAGATTATAAGCTCTGTGAAGGCAGGAGATTTTTAATTTTTTTTTTTTTTTCTCTCACTGATGCATCCCCAGCATCTGGAACAAGGTCTAATACATATTGGAAGGTCAATAAACTTTTCTAAAATGAATGAATCTGATGAACAGTCATGAATGGTGCGTCTTTAATGGTGAGGGACATCTTTCCAGATGTCACATCCCACCTTTGTTGTCAGACGGGGTCAAATTACAGACACAGCCCAGTGAAGAGTGAGTAACAGTGAACTGTGGTAGCTGTTGATGGTGTGTTTTAACCTGAATGGTGCGAGTGCTCGTCAAAGCTGTGAATCTGGCAATGTGAGCAGACCTCACAGGAGACAATTGGGACCGTGTACTGTTTCATTAGGTGTTGTGCCAACCTGTCTAGTTCAAGGTTACCTTGTTTCTCTCTTTGCCAGGAGCCGTGATAACACGCGGTAAATTCGGAATGAGGTGGAGGAAAGGAGGTGTGGGCAGGGAACAGAGAAGTGGTTGAGTAAGAGCCGCTTCCCATTGGGTGAAGTAGTGCGGGGGGCAAGAGTAGCTTCAGGGCAACACCCTGAGAAACAGAGAAACCGAAACGTGGGAAGTGAGAGGGATACCGTGTTTCACTGTTCCCTGGGGGTCAGGCTGTGCGGAAGGCTAGACCCTAACAGGACAGTGGCCAAGGTTAAAGGGCAGCTAAGTGCTACTGGAAGAAACCAGCCTGATCCCAAGTTGCTGAGAAAATATGCACAGCAGGTTCAAGTGGTCCAGTATGCACTGACAGCCCGAGGCGAGAGAGAGCCCAGACCCAGCCCCTCACAAGGCAGGGGCCCCACGGCCAGCATGTCCTGTGTGCAGGAGACACGTTCAGTGTGACTCCACACCCGCCACTTTGTGCAGAGGTGGAAGGACACTGAACCCTCCCCCTGGGGTCTGCAATTCAGAAAGCTGGGGTCGTGCCTGAGGGCCTAGTGGCGCACATAGGAATGTACATCAAGCCTGGAAGAGGGAAAGATACTCCCTCCCAAGGCAACAGAGTGTGAGGGTTCTTTGTCTCTAGATGGGAAGTGTTCCAGGCCCAGGGCTCCTTCTTAGGCAGCCAAGGGGATGGACGTATGACGGACTGCATGTGATTACCTTCCCAACACACTGGAGACAGGTTGAGTTCTAGATGAACTTGTAAAACTTGGAGGGTTAAAGGAGATGAAAGCTCTATGGTGGCAGTGGTCGCCAGTTCCCCCTCAGTCAGCAAGCAGGAAAGCCACGACAGCGTCTGGGCTGTACGTATCACATGGGATGGACCAGCTAGCCTCTGCTGGGAACCCTGACAGAAGCCAAAGGACTTTGCAGGGCGTGGCTAAAACCACTTGCTAGCAAACAGTGTTGGGAGAGGATAAGAGATTGTTGACATGGGAGTGGTGGGGAAAACATTAATCTAGAAATGAAGGTTTTTTTTTTTTTTCTTTTTTTTTAAAAGATTTTATTTATTTGACAGAGAGAGAGACAGCTAGAGAGGGAACACAAGCAGGGGGAATGGGAGAGGGAGAAGCAGGCTCCCTGCTGAGCAAGGAACCCGATGCGGGGCTCGATCCCAGAACCCTGGGATCATGACCTGAGCCGAAGGCAGACGCCCAACGACTGAGCCACCCAGGCGCCCCTAGAAATGATGGTTTTTAAAATGTCCCTAGGCCATTAAATCCAGGATCCAAAAATGTGTCAAAATGTATCAAACCCAGTCTATGCTGAGGCAAAGGCGACTCATAACAGATCTATATCTGCTCTGTATATCATCATCTTAAGAGTGTCCAGGCTAGTTTAGAAGAACTTTTTACCTACTAATTGGTTGTCATGGAAACCTGCATTGAAACCTACCCTCTTAACCTATACTTGGCTCCAGTGTATTTATGTGGCAAGGTAAAGTCTTCCGTTAGGCAGGAAAACATCAGGACTCCTGGTGCTTCTCAATTCAGGGCTCTAGCAGGTTCCCTTATGAACACAAGGCAAATGTGCAAGCGTATTTTTCCCTCCCTGAGTCCTCAAGCCTGTTGTGAGAGTGCTTGATGATCCCTGCTAGGCCCTGGGGTTCAGCCAAGAAAGAGGAAAGGAATCAGAGGCAGACCCATCACCGAGCTAATACTCCCCCCACCCCCTCCCCTCTAAAACCCTCAGTTTGTTTCTCAGAGTCCATAGTCTCTCCTGGTTCGTCTCCCCCTCCGATCCCCCCCCACCCCTGCCCCTTCATTTTTCCCTTTCTTCTCCTAAAGGTTCTTTCTGCGGTTTGGGCAGAACTGGAAGGCTGCTACTTGTAATCGCTTCTGTGCATTGGGTCGTTGGTCACTCCAAGCGTGTGACTGATTCCCAGTTCCTATTATGTGGAGGGGGGATTTGAAGTCGGTCCCCTGAACGTCAGGCAGCTGGGAGATTCCAGCATCGGCCATAGCCATTGTAACTGAACGGGGTTTAGTGGAAGGGTGGTGACTGTTCCTGTCTTAGTCTGCTTGGGCTACCATGACAAATGCCATCACCCAGGAGGCTTACGGAGATTTATTTTCTCCCAGTTCTGGAGGCCACAAGTCCAAGGTTAAGGTTCAGGCCAGTTTGGTTTCTGGTGTGAGCTGTCTTCCTGGCTTGCAGACACCACTTCTGTCTGCCGTGGCACCGCCTCTGAGCACACAGGATGGGGAGAGCGAACTCTCTGTGGTCTCTTCTAAGGATGCTAATCCCGCATTAGCCCCCACCCTATGACTTCATTAAAACTTAAGTACCTCCTTAAAGCCCTATTTTCAAAGACAGTCACACTGGAGGTTAGAGCTTCAACATAGGAGTGTTGGAGGGGACAAATTCAGTCCCTAGCCATTTTCAATCTTTGTTTTTTGTTTTTATTGGGTTTCTTAAAAATCTCTTATCCTCCTGTTCCTTTGAACTAAATACTATAATGTGTCTTTTTAAACAAGGGCCAAATGAGGAAACTAAAGAATAGAATGGACGTACCATCTTAAGTATTTAGAATGACAGATGTCTGTAAACCAAAAGTTTGAGAATCACTGAATATCATTCTACCATAAGTGGAGGGGAAGTTGTGATTTTCTCCTAGACTATGTCTACGTTGTTTTATAATTATCTCCCTGTCACCCCCATCATCACTACCTCACCCCCCTGCCAAGATTTTATCCTGGATCTTCTGAGAATGCATAGGTCCATTTGAGAAAAAGGAAAGAAAGGTTAGAAGTATTTGAGGATATTCCCTTAGATGAAGAGTTAATGTGTAAATATAATTATATGTACTTACTGTATCTTATAGACTAGCTAGGCATTAATGATAGTTTTAAAATTTTTATTATATGCTGATTGCAAATTAAAGAATATTTATAAACGTATCTCAAGAACGAAAAATAATGATACAAAGAACATCAGTTTACCTACTGCCCATTGAGAAAAAGAGCCTTACCAATATCTAAACCCAGTACCATTCCTTTCCCTGCCCCACAGAGGGGAAAGTTTATAACTTCCTTGATCTTTACAGTGTTTAGGGCATATATAGTAATTATCACAATATATTGTTTGGTTTTGCACGGTGATGGGAGGAAGAAGTAGTGGGTTTCTTTTTCCTTTATTCTTGACGTTGTGGTTTGAGGAGGGAGAGAAGAGCAGGTCATGCATTAGATCCTGTCACTCAGGGGAGCCTGGTCTTTACCACTGATTCCCTACACCCCACAAGACCTTGGAAACTGAAACTCCTTCCTTGGGGCCCGTAAATGCCTTTCTCACAAAAGCCTGCTTCAGAGAGCTGCTTATGTTTGGGGTTCTCACCCATTTTTACTTGGTTTTCAACCTCTTATTGTTCCTTCCTGGCCTTTGAGTTCATCATCACAGGTAAAAATATTTGGTTTCCATATTTTATCCACTGTTTCTTAGCTGTTTCTGAATCCTCTCTCAGAGACCTTGGCTATGCTTCTGGAAATGGAAGACTCTCCTATATTTTAGTTTTAAAACATTCACATCGTTTTTCTGTGCTTTCTTTTCATATGTGCAGAGCTATATGGTCCTGGAAGAAACTCATTTTGGTTGTGAGCCAATTACTTTCTTTTCCACTTAATTTTTTTTTTGGCCTCTCTTTTGAAATGACTCCATAGTAATTTGACAAAATGTGTGTAAACAGCTGAGTACATTACTTGACTTGCTGGAGATTATTCCTCTTACTGGGATGCACCTGGGCCTGAAGTAATAGAAATACGTTTAAGAACGAAATTATAATTTTGTTTAGAGTTTGTATGTGTGTTTACGTGGATGTGGGTGTATTTTCTCCTAGGCTGCTGCACTGAACAATAACAAAGATTCCAGCCCGAATTCCTTGAGACTGTTTAATGGATACGTTTACAGCGGTGTCCAGACTTTGGGGAAGGAGCTCTTTATGTACTTTGGGCCAAAAGCTTTACGGTAAGATAAACCTGCACAGTACATCTTATCTCTCTGTTTAGAGATGTGTAAAAGGCTTTTCTCACCGCTCACCCAGTGTCACATTTAATCATGTAGAAAGTACTCCATTTTTAAGAGAGCTCTAATATAAGAGGTTGAGAGTCTATCGTGGAAAGCAATAAGAAGATGAATAGGTTGTGATGTCATCATTACTTGGAGGGCTAGTCAATTTATTTCTTTCAAGGAAAACGGATCGGCTAGACGGGATTCCAGGAGCTGGTAGAGCTACACAGCTCGGCTTGGCTCTTCGCAAATTTCCCACACGGCTCTTCTCCCGGCCCTTCTCCCCTCCTGTTTTCCCTCGGGTTTTCCCCAAGCTTTTATTGTATTAGCGACATTAGTTTCTTTATATGTATAACAGCTTCCAGTTTGGTTTCAACCTGTCTCTAGATTTTTATAGTTCTCTGTCTTCCTTCTTTTTCTGAAGCCTTGTACGGAATTGGAAACTTATTTATAGAATTTCAGAACTTTTCCCAGAAGTCCCAAGTTCTCCATTCTTCCACAGTCCTTAGGGAAATTCATTGCTGATGTGTTGGCAATGAAGGACAGGCAATCTCCCGCGTTGGTTGACTTAATGATAAGAATGTCAAAATGTGTGTACTCGCCAGAGCATGATCATCTGTTCAATTTTTGCAGGAAAAAGAGAAAGGCCTATGGATTAACATGTCTCCCAAATCTTTGTCTTCTCTGAGTTTACCCTAAGGTACTGCAATGTGTGAACGAAGGTAGTGCTCCTTTGATTCTCTCTTAATGTTTCTGGAAGCTATTGAACAATTTCACCTTAAAGGAAAGCCCTGTTACTAGGCCCTGGGCCTCTAACTGAAGGTGACTGATGCTCACAGAGAGCTAATATGACTGTATGATGGTTATTTGCTGCCCCTCATCTACTGCATGTTTCGAGAATGTCAGAGTTTATGTAATTGCTTCCCCTTTGAAATGTTCTCTCTTTGTTGTCAGCGGCTGCTGTCCTTGGACAACAGCGTCACTTGGTGGGGTTTTTTTCTCAGTCTGGAAAGGATAATGTCAGCAAGGCTTCCTGGCTCATGCAGGAATAATCTACTGCAGATTATATTGTTGTGGTGGTAGATGGATGTGATGGAGAAGTCTTTGCTCTGAATGGAGGAGGACACAGTGGCATCCATGGAAGACGGTTGAACATTGATATGCTATTGATTCCCTGGTGTTAGGTGAGGATTTATTTCTGTAGGATGAGATGGAGGTTTTTATCAAGTGTTCTCCACCAGACTGATAAAGGAAGAATCATTTCTCAGTGCAGGGCTGTCAGTAAATTTTCCCTGAAGTTCTAAACAAGGGCAGTCACTTCCTTAAACTCACTGAACTAGTACCATCCCCGGGGAGTTCGTATCTCAGTGTATGCATGGGGAAAAGTGCAGTGGCTTGCTTCCTTTTAATTTCCTACAGCCCTAATGACTATTTGATAAAATAATTCAAGGGCAGTGGCAGATCAGCTATTTGAATACAAACCGAGCAACCTAAAATCAACTGCATCCCCTTTCACAATTTAATAGAAGTTTGTTTATATATATATATATACACACACACACACACACACAAACACACACACACACACATACGCTCCCAACCTACGCTTCTTAAGAGAATGGATGACTCTGTCGCAGAAATGTGATCGTTGTGTGAGTTTGCAAGTCTGTGAGCATGACATAGAAATGTAGTCTTCATTCCTCAACTCTTCTTGCTACCCACCAGGCTAGTCTGCATTTTAGAGAGCATGTAGCAGGAAACACGCTTAATGCTCACTTATATTTACCTCTTAACGTGCACCTTTTTACAGTTAAAATTGCCCTGGATTTTAATGCATCTTACAGGGCAGGCCATGAATCTTCCTAGGATTCATTTGTCACGGAAATAGAATACAGACCGAGCCCGCTGAGAGAGAATCTGTCATGCAAAAATCCACACTTCAGAGAGATACAAATTAGAGTAACTATTTCTGTTACTAAAAGATTTATCAAAGTGCTCAGGTTGATCCTAAAAGTGCCATAGAATGCAAAGAATTATTTGATATGCATTTATTCTTGGAGCAGAGTTGTGGTGTTATTTGTGATTAATACCTATACTCCTGAACGCTCTAAAGAAGCTCGTCATCTTTAACAAAACACAGATCGGTTTTAATTTTTTGGCTGTATATGTAACAAATACTCATTTGAGAAAACTGAGGCATAAGGAACAAGCAAGGATAAATTTACACATTCACACTCTCACTCCCAAATAGAACCTCTGTTAACTGTGGATGTGTATACATTATCAGTACCGTGTGGGCATGTATCTACCCGTCTATTCACTCAGACACACCCACCCTGGAAGCTGCCATTTTCCATCAAAATGAACCCAGCTGTTACATCTTGGACTCGCATTTAAAAGATATATTTTTTTAATGAATCTCTCTTTCCAAAACACTTTGCTATTTCCAATTTGTGATTTATAGGACTCTGATGGCTTGCAATGATCCTCTTCCGGAAGCATATCCAAAATATTTTACAGGCTTTGCCATTTTAGAGAAGCCTTATACATTATCCATTTTGTAATTTATTGGAATTTAAGTAATCTGATCCTCGAAACAGCAATGCATGAGATAATGTGACAATTCTTTGTAGTTTGTGAAACAATCTTTAAGGAGTCTATTCTACACTACCCAGAAAAGGGTTTTACAGCTTAGACATAGTTTTTGTGATCTGCCATGTTACCATGTTAGAAAAATTGAAGCGTGATAAAAGTTCTAAATGAGGGCGCCTGGGTGGCTCAGTTGGTTAAGCGACTGCCTTCAGCTCAGGTCATGATCCCAGGGTCCTGGGATCGAGTCCCGCATCGGGCTCCCTGCTCTGCAGGGAGCCTGCTTCTCCCTCTCCCACTCCCCCTGCTTGTGTTCCCTCTCTCGCTGTGTCTCTCTCTGTCAAATAAATAAATAAAATCTTTAAAAAAAAAAAAAAAGTTCTAAATGAAATCAGATACTTGAAGCGTGGTCAGTCCTGCTTTCTGTCTGCCCAACATGCTCACTTGTCTTTTAGGGACAACGTTCCTTCTGGAAACTGGTCATCCGGCCACACTGACCACAGAGTTCAAGTTAACTCTAGCACGATCTTACCGGACCTTCTGTCTCGTACATTGTCAGTTGGGTCAGTGCGGTTCTTCCGTGAGATTTCCTCATCTGGAGCCAAGGAGGGTCAGGCTCTGTAACGTAGGGAAGCTAGGATGTGAGGCCTTAGGACTTGTAGGTGGCCGTGTTACTTGGCTTGTGAGGTGGTGAGAAATAAAACCAGCCTGCACAAAGCTGAGAATCCTAAAGGCCTTCTAGCCCCTCCTTCCATCTGTTTCTGAGATCCAGATGCTTTCCTTCCTTTCCTACAGCTTGATTCTTCAACCCTCCCTCAGATCCTGTGAGCTACTAAGTATTCCTTAGTGCCTAAACCTGTTTGAGTTGGGTTTCTGTCACCCGCAATTTAAGAAAACTGACCATTATCAGAAGGCACAAACTTCCAGATAGGAAATAAGTCCTGGGGATGTGACATACAGCACGGGGACCACCGTGTTTCACAATACTGTGCCGCAGAGTTGAAAGTTGCAAAGAGAGTAGATGTTAAAAGTTCTCATCACAAGAAAGAAATGTAACTGTGTTTGGTGACTGATGTTAACTAGACTTAATTGTGGTGATCATTTTGCAGTGTCTACAAATACTGAATCATTATGTTGTACACGTGAAACTAATTTAATGTTATATGTCAATGACACCTCGATTTAAATGAAGGAGAGAAGGAAGGAAGCAGGAGAGAAAGAAAGAGAAAATAAGAAAACTAACCATTAAAAGTAATCTACAGGCAGAAAATGAAACATCTTTAGTTTTTGAAATGGTAGATTTTGAAATTTTTATTTTCTATTTCAGTTACCATGATGCTTTCAGGTGTAACTGGAGAAAATCTAGAAATCTTTACCTTTTTCATTGGCTTTCCCTTCTGCACCTGACAGCCTACATGATTACTAGTTCTGCTTTCCTTTTCTTGCTTTATTTAATAATACACATCATTTTATTGCATTTTTTCTCTTATTTTAAAAGTAATATAAAAGTCAATTATAAAACATTAAGATAGTTCCAAAAAGTCTAACGGCAAAAATAAATACCACCCGTAATTATTACCACCAAAAAGGGGCACATTTAACAGTTTTTGTAAATATCATAGATAAAATATAAATTGTGTATATACCATATATTCATACATAATTTATATTACATATGCACAGATCATGATATCATCACTACTGATTAGAATTTTCCCCCATTTTTCACTCTAATGAATAACTCTGAAGTTAACGTCCTTGAGCATATATCTTTTACCATTTTGATGTTTTCTTAGGATAAATTCCTAGATGTGGATTTGCAGGATCTTGGTTACTGATGCTTTCTTATATCCCTTTTGAAGGCATATAGAAATCTGTCATGAGTGGGAAGCATCTACAACTGGCCATACGATAGAGAATAGCCCATGCATGGCCTGCCTTGGCTCTGATTTTGTAGATTTACCCATACCTCTGTGCAAGGTTATAAAAGCCTGGAAACATGTTAGCATAAAATGCATGTGCAGCACTATAGTAGTTGTGGAAGGTTAGAGATCTTATCATAGCAGAATTACCTGGCATGGTATTCTCAATTGACAACTGTAATTTTAATTGTTTAGTTGATTTTAAATTATCTGCCTCATAGTTCCAACATCTGGCACATCTTTGGGTCTGGCTCTGTTGGCTGTTTTATCTCTTGACATTGAGTCCCTTTGTTGTTGTTTTTTCCTTATGTGTCATAATTTTTTTGAATTCCAGATAGTCATGTTTAGAGGAACAGTAGAGACTGAATTAAATAATATTTAACCTCAAAAATAGTAATGCCTCTTCTATCAGGTCATTAGTGCAGGGGATGAGTAGTCAAGCTTGGTTTGGATTTTGTCGTTTGTAGTTGGCTTTGGTGCACCAGTGACATCAAAAACTTCAGCGGCTCCGACTTCTTTATGCCTCAAGTGTGGCCTGGTGTAGCTGGAGCTGGTTCTCTGTGTTTCTGCCCTCTACTCGCAGCGTTTAGCAGACCCTGGGTATTCGTATCACGAGGGGATTTCTCCACACGCTTCCCCTCCCCTCCTCCACTCCCACCCCAGTGGTATACTACTATTGTCCATTTTTCAGGGAGAAGTCCATGATGGGGAAAATGGTCCTTCTAGACCAGCCTTAATCTTAGGCCCTGTGCTCACTGACTTCAGGGTTGCACTTTTCTCAGAGCTACTGATCCTTTCCTCCCCAAGGCAGTCAAATTCTTCCTTCCATGTGTGGGTGATCTCCAGTAAAAGAGCATTTCCTTCCTCTCTCTCAGTGGGAACAGATGTCTCCACATTTCACTGCAGGATTCTGTGACAAAGCTGATGCCCTACCTCACCCCTAAAGACAGATGGCTTTTGCTCTGCTCATCCTCAGCAGAGTGCATTTGGCCTGAGCCTGGTGGCAAACACTTTCCTGCCCTCCCCCGTGGCCTCCTGCTTCTGTTTGCTGCCCAGTGCAAGACTGACTGTGTGTGCACGAGGCTTCCTGTTATTCCTTCAGGGACAGAGGGCTTTTGGCTGGACCTCTCCCTCAGCTACGGACCGGTGCCATGTCACCAAGAGTGGCTCTGTCCATCCCCTCCCATGACTCATCTTTGTCACGCCCAACTGGTGCATACCCGTGGACAAGAGCTTACGTGTGAGCCCATGCTCTCCTTGTGTCTGGGACTCCAGGGATTCTAAACAGTTATACTAGCCACACCCAGTATTTAGAAGTTTGTGGAAAATTTTTACCCATTTTTACCGTAGCTGTCTCTTCTGTCTGTACTCTGCCACAGGCAAAATAATTTGTGTGTCTTTCTTTCCCCATGGAGGGGGAAGGGGCTTGTTACTCTTTGGAATTTAGCTCACCTGGCTCCCTGCAGCCTCATGTCTCTGATGGGTTCAAGAGAACTTACAGTTCTGTAAATAATATGACTTTTCTCTCCATGTTAGGATAGGAGCTCTATGTCCTTTGAGCTTCTGCACCCTAAGTAGATGCAGAACTCCCTGTTCCTTTTTTAACATGGTTCATTCCATATTGTTTTATAACTTTTTTTCTTTGAATTCCTAGCATAAGCTTTACAATAATTATATTCAACCATTTTACACTCATTATTATCCTTAGGTCACTTTTGACCACTTGATAATTTTCATAAACAGTTGCCTTATTAGCAATGTATAGTTAGTTGTCACTCAGATGAACCTGTGACAATGCCATTATTTATGCTACTTATGTTTGCTTAAGGATGTTCTGATCATTCTGATCATTCTCATAGTGATAACCTGGAAGCATGTGGCTGATGTTTAAAATAGTATCAGGTCTTATTTATTGATTTGTTTTAGGAAGTTATGTCTAACTAGAGGCATTTTCTTAATATCACTTCAGTGTTTAGTTTGGACATAATTTTTATGTTAGAATTTTGGTTGTAAGTGACAAAAGCCCAACTTAAATGAGTTCGGTAATTATTTCTTACAAGATTATGGGGTATCTTACCTGAAGATAATGCGGTCAGGTTTCAGGCAGAATTGGAAGCAAAAGCTAACTGCTATGAGGTCTTTGCATTTTTTGATTCTGTCCCTCACTGATTTCTGCTGTACTCTTCCTTTCTATAGACAAGCCTCCCTTGGCTTCTCTGCTGCCCATGTTGGGTAACATTCCCGTAGACAGTTCCCATGTTGGATCTCCTAGTACTAATGGGAAACTGATCTCTCTGCAGCCCAAATCCATAAATTCGTCAGGAGAAGGCAGATGAATCCAGGTACTGGATTGGTACCTGGCTTGACTAGCTTGACTCGGGTGCCCATTTCTGATTCAACTATGTCAAAACACAAGATCTGAGGAAGGAACAAGACACCAACTCAAAGTTGGGCCTAATGCCACTATTGGTAGGCAGTCATGTTATGCAGAGTAAATGATCTTAGGTAACCAGTTGGGTTGGGGGTGGAAGGGATTTGAGAGGATAAAGAGTTAGAAATAAGGATCTAATAAAATTTTCTTTAAGTTGATTATAATGAGGAATCTTGAAAAGCAGATCGAACTCTTCAATGTAAATGTGATATGAGCCTATGTCCTGGTCTATAAAAGATCAATATGGCAATTGTTATAACAGTACAGATGTTACTGTGCCAAAAAATTTCCATGATAGTGGTGTATATTTCTCAGATTAATATAAAAGGTACTTAACAATAAACCCAACATTTGCTGGTTGATTTGGGCACGATTATCACAACAGTTTGCTATTTAATAATAATAAAGTAAATAAGAATGAACTAAAAATTTTGATTTTTATGCATATTTTCTTCTAAATTGAATAGATTTAATAAGGCCAAAAAAAGCATAATTTGATTCAGAGTTCTTATGGGGGGGTACTCCTGCATTTCATTTGGGTCTTAACCTTTGAGATTTTTAATGTGGATGCAGTTTCATTATAGAAAGTGATTTAGAATCCACTTTATGAGCCATGCAGCTGAAAAGATTTTAGATATGATGGCTTCTGGGCATGACAGTTGTACACCTTTCACTGGGGTTGAACCTCTATAAGCTAAATTATGGAGTACTTACAGGCACACATTTTTCCTGTCAAGAACTATGGGGCATGTAAAATGCATTTATGATTGATAGTAGGGCACACAGAGTTTAAAACCCACATTTTTAAAGTTAGACTGGTTAACCTTGTACAATACTATAACATGGTGCTTTGGAATTAGAAGCACAGTGCAGTAACATTTGATGCCAAAAGAGCCATATTTATTAACTCAACAAAGCTAGAAGGAGAAGGATTTAAAAGGCGGAACACAGTATTTCATCTTGAGAATCATTTTGATCTTCATCATCAGAGGTCTCATAAAACCACTTTCTCTCTCTCTCTCTCTCTTTTTTTCTTTGGTTTTTACTGGACATGCTAATCAATCCTATAAAAACTGAAA
Source organism: Mirounga leonina (assembly GCF_011800145.1). Classification (NCBI taxonomy): domain Eukaryota; kingdom Metazoa; phylum Chordata; class Mammalia; order Carnivora; family Phocidae; genus Mirounga; species Mirounga leonina. Next base: position 32,625,982 of record NW_023270320.1, on the reverse strand, counting down.
GGTTATAAATTTTTCATCACTGCATTGTGGCTTTCAAGCTAACCGTAAATATTTATAAATCCCCTCTTCCCAATACATATAAAGGTAAGAGAAAACTAAAAGAACTGAAGACAATAGCATTTTGACTTGTTTTCTTCTCTTTCATTGTGTATCCCAGAGCAAGGGGGAAAAAAAGAGTGTCTTAAAATGTAGATATCATTTTGGAGTAGGTAAACATTTCCTATCCATTGTGGCTAGAAATATAGAATTTGAATGTCAGTGGCTTTGTAGAATTTATTAAAAAACAAAAAAACAAAAAAACAAAACTGTAGGCAATTTAAATTTAGCCTCATCTCATCCAAAGCCTTTGAATCTGAGAGAAAGCTGAAACACTAGACTGTTCCATGAATAAAAGTACTTCATCTGACAAGAAAAGAAGAACAGGGTATGTTTTCTTGGGCTTATTGTCAGACCCTATTATCTCTCTAGGAATTTATTTTATTTGTGGTTTGAAAAACTGAATTGTCACCTCTTCTAGTTTTATGAGGATACAAAACCATAGCAGAAAAAGATATAATATTGGCTATATTTTTTGCCCCCTAAAAGTGCCTATCTTGACTAACATTGTTTGCTTATAATCCAAAAAGTGAAATGAAGGAACAAAAATTAGGTACACTATGTACTTTCTGCCACTCAAAACTGCGCTTGATGTTGTTTCAGGATTCATTTTGGAATGAAAGGGTCCATCATGATTAATCCACTTCAGCATAAAAATAAAAATGGAGTTTCTCCTGTTTTTGAAGTACAGCTCACCAAAGATCTGATTTGTTTCTTTGACTCATCGGTAGAACTCAGGTAAAAAAGAAAAGAAAAGTACTTCAGCTGAAAAATTGCAGTGATGAGTCTGCAGCTTGGTTTGAAATGCGGAGATAGATAGATGTTTTAAAAATGGTCTATAACTGATAAAACCTCATTTTGAAAGCGCCTTCAGATAATCTAGTTCATTAGGGTCTTCATTGTTTGGCTCTATAACTCATACCCCAATTAACAGAAAGTGTTTATATCAAAGCTCTTTTTAAATGACACTTTGTGAAATTATAACTAGACTTATGATTAATGTGTTTTATATTCGTTGCTACAGAAACTCCACAGAAAGCCAACAGAGAGTAAGAATGATGGAAGAATTAGATGTATGTTCCCCTAAATTTAGTATCTCAAGAGCAGAAAGTGAAGTTAAGAAGCAGAAAGGACGGATGCTGTGTGATGTGTTAATGGACCAGAAAGTGTTGCCTGGGGTAGGGAACATCATCAAAAACGAAGCTCTCTTTGACAGTGGCCTCCACCCAGCTGTTAAAGTAGGTCATAAGTATTTTTTTTAAATGATTTCTGTATTTTTATGTTTTTTATTTTATTTTTTATTTTTTTTACTGTTAATAACCATACATTACATCATTAGTTTTTGATGTAGTGTTCAATGATTCATTGTTTGTGCATAACACCCAGTGCTCCATGCAGAACGTGCCCTCTTTAATACCCATCACCAGGCTAACCCATCCTCCCACCCTCCTCCCCTCGAGAACCCTCAGTTTGCTTTTCAGAGTCCATCTTCTCTCATGGTTCCTCTCCCCCTCCAATTTCCCCCCCTTCATTCTTCCCCTCTCGCTACCTTCTTCTTCTTTTTTTTTTCTTAACATATATTGCATTATTTGTTTCAGAGGTACAGATCTGAGATTCAACAGTCTTGCACAATTCACAGCGCTTACCAGAGCACATACCCTCCCCAGTGTCTATCACCCAGTCACCCCATCCCTCCCACCCCACCCCC